>NC_140992.1:133219919-133819919 GCF_052327205.1 Somniosus microcephalus | reverse complement strand
AGATAGGAAACTCCAATCTCACAGATTGAACTCAATATAAGGGACAGGAAACTCCAATCACACAGAATGAACTCATTGTAAGAAAGGAAACTCCAATCACAAAGATTGAACTCAATGTAAGAGACTGGAAACTCCAATCACACAGATTGAACTCAATGTAAGAGATAGGAAACTCCAATCTCACAGATTGAACTCAATGTCAGAGATAGGAAAGTCCAATCTCACAGATTGAACTCAATATAAGAGACAGGAAACTCCAATCACACTGATTGAACTCAATGTAAGAGATAGGAAACTCTAATTACACAGATTGAACTCAATGTAAGAGACAGGAAACTCCATTTTCACAGATTGAACTCAATGTAAGAGACAGGAAACTCCAATCACAAAGATTGAACTCAATGTAAGAGATAGGAAACTACAATCTCACAGATTGAACTCAATGTAAGAGGCAGGAAACTCCAATCACACAGATTGAACTAAATGTAAGAGACAGGAAACTCCAATCACACAGATTGACCTCAATGTAAGAGACAGGAAACTCCAATCACACAGATTGAACTAAATGTAAGAGACAGGATACTCCAATCACACAGATTGAACTCAATGTAAGAGAGAGGAAACTCCAATCACACAGATTGAACTCAAGGTAAGAGGCAGGAAACTCCAATCTCACAGATTGAACTCCAAGTAAGAGGCAGGAAACTCCAATCACACAGATTGAACTCAAAGTAAGAGAAAGGAAACTCCAATCACACAGATTGCACTCAATGTAAGAGTTAGGAAACTCCAATCTCAGATTGAACTCAATGTAAGAGACAGGAAACTCCAATCTCACAGGTTGAACTCAAAGTAAGGAACAGGACTCTCCAATCACACAGATTGAACTCAATGTAAGAGACAGGAAACTCCAATCACACAGATTGAACTCAATGTAAGAGACAGGAAACCCCAATCTCACAGATTGAACTCAATGTAAGAGAGAGGAAACTCCAATCACACAGATTGAACTCAAGGTAAGAGGCAGGAGACCCCAATCACACTGATTGTACTCAAGGTAAGAGCAGGAAACTCCAATCTCACAGATTGAACTCAAAGTAAGATAATGGAAACATCAATCACACAGGTTGAACTCAATATAAGAGACAGTAAACTCCAATCACACAGATTGAACTCAATGTAAGAGACAGGAACCTCCAATCACACAGATTGAACTCAATGTAAGAGACAGGAAACTCCAATCACACATATTGAACTCAATGTAAGAGATAGGAAACTCCAATCACACAGATTGAACTCAATGTAAGAGATAGGAAAGTCCAATCTCTCAGATTGAACTCAATATAAGAGACAGGAAACTCCAATCACACTGATTGAACTCAATGTAAGAGATAGGAAACTCTAATTACACAGATTGAACTCAATGTAAGAGACAGGAAACTCCAATCACAAAGATTGAACTCAATGTAAGAGATAGGAAACTCCAATCACACAGATTGAACTCAATGTAATAGACAGGAAACTCCAATCACACAGATTGAACTCAATGTAAGAGACAGGAAACTCCATTTTCACAGATTGAACTCAATGTAATAGATAGGAAAATCCAATCACACAGATTGAACTCAATGTAAGAGGCAGGAAACTCCAATCTCACAGACAGAACTCAATGTAAGAGGTAGGAAACTCCAATCACAAAGATTGAACTCAATGTAAGAGATAGGAAACGACAATCTCACAGATTGAACTCAATGTAAGAGGCAGGAAACTCCAATCACACAGATTGAACTGAATGTAAGAGACAGAAAACTCCAATCACACAGATTGACCTCAATGTAATAGACAGGAAACTCCAATCACACAGATTGAACTCAATGTAAGAGACAGGAAACTCAATTTTCACAGATTGAACTCAATGTAAGAGACTGGAAACTCCAATCACACAGATTGAACTCAATGTAATAGACAGGAAACTCCAATCACACAGATTGAACTCAATGTAAGAGACAGGAAACTCCATTTTCACAGATTGAACTCAATGTAAGAGACAGGAAAATCCAGTCACAGAGATTGAACTCAATGTAAGAGGCAGGAAACTCCAATCTCACAGACAGAACTCAATGTAAGAGGTAGGAAACTCCAATCACAAAGATTGAACTCAATGTAAGAGATAGGAAACTACAATCTCACAGATTGAACTCAATGTAAGAGGCAGGAAACTCCAATCACACAGATTGAACTAAATGTAAGAGACAGGAAACTCCAATCACACAGATTGACCACAATGTAAGAGACAGGAAACTCCAATCACACAGATTGAACTAAATGAAAGAGACAGGATACTCCAATCACACAGATTGAACTCAATGTAAGAGACAGGAAACTCCAATCACACAGGCTGAACTCAAGGTAAGAGGCAGGAAACTCCAATCTCACAGATTGAAATCAATGTAAGAGACAGGAAACTCCAATCTGAGATTGAACTCAATGTAAGAGACAGGAAACCCCAATCTCACAGATTGAACTCAATGTAAGAGAGAGGAAACTCCAATCACACAGATTGAACTCAAGGTAAGAGGCAGGAGACTCCAATCACACTGATTGAACTCAATGTAAGAGATAGGAAACTCTAATTACACAGATTGAACTCAATGTAAGAGGCAGGAAACTCCAATCACACAGATTGAACTCAATGTCAGAGACAGGATACTCCAATCACACAGATTGAACTCAATGTAAGAGACAGGAAACTCCAATCACACAGGCTGAACTCAAGGTAAGAGGCAGGAAACTCCAATCTCACAGATTGAAGTCAATGTAAGAGACAGGAAACTCCAATGTCAGATTGAACTCAATGTAAGAGACAGGAAACCCCAATCTCACAGATTGAACTCAATGTAAGAGAGAGGAAACTTCAATCACACAGGTTGAACTCAAGATAAGAGACAGTAAACTCCAATCACACAGATTGAACTCAATGTAAGAGACAGGAACCTCCAATCACACAGATTGAACTCAATGTAAGAGACAGGAAACTCCAATCACACATATTGAACTCAATGTAAGAGATAGGAAACTCCAATCACACAGATTGAACTCAATGTAAGAGATAGGAAACTCCAATCTCACAGATTGAACTCAATATAAGGGACAGGAAACTCCAATCACACAGAATGAACTCATTGTAAGAAAGGAAACTCCAATCACAAAGATTGAACTCAATGTAAGAGACTGGAAACTCCAATCACACAGATTGAACTCAATGTAAGAGATAGGAAACTCCAATCTCACAGATTGAACTCAATGTCAGAGATAGGAAAGTCCAATCTCACAGATTGAACTCAATATAAGAGACAGGAAACTCCAATCACACTGATTGAGCTCAATGTAAGAGATAGGAAACTCTAATTTCACAGATTGAACTCAATGTAAGAGACAGGAAACTCCAATCACAAAGATTGAACTCAATGTAAGAGATAGGAAACTCCAATCACACAGATTGAACTCAATGTAATAGACAGGAAACTCCAATCACACAGATTGAACTCAATGTAAGAGACAGGAAACTCAATTTTCACAGATTGAACTCAATGTAAGAGACAGGAAAATCCAATCACACAGATTGAACTCAATGTAAGAGGCAGGAAACTCCAATCTCACAGACAGAACTCAATGTAAGAGGTAGGAAAATCCAATCACAAAGATTGAACTCAATGTAAGAGATAGGAAACTACAATCTCACAGATTGAACTCAATGTAAGAGGCAGGAAACTCCAATCACACAGATTGAACTGAATGTAAGAGACAGGAAACTCCAATCACACAGATTGATCTTAATGTAAGAGACAGGAAACTCCAATCACACAGATTGAACTCAATGTCAGAGACAGGATACTCAAATCACACAGATTGAACTCAATGTAAGAGACAGGAAACTCCAATCACACAGGCTGAACTCAAGGTAAGAGGCAGGAAACTCCAATCTCACAGCTGGAACTCAAAGTAAGAGAAAGGAAACTCCAATCACACAGATTGACCTCAATGTAAGAGACAGGAAACTCCAATCACACAGATTGAACTCAATGTAAGAGGCAGGAACATCCAATCTCACAGATTGAACTCAATGTAAGAGACAGGAAACTCCAATCTCACAGATTGAACTCAATGTAAGAGATAGGAAACTCCAATCTCACAGATTGAACTCAATGTCAGGGACAGGAAACTCCAGTCACGTAGATTCAACTCAATGTAAGAGACAGGAAACTCCAATCACACAGATTCAACTCATTGTAAGAGACAGGAAACTCCATTTTCACAGATTAGACTCAATGTAAGAGACAGGAGAATCCAATCACACAGATTGAACTCAATGTAAGAGACAGGAAACTCCAATCACACAGATTGAACTCAATGTAAGAGACAGGAAACTCCAATCACACAGATTGAACTCAATGTATGAGATAGGAAACTCCAATCAATCAGACTGAACACAATGTCAGAGATAGGAAACTCCAATCACTCAGACTGAACTCAATGTAAGAGACAGGATACTCCAATCACAGAGATTGAACTCAATGTAAGGGACAGGAAACTCCAATCACACAGATTGAACTCAAGGTAAGAGGCAGGAAACTCCAATCACACAGATTGAACTGAAAGTAAGAGAAAGGAATCTCCAACCACACAGATTGAACTCAATGTAAGAGACAGGAACCTCCAATCACACAGATTGCACTCAATGTAAGAGACAGGAATCTCCAATCTCACAGATTGAACTCAATGTAAGAGTCGGAAATTCAAACCTCAGATTGAACTCAATGTAAGAGACAGGAAACTCCAATCTCACAGCTTGAACTCAATGTAAAAGACAGGAAACTCCAATCACACAGATTGAACTCAATGTAAGAGATAGGAAACTCCAATCTCACAGATTGAACTCAATGTAAGAGACAGGAAACTCCAATCACACAGATTGAACTCAATGTAAGAGACAAGAAACTCGTATCACTCAGATTGAACTCAATGTAAGAGACAGGTAACTTCAATCACACAGATTGAACTCAATTTAAGAGATAGGAAACTCCAATCACACAGATTGAACTCAATGTAAGAGATCGGAAACTCCAATCACTCAGACTGAACTCAATGTAAGAGACAGGATACTCCAATCTCACAGATTGAACTCAATGTAAGAGAGAGGAAACTCAAATCACACAGATTGAACTCAAGGTAAGAGGCAGGAAACTCCAATCTCACAGATTGAACTCAAAGTAAGAGAAAGGAAACTCCAATCACATAGATTGAACTCAATGTAAGAGACAGGAAACTCCAATCTCACAGATTGAACTCAATGTAAGAGACAGGAAACTACAATCACACAGATTGAACTCAATGTAAGAGACAGGAAACTCCAATCACACAGATTGAACTCAAAGTAAGAGGCAGGAAACTCCAATCACACAGATTGAACTCAAAGTAAGAGAAAGGAAACTCCAATCACACAGATTGAACTCAATGTAAGAGTTAGGAAACTCCAATCTCAGATTGAACTCAATGTAAGAGACAGGAAACTCCAATCTCACAGGTTGAACTCAAAGTAAGGAACAGGAATCTCCAATCACACAGATTGAACTCAATGTAAGAGACAGGAAACTCCAATCACACAGATTGAACTCAATGTAAGAGACAGGAAACTCCAATCTCACAGATTGAAGTCAATGTAAGAGACAGGAAACTCCAATCTCAGATTGAACTCAATGTAAGAGACAGGAAACCCCAATCTCACAGATTGAACTCAATGTAAGAGAGAGGAAACTCCAATCACACAGATTGAACTCAAGGTAAGAGGCAGGAGACTCCAATCACACTGATTGTACTCAAGGTAAGAGCAGGAAACTCCAATCTCACAGATTGAACTCAAAGTAAGAGAATGGAAACTTCAATCACACAGGTTGAACTCAATATAAGAGACAGTAAACTCCAATCACACAGATTGAACTCAATGTAAGAGATAGGAAACTACAATCTCACAGATTGAACTCAATGTAAGAGATAGGAAACTCTAATTACACAGATTGAACTCAATGTAAGAGACAGGAAACTCCAATCACAAAGATTGAACTCAATGTAAGAGATAGGAAACTCCAATCACACAGATTGAACTCAATGTAATAGACAGGAAACTCCAATCACACAGATTGAACTCAATGTAAGAGACAGGAAACTCAATTTTCACAGATTGAACTCAATGTAAGAGACAGGAAAATCCAATCACACAGATTGAACTCAATGTAAGAGGCAGGAAACTCCAATCTCACAGACAGAACTCAATGTAAGAGGTAGGAAACTCCAATCACAAAGATTGAACTCAATGTAAGAGATAGGAAACGACAATCTCACAGATTGAGCTCAATGTAAGAGGCAGGAAACTCCAATCACACAGATTGAACTAAATGTAAGAGACAGGAAACTCCAATCACACAGATTAACCTCAATGTAATAGACAGGAAACTCCAATCACACAGATTGAACTCAATGTAAGAGACAGGAAACTCCATTTTCACAGATTGAACTCAATGTAAGAGACAGGAAAATCCAATCACAGAGATTGAACTCAATGTAAGAGGCAGGAAACTCCAATCTCACAGACAGAACTCAATGTAAGAGGTAGGAAACTCCAATCACAAAGATTGAACTCAATGTAAGAGATAGGAAACTACAATCTCACAGATTGAACTCAATGTAAGAGGCAGGAAACTCCAATCACACAGATTGAACTAAATGTAAGAGACAGGAAACTCCAATCACACAGATTGACCTCAATGTAAGAGACAGGATACTCCAATCACACAGATTGAACTCAATGTAAGAGACAGGAAACTCCAATCACACAGGCTGAACTCAAGGTAAGAGGCAGGAAACTCCAATCTCACAGATTGAAATCAATTTAAGAGACAGGAAACTCCAATCTGAGATTGAACTCAATGTAAGAGACAGGAAACCCCAATCTCACAGATTGAACTCAATGTAAGAGAGAGGAAACTCCAATCACACAGATTGAACTCAAGGTAAGAGGCAGGAGACTCCAATCACACTGATTGAACTCAATGTAAGAGATAGGAAACTCTAATTACACAGATTGAACTCAATGTAAGAGGCAGGAAACTCCAATCACACAGATTGAACTCAATGTCAGAGACAGGATACTCCAATCACACAGATTGAACTCAATGTAAGAGACAGGAAACTCCAATCACACAGGCTGAACTCAAGGTAAGAGGCAGGAAACTCCAATCTCACAGATTGAAATCAATGTAAGAGACAGGAAACTCCAATGTCAGATTGAACTCAATGTAAGAGACAGGAAACCCCAATCTCACAGATTGAACTCAATGTAAGAGAGAGGAAACTTCAATCACACAGATTGAACTCAAGGTAAGAGGCAGGAGACTCCAATCACACTGATTGTACTCAAGGTAAGAGCAGGAAACTCCAATCTCACAGATTGAACTCAAAGTAAGAGAATGGAAACTTCAATCACACAGGTTGAACTCAATATAAGAGAGAGGAAACTCCAATCACACAGATTGAACTCAAGGTAAGAGGCAGGAGACTCCAATCACACTGATTGTACTCAAGGTAAGAGCAGGAAACTCCAATCTCACAGATTGAACTCAAAGTAAGAGAATGGAAACTTCAATCACACAGGTTGAACTCAAGATAAGAGACAGTAAACTCCAATCACACAGATTGAACTCAATGTAAGAGACAGGAACCTCCAATCACACAGATTGAACTCAATGTAAGAGACAGGAAACTCCAATCACAAAGATTGAACTCAATGTAAGAGATAGGAAACTACAATCTCACAGATTGAACTCAATGTAAGAGGCAGGAAACTCCAATCACACAGATTGAACGAAATGTAAGAGACAGGAAACTCCAATCACACAGATTGACCTCAATGTAAGAGACAGGAAACTCCAATCACACAGATTGAACTCAAAGTAAGAGACAGGATACTCCAATCACACAGATTGAACTCAATGTAAGAGACAGGAATCTCCAATCACACAGGCTGAACTCAAGGTAAGAGGCAGGAAACTCCAATCTCACAGATTGAAGTCAATGTAAGAGACAGGAAACTCCAATGTCAGATTGAACTCAATGTAAGGGACAGGAAACCCCAATCTCACAGATTGAACTCAATGTAAGAGAGAGGAAACTCCAATCATACAGATTGAACTCAAGGTAAGAGGCAGGAGACTCCAATCACACTGATTGTACTCAAGGTAAGAGCAGGAAACTCCAATCTCAAAGATTGAACTCAAAGTAAGAGAATGGAAACTTCAATCACACAGGTTGAACTCAATATAAGAGAGAGGAAATTCCAATCACACAGATTGAACTCAAGGTAAGAGGCAGGAGACTCCAATCACACTGATTGTACTCAAGGTAAGAGCAGGAAACTCCAATCTCACAGATTGAACTCAAAGTAAGAGAATGGAAACTTCAATCACACAGGTTGAACTCAAGATAAGAGACAGTAAACTCCAATCACACAGATTGAACTCAATGTAAGAGACAGGAACCTCCAATCACACAGATTGAACTCAATGTAAGAGACAGGAAACTCCAATCACACATATTGAACTCAATGTAAGAGATAGGAAACTCCAATCACACAGATTGAACTCAATGTAAGAGATAGGAAACTCCAATCTCACAGATTGAACTCAATATAAGGGACAGGAAACTCCAATCACACAGAATGAACTCATTGTAAGAAAGGAAACTCCAATCACAAAGATTGAACTCAATGTAAGAGACTGGAAACTCCAATCACACAGATTGAACTCAATGTAAGAGATAGGAAACTCCAATCTCACAGATTGAACTCAATGTAAGAGATAGGAAAGTCCAATCTCACAGATTGAACTCAATATAAGAGACAGGAAACTCCAATCACACTGATTGAACTCAATGTAAGAGATAGGAAACTCTAATTACACAGATTGAACTCAATGTAAGAGACAGGAAACTCCAATCACAAAGATTGAACTCAATGTAAGAGATAGGAAACTCCAATCACACAGATTGAACTCAATGTAATAGACAGGAAACTCCAATCACACAGATTGAACTCAATGTAAGAGACAGGAAACTCAATTTTCAAAGATTGAACTCAATGTAAGAGACAGGAAAATCCAATCACACAGATTGAACTCAATGTAAGAGGCAGGAAACTCCAATCTCACAGACAGAACTCAATGTAAGAGGTAGGAAAATCCAATCACAAAGATTGAACTCAATGTAAGAGATAGGAAACTACAATCTCACAGATTGAACTCAATGTAAGAGGCAGGAAACTCCAATCACACAGATTGAACTCAATGTAAGAGACAGGAAACTCCAATCACACAGGCTGAACTCAAGGTAAGAGGCAGGAAACTCCAATCTCACAGATTGAAATCAATGTAAGAGACAGGAAACTCCAATGTCAGATTGAACTCAATGTAAGAGACAGGAAACCCCAATCTCACAGATTGAACTCAATGTAAGAGAGAGGAAACTTCAATCACACAGATTGAACTCAAGGTAAGAGGCAGGAGACTCCAATCACACTGATTGTACTCAAGGTAAGAGCAGGAAACTCCAATCTCACAGATTGAACTCAAAGTAAGAGAATGGAAACTTCAATCACACAGGTTGAACTCAATATAAGAGAGAGGAAACTCCAATCACACAGATTGAACTCAATGTAAGAGGCAGGAGACTCCAATCACACTGATTGTACTCAAGGTAAGAGCAGGAAACTCCAATCTCACAGATTGAACTCAAAGTAAGAGAATGGAAACTTCAATCACACAGGTTGAACTCAAGATAAGAGACAGTAAACTCCAATCACACAGATTGAACTCAATGTAAGAGACAGGAACCTCCAATCACACAGATTGAACTCAATGTAAGAGACAGGAAACTCCAATCACAAAGATTGAACTCAATGTAAGAGATAGGAAACTACAATCTCACAGATTGAACTCAATGTAAGAGGCAGGAAACTCCAATCACACAGATTGAACGAAATGTAAGAGACAGGAAACTCCAATCACACAGATTGACCTCAATGTAAGAGACAGGAAACTCCAATCACACAGATTGAACTCAAAGTAAGAGACAGGATACTCCAATCACACAGATTGAACTCAATGTAAGAGACAGGAATCTCCAATCACACAGGCTGAACTCAAGGTAAGAGGCAGGAAACTCCAATCTCACAGATTGAAGTCAATGTAAGAGAGAGGAAACTCCAATGTCAGATTGAACTCAATGTAAGGGACAGGAAACCCCAATCTCACAGATTGAACTCAATGTAAGAGAGAGGAAACTCCAATCATACAGATTGAACTCAAGGTAAGAGGCAGGAGACTCCAATCACACTGATTGTACTCAAGGTAAGAGCAGGAAACTCCAATCTCAAAGATTGAACTCAAAGTAAGAGAATGGAAACTTCAATCACACAGGTTGAACTCAATATAAGAGAGAGGAAATTCCAATCACACAGATTGAACTCAAGGTAAGAGGCAGGAGACTCCAATCACACTGATTGTACTCAAGGTAAGAGCAGGAAACTCCAATCTCACAGATTGAACTCAAAGTAAGAGAATGGAAACTTCAATCACACAGGTTGAACTCAAGATAAGAGACAGTAAACTCCAATCACACAGATTGAACTCAATGTAAGAGACAGGAACCTCCAATCACACAGATTGAACTCAATGTAAGAGACAGGAAACTCCAATCACACATATTGAACTCAATGTAAGAGATAGGAAACTCCAATCACACAGATTGAACTCAATGTAAGAGATAGGAAAGTCCAATCTCACAGATTGAACTCAATATAAGAGACAGGAAACTCCAATCACACTGATTGAACTCAATGTAAGAGATAGGAAACTCTAATTACACAGATTGAACTCAATGTAAGAGACAGGAAACTCCAATCACAAAGATTGAACTCAATGTAAGAGATAGGAAACTCCAATCACACAGATTGAACTCAATGTAATAGACAGGAAACTCCAATCACACAGATTGAACTCAATGTAAGAGACAGGAAACTCAATTTTCAAAGATTGAACTCAATGTAAGAGACAGGAAAATCCAATCACACAGATTGAACTCAATGTAAGAGGCAGGAAACTCCAATCTCACAGACAGAACTCAATGTAAGAGGTAGGAAAATCCAATCACAAAGATTGAACTCAATGTAAGAGATAGGAAACTCCAATCACACTGATTGAACTCAATGTAAGAGATAGGAAACTCTAATTACACAGATTGAACTCAATGTAAGAGACAGGAAACTCCAATCACACAGAATGAACTCATTGTAAGAAAGGAAACTCCAATCACAAAGATTGAACTCAATGTAAGAGACTGGAAACTCCAATCACACAGATTGAACTCAATGTAAGAGATAGGAAACTCCAATCTCACAGATTGAACTCAATGTAAGAGATAGGAAAGTCCAATCTCACAGATTGAACTCAATATAAGAGACAGGAAACTCCAATCACACTGATTGAACTCAATGTAAGAGATAGGAAACTCTAATTACACAGATTGAACTCAATGTAAGAGACAGGAAACTCCAATCACAAAGATTGAACTCAATGTAAGAGATAGGAAACTCCAATCACACAGATTGAACTCAATGTAATAGACAGGAAACTCCAATCACACAGATTGAACTCAATGTAAGAGACAGGAAACTCAATTTTCAAAGATTGAACTCAATGTAAGAGACAGGAAAATCCAATCACACAGATTGAACTCAATGTAAGAGGCAGGAAACTCCAATCTCACAGACAGAACTCAATGTAAGAGGTAGGAAAATCCAATCACAAAGATTGAACTCAATGTAAGAGATAGGAAACTACAATCTCACAGATTGAACTCAATGTAAGAGGCAGGAAACTCCAATCACACAGATTGAACTGAATGTAAGAGACAGGAAACTCCAATCACACAGATTGACCTCAATGTAAGAGACAGGAAACTCCAATCACACAGATTGAACTCAATGTCAGAGACAGGATACTCCAATCACACAGATTGAACTCAATGTAAGAGACAGGAAACTCCAATCACACAGGCTGAACTCAAGGTAAGAGGCAGGAAACTCCAATCTCACAGCTGGAACTCAAAGTAAGAGAAAGGAAACTCCAATCACACAGATTGACCTCAATGTAAGAGACAGGAAACTCCAATCACACAGATTGAACTCAATGTAAGAGACAGGAACATCCAATCTCACAGATTGAACTCAATGTAAGAGACAGGAAACTCCAATCTCACAGATTGAACTCAATGTAAGAGATAGGAAACTCCAATCTCACAGATTGAACTCAATGTAAGGGACAGGAAACTCCAATCACACAGATTGAACTCATTGTAAGAGACAGGAAACTCCATTTTCACAGATTAGACTCAATGTAAGAGACAGGAGAATCCAATCACACAGATTGAACTCAATGTTAGAGACAGGAAACTCCAATCACACAGATTGAACTCAATGTAAGAGACAGGAAACTCCAATCACACAGATTGAACTCAATGTAAGAGATAGGAAACTCCAATCAATCAGACTGAACTCAATGTCAGAGATAGGAAACTCCAATCACTCAGACTGAACTCAATGTAAGAGACAGGATACTCCAATCACAGAGATTGAACTCAATGTAAGGGACAGTAAACTCCAATCACACAGATTGAACTCAAGGTAAGAGGCAGGAAACTCCAATCACACAGATTGAACTGAAAGTAAGAGAAAGGAAACTCCAACCACACAGATTGAACTCAATGTAAGAGACAGGAACCTCCAATCACACAGGTTGCACTCAATGTAAGAGACAGGAATCTCCAATCTCAGAGATTGAACTCAATGTAAGAGTCGGAAATTCCAACCTCAGATTGAACTCAATGTAAGAGACAGGAAACTCCAATCTCACAGCTTGAACTCAATGTAAAAGACAGGAAACTCCAATCACACAGATTGAACTCAATGTAAGAGATAGGAAACTCCAATCTCACAGATTGAACTCAATGTAAGAGACAGGAAACTCCAATCACACAGATTGAACTCAATGTCAGAGACAAGAAACTCCTATCACGCAGATTGAACTCAATGTAAGAGACAGGTAACTTCAATCACACAGATTGAACTCAATTTAAGAGATAGGAAACTCCAATCACACAGATTGAACTCAATGTAAGAGATCGGAAACTCCAATCACTCAGACTGAACTCAATGTAAGAGACAGGATACTCCAATCTCACAGATTGAACTCAATGTAAGAGAGAGGAAACTCAAATCACACAGATTGAGCTCAAGGTAAGAGGCTGGAAACTCCAATCTCACAGATTGAACTCAAAGTAAGAGAAAGGAAACTCCAATCACACAGATTGAACTCAATGTAAGAGACAGGAAACTCCAATCTCACAGATTGAACTCAATGTAAGAGACAGGAAACTACAATCACACAGATTGAACTCAATGTAAGAGACAGGAAATTCCAATCGCACAGATTGAACTCAAAGTAAGAGGCAGGAAACTCCAATCACACAGATTGAACTCAAAGTAAGAGAAAGGAAACTCCAATCACACAGATTGAACTCAATGTAAGAGTTAGGAAACTCCAATCTCAGATTGAACTCAATGTAAGAGACAGGAAACTCCAATCTCACAGGTTGAACTCAAAGTAAGGAACAGGAATCTCCAATCACACAGATTGAACTCAATGTAAGAGACAGGAAACTCCAATCACACAGATTGAACTCAATGTAAGAGACAGGAAACTCCAATCTCACAGATTGAAGTCAATGTAAGAGACAGGAAACTCCAATCTCAGATTGAACTCAATGTAAGAGACAGGAAACCCCAATCTCACAGATTGAACTCAATGTAAGAGAGAGGAAACTCCAATCACACAGATTGAACTCAAGGTAAGAGGCAGGAGACTCCAATCACACTGATTGTACTCAAGGTAAGAGCAGGAAACTCCAATCTCACAGATTGAACTCAAAGTAAGAGAATGGAAACTTCAATCACACAGGTTGAACTCAATATAAGAGACAGTAAACTCCAATCACACAGATTGAACTCAATGTAAGAGACAGGAACCTCCAATCACACAGATTGAACTCAATGTAAGAGACAGGAAACTCCAATCACACATATTGAACTCAATGTAAGAGATAGGAAACTCCAATCACACAGATTGAACTCAATAAAAGAGATAGGAAAGTCCAATCTCACAGATTGAACTCAATATAAGAGACAGGAAACTCCAATCACACTGATTGAACTCAATGTAAGAGATAGGAAACTCTAATTACACAGATTGAACTCAATGTAAGAGACAGGAAACTCCCATCACAAAGTTTGAACTCAATGTAAGAGATAGGAAACTCCAATCACACAGATTGAACTCAATGTAATAGACAGGAAACTCCAATCACACAGATTGAACTCAATGTAAGAGACAGGAAACTCCATTTTCACAGATTGAACTCAATGTAAGAGACAGGAAAATCCAATCACACAGATTGAACTCAATGTAAGAGGCAGGAAACTCCAATCTCACAGACAGAACTCAATGTAAGAGGCAGGAAACTCCAATCACACAGATTGAACTAAATGTAAGAGAGAAGAAACTCCAATCACACAGATTGACCTCAATGTAATAGACAGGAAACTCCAATCACACAGATTGAACTCAATGTAAGAGACAGGAAACTCCATTTTCACAGATTGAACTCAATGTAAGAGACAGGAAAATCCAATCACAGAGATTGAACTCAATGTAAGAGGCAGGAAACTCCAATCTCACAGACAGAACTCAATGTAAGAGGTAGGAAACTCCAATCACAAAGATTGAACTCAATGTAAGAGATAGGAAACTACAATCTCACAGATTGAACTCAATGTAAGAGGCAGGAAACTCCAATCACACAGATTGAACTAAATGTAAGAGACAGGAAACTCCAATCACACAGATTGACCTCAATGTAAGAGACAGGAAACTCCAATCACACAGATTGAACTAAATGTAAGAGACAGGATACTCCAATCACACAGATTGAACTCAATGTAAGAGACAGGAAACTCCAATCACACAGGCTGAACTCAAGGTAAGAGGCAGGAAACTCCAATCTCACAGATTGAAATCAATGTAAGAGACAGGAAACTCCAATCTGAGATTGAACTCAATGTAAGAGACAGGAAACCCCAATCTCACAGATTGAACTCAATGTAAGAGAGAGGAAACTCCAATCACACAGATTGAACTCAAGTTAAGAGGCAGGAGACTCCAATCACACTGATTGTACTCAAGGTAAGAGCAGGAAACTCCAATCTCACAGATTGATCTCAAAGTAAGAGAATGGAAACTTCAATCACACAGGTTGAACTCAATATAAGAGAGAGGAAACTCCAATCACACAGATTGAACTCAAGGTAAGAGGCAGGAAACTCCAATCTCACAGACAGAACTCAATGTAAGAGGTAGGAAACTCCAATCACAAAGATTGAACTCAATGTAAGAGATAAGAAACTACAAACTCACAGATTGAACTCAATGTAAGAGGCAGGAAACTCCAATCACACTGATTGTACTCAAGGTAAGAGCAGGAAACTCCAATCTCACAGATTGAACTCAAAGTAAGAGAATGGAAACTTCAATCACACAGGTTGAACTCAATATAAGAGACAGTAAACTCCAATCACACAGATTGAACTCAATGTAAGAGACAGGAAACTCCAATCACACAGGCTGAACTCAAGGTAAGAGGCAGGAAACTCCAATCTCACAGCTGGAACTCAAAGTAAGAGAAAGGAAACTCCAATCACACAGATTGACCTCAATGTAAGAGACAGGAAACTCCAATCACACAGATTGAACTCAATGTAAGAGACAGGAACATCCAATCTCACAGATTGAACTCAATGTAAGAGACAGGAAACTCCAATCTTACAGATTGAACTCAATGTAAGAGATAGGAAACTCCAATCTCACAGATTGAACTCAATGTAAGGGACAGGAAACTCCAGTCACGTAGATTCAACTCAATGTAAGAGACAGGAAACTCCAATCACAAAGATTGAACTCATTGTAAGAGACAGGAAACTCCATTTTCACAGATTAGACTCAATGTAAGAGACAGGAGAATCCAATCACACAGATTGAACTCAATGTAAGAGACAGGAAACTCCAATCACACAGATTGAACTCAATGTAAGAGACAGGAAACTCCAATCACACAGATTGAACTCAATGTAAGAGATAGGAAACTCCAATCAATCAGACTGAACTCAATGTCAGAGATAGGAAACTCCAATCACTCAGACTGAACTCAATGTAAGAGACAGGATACTCCAATCACAGAGATTGAACTCAATGTAAGGGACAGGAAACTCCAATCACACAGATTGAACTCAATGTAAGAGACAGGAATCTCCAATCACACAGATTGAACTGAAAGTAAGAGAAAGGAAACTCCAACCACACAGATTGAACTCAATGTAAGAGACAGGAACCTCCAATCACACAGATTGCACTCAATGTAAGAGACAGGAATCTCCAATCTCACAGATTGAACTCAATGTAAGAGTCGGAAATTCCAACCTCAGATTGAACTCAATGTAAGAGACAGGAAACTCCAATCTCACAGCTTGAACTCAATGTAAAAGACAGGAAACTCCAATCACACAGATTGAACTCAATGTAAGAGATAGGAAACTCCAATCTCACAGATTGAACTCAATGTAAGAGACAGGAAACTCCAATCACACAGATTGAACTCAATGTAAGAGACAAGAAACTCCTATCACGCAGATTGAACTCAATGTAAGAGACAGGTAACTTCAATCACACAGATTGAACTCAATTTAAGAGATAGGAAACTCCAATCACACAGATTGAACTCAATGTAAGAGATCGGAAACTCCAATCACTCAGACTGAACTCAATGTAAGAGACAGGATACTCCAATCTCACAGATTGAACTCAATGTAAGAGAGAGGAAACTCAAATCACACAGATTGAACTCAAGGTAAGAGGCAGGAAACTCCAATCTCACAGATTGAAATCAAAGTAAGAGAAAGGAAACTCCAATCACACAGATTGAACTCAATGTAAGAGACAGGAAACTCCAATCTCACAGATTGAACTCAATGTAAGAGACAGGAAACTACAATCACACAGATTGAACTCAATGTAAGAGACAGGAAACTCCAATCACACAGATTGAACTCAAAGTAAGAGGCAGGAAACTCCAATCACACAGATTGAACTCAAAGTAAGAGAAAGGAAACTCCAATCACACAGATTGAACTCAATGTAAGAGTTAGGAAACTCCAATCTCAGATTGAACTCAATGTAAGAGACAGGAAACTCCAATCTCACAGGTTGAACTCAAAGTAAGGAACAGGAATCTCCAATCACACAGATTGAACTCAATGTAAGAGACAGGAATCTCCAATCTCACAGACAGAACTCAATGTAAGAGGTAGGAAACTCCAATCACAAAGATTGAACACAATGTAAGAGATAGGAAACGACAATCTCACAGATTGAACTCAATGTAAGAGACAGGAAACTCCAATCTCACAGATTGAACTCAATGTAAGAGACAGGAAACTACAATCACACAGATTGAACTCAATGTAAGAGACAGGAAACTCCAATCACACAGATTGAACTCAAAGTAAGAGGCAGGAAACTCCAATCACACAGATTGAACTCAAAGTAAGAGAAAGGAAACTCCAATCACACAGATTGAACTCAATGTAAGAGTTAGGAAACTCCAATCTCAGATTGAACTCAATGTAAGAGACAGGAAACTCCAATCTCACAGGTTGAACTCAAAGAAAGGAACAGGAATCTCCAATCACACAGATTGAACTCAATGTAAGAGACAGGAAACTCCAATCACACAGATTGAACTCAATGTAAGAGACAGGAAACTCCAGTCTCACAGATTGAAGTCAATGTAAGAGACAGGAAACTCCAATCTCAGATTGAACTCAATGTAAGAGACAGGAAACCCCAATCTCACAGATTGAACTCAATGTAAGAGAGAGGAAACTCCAATCACACAGATTGAACTCAAGGTAAGAGGCAGGAGACTCCAATCACACTGATTGTACTCAAGGTAAGAGGAGGAAACTCCAATCTCACAGATTGAACTCAAAGTAAGAGAATGGAAACTTCAATCACACAGGTTGAACTCAATATAAGAGACAGTAAACTCCAATCACACAGATTGAACTCAAAGTAAGAGAAAGGAAACTCCAATCACACAGATTGAACTCAATGTAAGAGACAGGAAACTCCAATCTCACAGATTGAACTCAATGTAAGAGACAGGAAACTACAATCACACAGATTGAACTCAATGTAAGAGACAGGAAACTCCAATCACACAGATTGAACTCAAAGTAAGAGGCAGGAAACTCCAATCACACAGATTGAACTCAAAGTAAGAGAAAGGAAACTCCAATCACACAGATTGAACTCAATGTAAGAGTTAGGAAACTCCAATCTCAGATTGAACTCAATGTAAGAGACAGGAAACTCCAATCTCACAGGTTGAACTCAAAGTAAGGAACAGGAATCTCCAATCACACAGATAGAACTCAATGTAAGAGACAGGAAACTCCAATCACACAGATTGAACTCAATGTAAGAGACAGGAAACTCCAATCTCACAGATTGAAGTCAATGTAAGAGACAGGAAGCTCCAATCTCAGATTGAACTCAATGTAAGAGACAGGAAACCCCAATCTCACAGATTGAACTCAATGTAAGAGAGAGGAAACTCCAATCACACAGATTGAACTCAAGGTAAGAGGCAGGAGACTCCAATCACACTGATTGTACTCAAGGTAAGAGGAGGAAACTCCAATCTCACAGATTGAACTCAAAGTAAGAGAATGGAAACTTCAATCACACAGGTTGAACTCAATATAAGAGACAGTAAACTCCAATCACACAGATTGAACTCAATGTAAGAGACAGGAACCTCCAATCACACAGATTGAACTCAATGTAAGAGACAGGAAACTCCAATCACACATATTGAACTCAATGTAAGAGATAGGAAACTCCAATCACACAGATTGAACTCAATGTAAGAGATAGGAAAGTCCAATCTCACAGATTGAACTCAATATAAGAGACAGGAAACTCCAATCACACTGATTGAACTCAATGTAAGAGATAGGAAAATCTAATTACACAGATTGAACTCAATGTAAGAGACAGGAAACTCCAATCACAAAGATTGAACTCAATGTAAGAGATAGGAAACTCCAATCACACAGATTGAACTCAATGTAATAGACAGGAAACTCCAATCACACAGATTGAACTCAATGTAAGAGACAGGAAACTCCATTTTCACAGATTGAACTCAATGTAAGAGACAGGAAAATCCAATCACACAGATTGAACTCAATGTAAGAGGCAGGAAACTCCAATCTCACAGACAGAACTCAATGTAAGAGGTAGGAAACTCCAATCACAAAGATTGAACTCAATGTAAGAGATAGGAAACGACAATCTCACAGATTGAACTCAATGTAAGAGGCAGGAAACTCCAATCACACAGATTGAACTAAATGTAAGAGACAGGAAGCTCCAATCACACAGATTGACCTCAATGTAAGAGACAGGAAACTCCAATCACACAGATTGAACTAAATGTAAGAGACAGGATACTCCAATCACACAGATTGAACTCAATGTAAGAGACAGGAAACTCCAATCACACAGGCTGAACTCAAGGTAAGAGGCAGGAAACTCCAATCTCACAGATTGAAATCAATGTAAGAGACAGGAAACTCCAATCTGAGATTGAAGTCAATGTAAGAGACAGGAAACCCCAATCTCACAGATTGAACTCAATGCAAGAGAGAGGAAACTCCAATCACACTGATTGAACTCAAGGTAAGAGGCAGGAGACTCCAATCACACTGATTGTACTCAAGGTAAGAGCAGGAAACTCCAATCTCACAGATTGATCTCAAAGTAAGAGAATGGAAACTTCAATCACACAGGTTGAACTCAATATAAGAGAGAGGAAACTCCAATCACACAGATTGAACTCAAGGTAAGAGGCAGGAAACTCCAATCACACAGATTGAACTCAATGTAAGAGACAGGAACATCCAATCTCACAGATTGAACTCAATGTAAGAGACAGGAAACTCCAATCTCACAGATTGAACACAATGTAAGAGATAGGAAACTCCAATCTCACAGATTGAACTCAATGTAAGGGACAGGAAACTCCAGTCACGTAGATTCAACACAATGTAAGAGACAGGAAACTCCAATCACAAAGATTGAACTCATTGTAAGAGACAGGAAACTCCATTTTCACAGATTAGACTCAATGTAAGAGACAGGAGAATCCAATCACACAGATTGAACTCAATGTAAGACACAGGAAACTCCAATCACACAGATTGAACTCAATGTAAGAGATAGGAAACTCCAATCAATCAGACTGAACTCAATGTCAGAGATAGGAAACTCCAATCACTCAGACTGAACTCAATGTAAGAGACAGGATACTCCAATCACAGAGATTGAACTCAATGTAAAGGACAGGAAACTCCAATCACACAGATTGAACTCAAGGTAAGAGGCAGGAAACTCCAATCACACAGATTGAACTGAAAGTAAGAGAAAGGAAACTCCAACCACACAGATTGAACTCAATGTAAGAGACAGGAACCTCCAATCACACAGATTGCACTCAATGTAAGAGACAGGAATCTCCAATCTCACAGATTGAACTCAATGTAAGAGTCGGAAATTCCAACCTCAGATTGAACTCAATGTAAGAGACAGGAAACTCCAATCTCACAGCTTGAACTCAATGTAAAAGACAGGAAACTCCAATCACACAGATTGAACTCAATGTAAGAGATAGGAAACTCCAATCTCACAGATTGAACTCAATGTAAGAGACAGGAAACTCCAATCACACAGATTGAACTCAATGTAAGAGACAAGAAACTCCTATCACGCAGATTGAACTCAATGTAAGAGACAGGTAACTTCAATCACACAGATTGAACTCAATTTAAGAGATAGGAAACTCCAATCACACAGATTGAACTCAATGTAAGAGATCGGAAACTCCAATCACTCAGACTGAACTCAATGTAAGAGACAGGATACTCCAATCTCACAGATTGAACTCAATGAAAGAGAGAGGAAACTCAAATCACACAGATTGAACTCAAGGTAAGAGGCAGGATACTCCAATCTCACAGATTGAACTCAAAGTAAGAGAAAGGAAACTTCAATCACACAGATTGAACTCAATGTAAGAGACAGGAAACTCCAATCTCACAGATTGAACTCAATGTAAGAGACAGCAAACTACAATCACACAGATTGAACTCAATGTAAGAGACAGGAAACTCCAATCACACAGATTGAACTCAAAGTAAGAGGCAGGAAACTCCAATCACACAGATTGAACTCAAAGTAAGAGAAAGGAAACTCCAATCACACAGATTGAACTCAATGTAAGAGTTAGGAAACTCCAATCTCAGATTGAACTCAATGTAAGAGACAGGAAACTCCAATCTCACAGGTTGAACTCAAAGTAAGGAACAGGAATCTCCAATCACACAGATTGAACTCAATGTAAGAGACAGGAAACTCCAATCACACAGATTGAACTCAATGTAAGAGACAGGAAACTCCAATCTCACAGATTGAAGTCAATGTAAGAGACAGGAAACTCCAATCTCAGATTGAACTCAATGTAAGAGACAGGAAACCCCAATCTCACAGATTGAACTCAATGTAAGAGAGAGGAAACTCCAATCACACAGATTGAACTCAAGGTAAGAGGCAGGAGACTCCATTCACACTGATTGTACTCAAGGTAAGAGGAGGAAACTCCAATCTCACAGATTGAACTCAAAGTAAGAGAATGGAAACTTCAATCACACAGGTTGAACTCAATATAAGAGACAGTAAACTCCAATCACACAGATTGAACTCAATGTAAGAGACAGGAACCTCCAATCACACAGATTGAACTCAATGTAAGAGACAGGAAACTCCAATCACACATATTGAACTCAATGTAAGAGATAGGAAACTCCAATCACACAGATTGAACTCAATGTAAGAGATAGGAAAGTCCAATCTCACAGATTGAACTCAATATAAGAGACAGGAAACTCCAATCACACTGATTGAACTCAATGTAAGAGATAGGAAACTCTAATTACACAGATTGAACTCAATGTAAGAGACAGGAAACTCCAATCACAAAGATTGAACTCAATGTAAGAGATAGGAAACTCCAATCACACAGATTGAACTCAATGTAATAGACAGGAAACTCCAATCACACAGATTGAACTCAATGTAAGAGGCAGGAAACTCCATTTTCACAGATTGAACTCAATGTAAGAGACAGGAAAATCCAATCACACAGATTGAACTCAATGTAAGAGGCAGGAAACTCCAATCTCACAGACAGAACTCAATGTAAGAGGTAGGAAACACCAATCACAAAGATTGAACTCAATGTAAGAGATAGGAAACGACAATCTCACAGATTGAACTCAATGTAAGAGGCAGGAAACTCCAATCACACAGATTGAACTAAATATAAGAGACAGGAAACTCCAATCACACAGATTGACCTCAATGTAATAGACAGGAAACTCCAATCACACAGATTGAACTCAATGTAAGAGACAGGAAACTCCATTTTCACAGATTGAACTCAATGTAAGAGACAGGAAAATCCAATCACAGAGATTGAACTCAATGTAAGAGGCAGGAAACTCCAATCTCACAGACAGAACTCAATGTAAGAGGTAGGAAACTCCAATCACAGAGATTGAACTCAATGTAAGAGATAGGAAACTACAATCTCACAGATTGAACTCAATGTAAGAGGCAGGAAACTCCAATCACACAGATTGAACTAAATGTAAGAGACAGGAAACTCCAATCACACAGATTGACCTCAATGTAAGAGACAGGAAACTCCAATCACACAGATTGAACTCAATGTAAGAGACAGGATACTCCAATCACACAGATTGAACTCAATGTAAGAGACAGGAAACTCCAATCACACAGGCTGAACTCAAGGTAAGAGGCAGGAAACTCCAATCTCACAGATTGAAATCAATGTAAGAGACAGGAAACTCCAATCTGAGATTGAACTCAATGTAAGAGACAGGAAACCCCAATCTCACAGATTGAACTCAAAGCAAGAGAGAGGAAACTCCAATCACACAGATTGAACTCAAGGTAAGAGGCAGGAGACTCCAATCACACTGATTGTCCTCAAGGTAAGAGCAGGAAACTCCAATCTCACAGATTGATCTCAAAGTAAGAGAATGGAAACTTCAATCACACAGGTTGAACTCAATATAAGAGAGAGGAAACTCCAATCACACAGATTGAACTCAAGGTAAGAGGCAGGAAACTCCAATCTCACAGACAGAACTCAATGTAAGAGGTAGGAAACTCCAATCACAAAGATTGAACACAATGTAAGAGATAAGAAACTACAAACTCACAGATTGAACTCAATGTAAGAGGCAGGAAACTCCAATCACACTGATTGTACTCAAGGTAAGAGCAGGAAACTCCAATCTCACAGATTGAACTCAAAGTAAGAGAATGGAAACTTCAATCACACAGGTTGAACTCAATATAAGAGACAGTAAACTCCAATCACACAGATTGAACTCAATGTAAGAGATAGGAAACTCCAATCTCACAGATTGAACTCAATATAAGGGACAGGAAACTCCAATCAAACAGAATGAACTCATTGTAAGAAAGGAAACTCCAATCACAAAGATTGAACTCAATGTAAGAGACTGGAAACTTCAATCACACAGATTGAACTCAATGTAAGAGATAGGAAACTCCAATCACACAGATTGAACTCAATGTTATAGACAGGATACTCCAATCTCACAGATTGAACTCAATGTAAGAGAGAGGAAACTCCAATCACACAGATTGAACTCAAGGTAAGAGGCAGGAAACTCCAATCTCACAGATTGAACTCAAGGTAAGAGAAAGGAAACTCCAATCACACAGATTGAACTCAATGTAAGAGACAGGAAACTCCAATCTCACAGATTGAACTCAATGTAAGAGACAGGAAACTACAATCACACAGATTGAACTCAATGTAAGTGACAGGAAACTCCAATCACACAGATTGAACTCAAAGTAAGAGGCAGGAAACTCCAATCACACAGATTGAACTCAAAGTAAGAGAAAGGAAACTCCAATCACACAGATTGAACTCAATGTAAGAGTTAGGAAACTCCAATCTCAGATTGAACTCAATGTAAGAGACAGGAACCTCCAATCTCACAGGTTGAACTCAAAGTAAGGAACAGGAATCTCCAATCACACAGATTGAACTCAATGTAAGAGACAGGAAACTCCAATCACACCGATTGAACTCAATGTAAGAGACAGGAAACTCCAATTTCACAGATTGAAGTCAATGTAAGAGACAGGAAACTCCAATCTCAGATTGAACTCAATGTAAGAGACAGGAAACACCAATCTCACAGATTGAACTCAATGTAAGAGAGAGGAAACTCCAATCACACAGATTGAACTCAAGGTAAGAGGCAGGAGACTCCAATCACACTGATTGTACTCAAGGTAAGAGCAGGAAACTCCAATCTCACAGATTGAACTCAAAGTAAGAGAATGGAAACTTCAATCACACAGGTTGAACTCAAGGTAAGAGGCAGGAGACTCCAATCACACTGATTGTACTCAAGGTAAGAGCAGGAAACTCCAATCTCACAGATTGAACTCAAAGTAAGAGAATGGAAACTTCAATCACACAGGTTGAACTCAATATAAGAGACAGTAAACTCCAATCACACAGATTGAACTCAATGTAAGAGACAGGAACCTCCAATCACACAGATTGAACTCAATGTAAGAGACAGGAAACTCCAATCACACATATTGAACTCAATGTAAGTGATAGGAAACTCCAATCACACAGATTGAACTCAATGTAAGAGATAGGAAACTCCAATCTCACAGATTGAACTCAATATAAGGGACAGGAAACTCCAATCACACAGAATGAACTCATTGTAAGAAAGGAAACTCCAATCACAAAGATTGAACTCAATGTAAGAGACTGGAAACTCCAATCACACAGATTGAACTCAATGTAAGAGATAGGAAACACCAATCTCACAGATTGAACTCAATGGAAGAGATAGGAAAGTCCAATCTCACAGATTGAACTCAATATAAGAGACAGGAAACTCCAATCACACTGATTGAACTCAATGTAAGAGATAGGAAACTCTAATTACACAGATTGAACTCAATGTAAGAGACAGGAAACTCCAATCACAAAGATTGAACTCAATGTAAGAGATAGGAAACTCCAATCACACAGATTGAACTCAATGTAATAGACAGGAAACTCCAATCACACAGATTGAACTCAATGTAAGAGACAGGAAACTCCATTTTCACAGATTGAACTCAATGTAAGAGACAGGAAAATCCAATCACACACATTGAACTAAATGTAAGAGGCAGGAAACTCCAATCTCACAGACAGAACTCAATGTAAGAGGTAGGAAACTCCAATCACAAAGATTGAACTCAATGTAAGAGATAGGAAACTACAATCTCACAGATTGAACTCAATGTAAGAGGCAGGAAACTCCAATCACACAGATTGAACTGAATGTAAGAGACAGGAAACTCCAATCACACAGATTGACCTCAATGTAAGAGACAGGAAACTTCAATCACACAGATTGAACTCAATGTCAGAGACAGGATACTCCAATCACACAGATTGAACTCAATGTAAGAGACAGGAAACTCCAATCACACAGGCTGAACTCAAGGTAAGAGGCAGGAAACTCCAATCTCACTGCTGGAACTCAAAGTAAGAGAAAGGAAACTCCAATCACACAGATTGACCTCAATGTAAGAGACAGGAAACTCCAATCACACAGATTGAACTCAATGTAAGAGACAGGAACATCCAATCTCACAGATTGAACTCAATGTAAGAGACAGGAAACTCCAATCTCACAGATTGAACTCAATGTAAGAGATAGGAAACTCCAATCTCACAGGTTGAACTCAATGTAAGAGACAGGAAACTCCAGTCACGTAGATTCGACTCAATGTAAGAGACAGGAAACTCCAATCACACAGATTGAACTCATTGTAAGAGACAGGAAACTCCATTTTCACAGATTGATCTCAATGTAAGAGACAGGAAACTCCAATCACAAAGATTGAACTCAATGTAAGAGATAGGAAACTCCAATCACACAGATTGAACTCAATGTAATAGACAGGATACTCCAATCTCACAGATTGAACTCAATGTAAGAGAGAGGAAACTCCAATCACACAGATTGAACTCAAGGTAAGAGGCAGGAATCTCCAATCTCACAGATTGAACTCAAAGTAAGAGAAAGGAAACTCCAATCACACAGATTGAACTCAATGTAAGAGACAGGAAACTCCAATCTCACAGATTGAACTCAATGTAAGAGACAGGAAACTACAATCACACAGATTGAACTCAATGTAAGAGACAGGAAACTCCAATCACACAGATTGAACTCAAAGTAAGAGGCAGGAAACTCCAATCACACAGATTGAACTCAAAGTAAGAGAAAGGAAACTCCAATCACACAGATTGAACTCAATGTAAGAGTTAGGAAACTCCAATCTCAGATTGAACTCAATGTAAGAGACAGGAAACTCCAATCTCACAGGTTGAACTCAAAGTAAGGAACAGGAATCTCCAATCACACAGATTGAACTCAATGTAAGAGACAGGAAACTCCAATCACACAGATTGAACTCAATGTAAGAGACAGGAAACTCCAATCTCACAGATTGAAGTCAATGTAAGAGACAGGAAACTCCAATCTCAGATTGAACTCAATGTAAGAGACAGGAAACCCCAATCTCACAGATTGAACTCAATGTAAGAGAGAGGAAACTCCAATCACACAGATTGAACTCAAGGAAAGAGGCAGGAGACTCCAATCACACTGATTGTACTCAAGGTAAGAGCAGGAAACTCCAATCTCACAGATTGAACTCAAAGTAAGAGAATGGAAACTTCAATCACACAGGTTGAACTCAATATAAGAGACAGTAAACTCCAATCACACAGATTGAACTCAATGTAAGAGACAGGAACCTCCAATCACACAGATTGAACTCAATGTAAGAGATAGGAAACTCCAATCACACAGATTGAACTCAATGTAAGAGATAGGAAAGTCCAATCTCACAGATTGAACTCAATATAAGAGACAGGAAACTCCAATCACACTGATTGAACTCAATGTAAGAGATGGGAAACTCTAATTACACAGATTGAACTCAATGTAAGAGACAGGAAACTCCAATCACAAAGATTGAACTCAATGTAAGAGATAGGAAACTCCAATCACACAGATTGAACTCAATGTAAGAGACAGGAAACTCCAATCTCAGATTGAACTCAATGTAAGAGACAGGAAACCCCAATCTCACAGATTGAACTCAATGTAAGAGAGAGGAAACCCCAATCACACAGATTGAATTCAAGGTAAGAGGCAGGAGACTCCAATCACACTGATTGTACTCAAGGTAAGAGCAGGAAACTCCAATCTCACAGATTGATCTCAAAGTAAGAGAATGGAAACTTCAATCACACAGGTTGAACTCAATATAAGAGAGAGGAAACTCCAATCACACAGATTTAACTCAAGGTAAGAGGCAGGAGACTCCAATCACACTGATTGTACTCAAGGTAAGAGCAGGAAACTCCAATCTCACAGATTGAACTCAAAGTAAGAGAATGGAAACTTCAATCACACAGGTTGAACTCAATATAAGAGACAGTAAACTCCAATCACACAGATTGAACTCAATGTAAGAGACAGGAACCTCCAATCACACAGATTGAACTCAATGTAAGAGACAGGAAACTCCAATCACACATATTGAACTCAATGTAAGAGATAGGAAACTCCAATCACACAGATTGAACTCAATGTAAGAGATAGGAAACTCCAATCTCACAGATTGAACTCAATATAAGGGACAGGAAACTCCAATCACACAGAATGAACTCATTGTAAGAAAGGAAACTCCAATCACAAAGATTGAACTCAATGTAAGAGACTGGAAACTCCAATCACACAGATTGAACTCAATGTAAGAGATAGGAAACTCCAATCTCACAGATTGAACTCAATGTAAGAGATAGGAAAGTCCAATCTCACAGATTGAACTCAATATAAGAGACAGGAAACTCCAATCACACTGATTGAACTCAATGTAAGAGATAGGAAACTCTAATTACACAGATTGAACTCAATGTAAGAGACAGGAAACTCCAATCACAAAGATTGAACTCAATGTAAGAGATAGGAAACTCCAATCACACAGATTGAACTCAATCTAATAGACAGGAAACTCCAATCACACAGATTGAACTCAATGTAAGAGACAGGAAACTCCATTTTCACAGATTGAACTCAATGTAAGAGACAGGAAAATCCAATCACACAGATTGAACTCAATGTAAGAGGCAGGAAACTCCAATCTCACAGACAGAACTCAATGTAAGAGGTAGGAAACTCCAATCACAAAGATTGAACTCAATGTAAGAGATAGGAAACTACAATCTCACAGATTGAACTCAATGTAAGAGGCAGGAAACTCCAATCACACAGATTGAACTGAATGGAAGTGACAGGAAACTCCAATCACACAGATTGACCTCAATGTAAGAGACAGGAAACTCCAATCACACAGATTGCACTCAATGTGAGAGACAGGATACTCCAATCACACAGATTGAACTCAAAGTAAGAGACAGGAAACTCCAATCACACAGGCTGAACTCAAGGTAAGAGGCAGGAAACTCCAATCTCACAGCTGGAACTCAAAGTAAGAGAAAGGAAACTCCAATCACACAGATTGACCTCAGTGTAAGAGACAGGAAACTCCAATCACACAGATTGAACTCAATGTAAGAGACAGGAACATCCAATCTCACAGATTGAACTCAATGTAAGAGAGAGGAAACTCCAATCACACAGATTGAACTCAAGGAAAGAGGCAGGAGACTCCAATCACACTGATTGTACTCAAGGTAAGAGCAGGAAACTCCAATCTCACAGATTGAACTCAAAGTAAGAGAATGGAAACTTCAATCACACAGGTTGAACTCAATATAAGAGACAGTAAACTCCAATCACACAGATTGAACTCAATGTAAGAGACAGGAACCTCCAATCACACAGATTGAACTCAATGTAAGAGATAGGAAACTCCAATCACACAGATTGAACTCAATGTAAGAGATAGGAAAGTCCAATCTCACAGATTGAACTCAATATAAAAGACAGGAAACTCCAATCACACTGATTGAACTCAATGTAAGAGATGTGAAACTCTAATTACACAGATTGAACTCAATGTAAGAGACAGGAAACTCCAATCACAAAGATTGAACTCAATGTAAGAGATAGGAAACTCCAATCACACAGATTGAACTCAATGTAAGAGACAGGAAACTCCAATCTCAGATTGAACTCAATGTAAGAGACAGGAAACCCCAATCTCACAGATTGAACTCAATGTAAGAGAGAGGAAACCCCAATCACACAGATTGAATTCAAGGTAAGAGGCAGGAGACTCCAATCACACTGATTGTACTCAAGGTAAGAGCAGGAAACTCCAATCTCACAGATTGATCCCAAAGTAAGAGAATGGAAACTTCAATCACACAGGTTGAACTCAATATAAGAGAGAGGAAACTCCAATCACACAGATTTAACTCAAGGTAAGAGGCAGGAGACTCCAATCACACTGATTGTACTCAAGGTAAGAGCAGGAAACTCCTATCTCACAGATTGAACTCAAAGTAAGAGAATGGAAACTTCAATCACACAGGTTGAACTCAATATAAGAGACAGTAAACTCCAATCACACAGATTGAACTCAATGTAAGAGACAGGAACCTCCAATCACACAGATTGAACTCAATGTAAGAGACAGGAAACTCCAATCACACATATTGAACTCAATGTAAGAGATAGGAAACTCCAATCACACAGATTGAACTCAATGTAAGAGATAGGAAACTCCAATCTCACAGATTGAACTCAATATAAGGGACAGGAAACTCCAATCACACAGAATGAACTCATTGTAAGAAAGGAAACTCCAATCACAAAGATTGAACTCAATGTAAGAGACTGGAAACTCCAATCACACAGATTGAACTCAATGTAAGAGATAGGAAACTCCAATCTCACAGATTGAACTCAATGTAAGAGATAGGAAAGTCCAATCTCACAGATTGAACTCAATATAAGAGACAGGAAACTCCAATCACACTGATTGAACTCAATGTAAGAGATAGGAAACTCTAATTACACAGATTGAACTCAATGTAAGAGACAGGAAACTCCAATCACAAAGATTGAACTCAATGTAAGAGATAGGAAACTCCAATCACACAGATTGAACTCAATCTAATAGACAGGAAACTCCAATCACACAGATTGAACTCAATGTAAGAGACAGGAAACTCCATTTTCACAGATTGAACTCAATGTAAGAGACAGGAAAATCCAATCACACAGATTGAACTCAATGTAAGAGGCAGGAAACTCCAATCTCACAGACAGAACTCAATGTAAGAGGTAGGAAACTCCAATCACAAAGATTGAACTCAATGTAAGAGATAGGAAACTACAATCTCACAGATTGAACTCAATGTAAGAGGCAGGAAACTCCAATCACACAGATTGAACTGAATGGAAGTGACAGGAAACTCCAATCACACAGATTGACCTCAATGTAAGAGACAGGAAACTCCAATCACACAGATTGCACACAATGTGAGAGACAGGATACTCCAATCACACAGATTGAACTCAAAGTAAGAGACAGGAAACTCCAATCACACAGGCTGAACTCAAGGTAAGAGGCAGGAAACTCCAATCTCACAGCTGGAACTCAAAGTAAGAGAAAGGAAACTCCAATCACACAGATTGACCTCAGTGTAAGAGACAGGAAACTCCAATCACACAGATTGAACTCAATGTAAGAGACAGGAACATCCAATCTCACAGATTGAACTCAATGTAAGAGACAGGAAACTCCAATCTCACAGATTGAACTCAATGTAAGAGATAGGAAACTCCAATCTCACAGATTGAACTCAATGTAAGAGACAGGAAACTCCATTCACGTAGATTCAACTCAATGTAAGAGACAGGAAACTCCAATCACACAGATTGAACTCATTGTAAGAGACAGGAAACTCCATTTTCACAGATTAGACTCAATGTAAGAGACAGGAAAATCCAATCACACAGATTGAACTCAATGTAAGAGACAGGAAACTCCAATCACACAGATTGAACTCAATGTAAGAGAAAGGAAACTCCAATCACACAGATTGAACTCAATGTAAGAGATAGGAAACTCCAATCAATCAGACTGAACTCAGTGTAAGAGATAGGAAACTCCAATCACTCAGACTGAACTCAATGTAAGAGACAGGATACTCCAATCACAGAGATTGAACTCAATGTAAGAGACAGGAAACTCCAATCACACAGATTGAACTCAAGGTAAGAGGCAGGAAACTCCAATCACACAGATTGAACTGAAAGTAAGAGAAAGGAAACACAAACCACACAGATTGAACTCAATGTCAGAGACAGGAACCTCCAATCACACAGATTGCACTCAATGTAAGAGACAGGAATCTCCTATCTCACAGATTGAACTCAATGTAAGAGTCGGAAATTCCAATCTCAGATTGAACTCAATGTAAGAGACAGGAAACTCCAATCTCACAGCTTGAACTCAAAGTAAAAGACAGGAAACTCCAATCTCACAGATTGAACTCAATGTAAGAGACAGGAAACTCCAATCACACAGATTGAACTCAATGTAAGAGACAAGAAACTCCTATCACGCAGATTGAACTCAATGTAAGAGACAGGTAACTTCAATCACACAGATTGAACTCAATTTAAGAGATAGGAAACTCCAATCACACAGATTGAACTCAATGTAAGAGATGGGAAACTCCAATCACTCAGACTGAACTCAATGTAAGAGACAGGATACTCCAATCTCACAGATTGAACTCAATGTAAGAGAGAGGAAACTCCAATCACACAGATTGAACTCAAGGTAAGAGGCAGGAAACTCCAATCTCACAGATTGAACTGAAAGTAAGAGAAAGGAAACGTCTATCACACAGATTGAACTCAATGTAAGAGACAGGCACCTCCAATCACACAGATTGAACTCAATGTAAGAGACAGGAATCTCCAATCTCACAGATTGAACTCAATGTAAGGGACAGGAAAATCCAATCTCAGATTGAACTCAATGTAAGAGACAGGGAACTCCAATCTCACAGCTTGAACTCAATGTAAAAGACAGGAAACTCCAATCACACAGATTGAACTCAATGTAAGAGATAGGAAACTCCAATCTCACAGATTGAACTCAATATAAGAGACAGTAAACTTCAAACTCACTGATTGAACTCAATGTAAGAGATAGGAAACTCTAATTACACAGATTGAACTCAATGTAAGCGACAGGAAACTCCAATCACAAAGATTGAACTCAATGTAAGAGATAGGAAACTCCAATCACACAGATTGAACTCAATGTAATAGACAGGAAACTCCAATCACACAGATTGAACTCAATGTAAGAGACAGGAAACTCCATTTTCACAGATTGAACTCAATGTAAGAGACAGGAAAATCCAATCACACAGATTGAACTCAATGTAAGAGGCAGGAAACTCCAATCTCACAGATAGAACTCAATGTAAGACATAGGAAACTCCAATCACAAAGATTGAACTCAATGTAAGAGATAGGAAACTACAATCTCACAGATTGAACTCAATGTAAGAGACAGGAAACTCCAATCACACAGATTGAACTAAATGTAAGAGACAGGAAACTCCAATCACACGGATTGACCTCAATGTAAGAGACAGGAAACTCCAATCACACAGATTGAACTCAATGTAAGAGATAGGATTCTCCAATCACACAGATTGAACTCAATGTAAGAGACAGGAAACTCCAATCTCACAGATTGAACTCAATGTAAGAGATAGGAAACTCCAATCACTCAGACTGAACTCAATGTAAGAGACAGGATACTCCAATCACACAGATTGAACTCAATGTAAGAGACAGGAAACTCCAATCACACAGATTGAACTCAAAGGAAGAGAAAGGAAACTCCAATCACACAGATTGAACTCAATGTAAGAGATAGGAAACTCCAATCACACAGATTGAACTCAATGTAAGAGACAGGAACATCCAATCTCACAGATTTAAATCAATGTAAGAGACAGGAAACTCCAATCTCACAGATTGAACTCAATGTAATAGATAGGAAACTCCAATCTCACAGATTGAACTCAATGTAAGAGACAGGAAACTCCTGTCACACAGATTGAACTCAATGTAAGAGACAGGAAACTCCAATCACACAGATTGAACTCATTGTAAGAGACAGGAAACTCCATTTTCACAGATTAGACTCAAAGTAAGAGACAGGAAAATCCAATCACACAGATCGAACTCAATGTAAGTGACAGGAAACTCCAATCACACAGATTGAACTCAATGTAAGAGACAAAAACTCCAATCACACAGATTGAACTCAATGTAAGAGATAGGAAACTCCAATCAATCAGACTGAACTCAATGTAAGAGATAGGAAACTCCAATCACTCAGACTGAACTCAATGTAAGAGACAGGATACTCCAATCACAGAGATTGAACTCAATGTAATAGACAGGAAACTCCAATCACACAGAGTGAACTCAAGGTAAGAGGCAGGAAACTCCAATCTCACAGATTGAACTGAAAGTAAGAGAATGGAAACTCCAACCACACAGATTGAACTCAATATAAGAGACAGGAACCTCCAATCACACAGATTGCACTCAATGTAAGAGACAGGAATCTCCAATCTCACAGATTGAACTCAATGTAAGGGACAGGAAATTCCAATCTCAGATTGAACTCAATGTAAGAGACAGGAAACTCCAATCTCACAGCTTGAACTCAATGTAAAAGACAGGAAACTCCAATCACACAGATTGAACTCAATGTAAGAGATAGGAAACTCCAATCTCACTGATTGAACTCAATGTAAGAGACAGGAAACTCCAATCACACAGATTGAACTCAATGTGAGAGACAAGAAACTTCTATCACGCAGTTTGAACTCAATGTAAGAGACAGGTAACTTCAATCACACAGATTGAACTCAATTTAAGAGATAGGAAACTCCAATCACACAGATTGAACTCAGTGTAAGAGATAGGAAAATCCAATCACTCAGACTGAACTCAATGTAAGAGACAGGATACTCCAATCACAGAGATTGAACTCAATGTAAGAGACAGGAAACTCCAATCACACAGATTGAACTCAAGGTAAGAGGCAGGAAACTCCAATCACACAGATTGAACTGAAAGTAAGAGAAAGGAAACTCCAACCACACAGATTGAACTCAATGTAAGAGACAGGAACCTCCAATCACACAGATTGCACTCAATGTAAGAGACAGGAATCTCCAATCTCACAGATTGAACTCAATGTAAGAGTCGGAAATTCCAATCTCAGATTGAACTCAATGTAAGAGACAGGAAACTCCAATCTCACAGCTTGAACTCAATGTAAAAGACAGGAAACTCCAATCACACAGATTGAACTCAATGTAAGAGATAGGAAACTCCAATCTCACAGATTGAACTCAATGTAAGAGACAGGAAACTCCAATCACACAGATTGAACACAATGTAAGAGACAAGAAACTCCTATCACGCAGATTGAACTCAATGTAAGAGACAGGTAACTTCAATCACACAGATTGAACTCAATTTAGGAGATAGGAAACTCCAATCACACAGATTGAACTCAATGTAAGAGATCGGAAACTCCAATCTCTCAGACTGAACTCAATGTAAGAGACAGGATACTCCAATCTCACAGATTGAACTCAATGTAAGAGAGAGGAAACTCCAATCACACAGATTGAACTCAAGGTAAGAGGCAGGAAACTCCAATCTCACAGATTGAACTGAAAGTAAGAGAAAGGAAACTCCAATCACACAGATTGAACTCAATGTAAGAGACAGGCACCTCCAATCACACAGATTGAACTCAATGTAAGAGACAGGAATCTCCAATCTCACAGATTGAACTCAATGTAAGGGACAGGAAAATCCAATCTCAGATTGAACTCAATGTAAGAGACAGGAAACTCCAATCTCACAGCTTGAACTCAATGTAAAAGACAGGAAACTCCAATCACACAGATTGAACTCAATGTAAGAGATAGGAAACTCCAATCTCACAGATTGAACTCAATATAAGAGACAGGAAACTCCAAACTCACTGATTGAAATCAACGTAAGAGATAGGAAACTCTAATTACACAGATTGAACTCAATGTAAGCGACAGGAAACTCCAATCACAAAGATTGAACTCAATGTAAGAGATAGGAAACTCCAATCACACAGATTGAACTCAATGTAAGGGACAGGAAACACAATTTTCACAGATTGAACTCAATGTAAGAGACAGGAAAATCCAATCACACAGATTGAACTCAATGTAAGAGGCAGGAAACTCCAATCTCACAGATAGAACTCAATGTAAGAGATAGGAAACTCCAATCACAAAGATTGAACTCAATGTAAGAGATAGGAAACTACAATCTCACAGTTTGAACTCAATGTAAGAGACAGGAAACTCCAATCACACAGATTGAACTAAATGTAAGAGACAGGAAACTCCAATCACACGGATTGACCTCAATGTAAGAGACAGGAAACTCCAATCACACAGATTGAACTCAATGTAAGAGATAGGATTCTCCAATCACACAGATTGAACTCAATGTAAGAGACAGGAAACTCCAATCTCACAGATTGAACTCAAAGTAAGAGACAGGAAACTCCAATCACTCAGACTGAACTCAATGTAAGAGACAGGATACTCCAATCACACAGATTGAACTCAATGTAAGAGACAGGAAACTCCAATCACACAGATTGAACTCAAAGTAAGAGAAAGGAAACTCCAATCACACAGATTGAACTCAATGTAAGAGATAGGAAACTCCAATCACACAGATTGAACTCAATGTAAGAGACAGGAACATCCAATCTCACAGATTGAACTCAATGTAAGAGACAGGAAACTCCATTTTCACAGATTAGACTCAAAGTAAGAGACAGGAAAATCCAATCACACAGATTGAACTCAATGTAAGAGACAGGAAACTCCAATCACACAGATTGAACTCAATGTAAGAGACAGGAAACTCCAATCACACAGATTGAACTCAATGTAAGAGATAGGAAACTCCAATCAATCAGACTGAACTCAATGCAAGAGATGTGAAACTCCAATCACTCAGACTGAACTCAATGTAAGAGACAGGATACTCCAATCACAGAGATTGAACTCAATGTAAGAGACAGGAAACTCCAATCACACAGATTGAACTCAAGGTAAGAGGCAGGAAACTCCAATCTCACAGATTGAAATCAAAGTAAGAGAAAGGAAACTCCAACCACACAGATTGAACTCAATATAAGGGAGAGGAACTTCCAATCACACAGATTGCACTCAATGTAAGAGACAGGAATCTCCAATCTCACAGATTGAACTCAATGTAAGGGACAGGAAATTCCAATCTCAGATTAAACTCAATGTAAGAGACAGGAAACTCCAATCACACAGATTGAACACAATGTAAGAGACAAGAAACTCCTATCACGCAGATTGAACTCAATGTAAGAGATAGGTAACTTCAATCACACAGATTGAACTCAATTTAAGAGATAGGAAACTCCAATCACACAGATTGAACTCAATGTAAGAGATCGGAAACTCCAATCTCTCAGACTGAACTCAATGTAAGAGACAGGATACTCCAATCTCACAGATTGAACTCAATGTAAGAGAGAGGAAACTCCAATCACACAGATTGAACTCAATGTAAGAGACAGGCACCTCCAATCACACAGATTGAACTCAATGTAAGAGACAGGAATCTCCAATCTCACAGATTGAACTCAATGTAAGGGACAGGAAAATCCAATCTCAGATTGAACTCAATGTAAGAGACAGGAAACTCTAATCTCACAGCTTGAACTCAATGTAAAAGACAGGAAACTCCAATCACACAGATTGAACTCAATGTAAGAGATAGGAAACTCCAATCTCACAGATTGAACTCAATATAAGAGACAGGAAACTCCAAACTCACTGATTGAAATCAATGTAAGAGATAGGAAACTCTAATTACACAGATTGAACTCAATGTAAGCGACAGGAAACTCCAATCACAAATATTGAACTCAATGTAAGAGATAGGAAACTCCAATCACACAGATTGAACTCAATGTAAGGGACAGGAAACTCCATTTTCACAGATTGAACTCAATGTAAGAGACAGGAAAATCCAATCACACAGATTGAACTCAATGTAAGAGGCAGGAAACTCCAATCTCACAGATAGAACTCAATGTAAGAGATAGGAAACTCCAATCACAAAGATTGAACTCAATGTAAGAGATAGGAAACTACAATCTCACAGTTTGACCTCAATGTAAGAGACAGGAAACTCCAATCACACAGATTGAACTAAATGTAAGAGACAGGAAACTCCAATCACATGGATTGACCTCAATGTAAGAGACAGGAAACTCCAATCACACAGATTGAACTCAATGTAAGAGATAGGATTCTCCAATCACACAGATTGAACTCAATGTAAGAGACAGGAAACTCCAATCTCACAGATTGAACTCAATGTAAGAGACAGGAAACTCCATTCACTCAGACTGAACTCAATGTAAGAGACAGGATACTCCAATCACACAGATTGAACTCAATTTAAGAGACAGGAAACTCCAATCACACAGATTGAACTCAAAGTAAGAGAAAGGAAACTCCAATCACACAGATTGAACTCAATGTAAGAGATAGGAAACTCCAATCACACAGATTGAACTCAATGTAAGAGACAGGAACATCCAATCTCACAGATTGAACTCAATGTAAGAGACAGGAAACTCCAATCTCGCAGATTGAACTCAATGTAAGAGATAGGAAACTCCAATCTCAGAGATTGAACTCAATGTAAGAGACAGGAAACTCCAGTCACACAGATTGAACTCAATGTAAGAGACAGGAAACTCCATTTTCACAGATTAGACTCAATGTAAGAGACAGGAAAATCCAATCACACAGATTGAACTCAATGTAAGAGACAGGAAACTCCAATCACACAGATTGAACTCAATGTAAGAGACAGGAAACTCCAATCACATAGATTGAACTCAATGTAAGAGATAGGAAACTCCAATCAATCAGACTGAACTCAATGTAAGAGATAGGAAACTCCAATCACTCAGACTGAACTCAATGTAAGAGACAGGATACTCCAATCACAGAGATTGAACTCAATGTAAGAGACAGGAAACTCCAATCACACAGATTGAACTCAAGGTAAGAGGCAGGAAACTCCAATCTCACAGATTGAACTGAAAGTAAGAGAAAGGAAACTCCAACCACACAGATTGAACTCAATATAAGGGACAGGAACCTCCAATCACACAGATTGCACTCAATGTAAGAGACAGGAATCTCCAATCTCACAGATTGAACTCAATGTAAGGGACAGGAAATTCCAATCTCAGATTGAACTCAATGTAAGAGACAGGAAACTCCAATCTCACAGCTTGAACTCAATGTAAAAGAGAGGAAACTCCAATCACACAGATTGAACTCAATGTAAGAGATAGGAAACTCCAATCTCACAGATTGAACTCAATGTAAGAGACAGGAAACACCAATCACACAGATTGAACTCAATGTGAGAGACAAGAAACTTCTATCACGCAGATTGAACTCAATGTAAGAGACAGGTAACTTCAATCACACAGATTGAACTCAATTTAAGAGATAGGAAACTCCAATCACACAGATTGAACTCAATGTAAGAGATCGGAAACTCCAATCACTCAGACTGAACTCAATGTAAGAGACAGGATACTCCAATCTCACAGATTGAACTCAATGCAAGAGACAGGAAACTCCAATCACACAGATTGAACTCAAGGTAAGAGGCAGGAAACACCAATCTCACAGATTGAACTGAAAGTAAGAGAAAGGAAACTCCAATCTCACAGATTGAACTCAATGTAAGAGACAGGAACATCCAATCACACAGATTGAACTCCAAGTACGAGACAGGAATCTCCAATCTCGCAGATTTAACTCAATGTAAGGGACAGGAAAATCCAATCTCAGATTGAAATCAATGTAAGAGACAGGAAACTCCAATCTCACAGCTTGAACTCAATGTAAAAGACAGGAAACTCGAATCACACAGATTGAACTCAATGTAAGAGATAGGAAACTCCAATGTCACAGATTGAACTCAATGTAAGAGACAGGAAACTGCAATCACACAGATTGAACTCAATGTAAGAGACAGGAAACTCCAATCACACAAATTGAACTCAAAGTAAGAGGCAGGAAACTCCAATCACACAGATTGAACTCAAAGTTAGAGAAAGGAAATTCCAATCACACAGATTGAACTCAATGTAAGAGACAGGAAACTGCAATCTCACAGATTGAACTCAATGTAAGAGTTAGGAAACTCCAATCTCAGATTGAACTCAATGTAAGAGACAGGAAACTCCAATCTCACAGGTTGAACTCAAAGTAAGAGACAGGAATCTCCAATCACACAGATTGAACTCAATGTAAGAGACAGGAAACTCCAATCACACAGATTGAACTCAATGTAAGAGACAGGAAACTCCAATCTCACAGACTGAACTCAATGTAAGAGACAGGAAACTCCAATCTCAGATTGAACTCAATGTAAGAGACAGGAAACCCCAGTCCCACAGAATGAACTCAATGTCAGAGAGAGGAAACTCCAAACACACAAATTGAACTCAAGGTTAGAGGCAGGAAACTCCAATCACACTGATTGTACTCAAGGTAAGAGCAGGAAACTCCAATCTCACAGATTGAACTCAAAGTAAGAGAAAGGAAACGTAAATCACACAGGTTGAACTCAATATAAGAGACAGTAAACTCCAATCACACAGATTGAACTCAATGTAAGAGACAGGAACCTCCAATCACACAGATTGAACTCAATGTGAGAGACAGGAACCTCCAATCACACATATTGAACTCAATGTAAGAGATAGGAAACTCCAATCACACAGATTGAACTCAATTTAAGAGATAGGAAACTCCAATCTCATAGATTGAACTCAATGTAAGGGACAGGAAACTCCAATCACACAGAATGAACTCAATGTAAGAAAGGAAACTCCAATCACAAAGATTGAACTCAATGTAAGAGACTGGAAGCTCCAATCACACAGATTGAACACAATGTAAGAGATAGGAGACTCCAATCTCACAGATTGAACTCAATGTAAGAGATAGGAAAGTCCAACCTCACAGATTGAACTCAATGTAAGGGACAGGAAACTCCAATCACACTGATTGAACTCAATGTAAGAGATAGGAAACTCTAATTACACAGATTGAACTCAATGTAAGAGACAGAAACTCCAATAACAAAGATTGAACTCAATGTAAGAGATAGGAAACTCCAATCACACAGATTGAACACAATGTAATAGACAGGAAACTCCAATCACACAGATTGAACTCAATGTATGAGACAGGAAAATCCAATCACACAGATTGAACTCAATGTAAGAGGTAGGAAACTCCAATCTCACAGATAGAACTCTATGTAAGAGATAGGAAACTCCAATCACAAAGACTGAACACAATGTAAGAGATAGGAAACTACAATCCCACAGATTGAGCTCGAAGTAAGAGACAGGAAACTCCAATCACACAGATTGAACGAAATGTAAGAGACAGGAAACACCAATCACACAGATTGACCTCAATGTAAGAGACAGGAAACTCCAATCACACAGATTGAACTCAATGTAAGAGACAGGAAACTCCAATCTCACAGATTGAACTCAATGTAAGGGATAGGAAACTCCAATCACTCAGACTGAACTCAATGTAAGAGACAGGATACTCCAATCACACAGATTGAACTCAATGTAAGAGACAGGAAACTCCAATCACACAGACTGAACTCAATGTAAGAGGCAGGAAACTGCAATCTCACAGATTGAACTCAAAGTAAGAGAAAGGAAACTCCAATCACACAGATTGAACTGAATGTAAGAGACAGGAATCTCCAATCAAACAGATTGAACTCAATGTAAGAGACAGGAACATGCAATCTCAGAGATTGAACTCAATGTAAGAGACAGGAAACTCCAATCTCACAGATTGAACTCAATGTAAGTGATAGGAAACTCAAATCTCACAGATTGAACTCAATGTAAGAGACAGGAAACTCCAGTCACACAGATTGAACTCAATGTAAGAGACAGGAAACTCCAATCACACAGATTGAACTCATTGTCAGAGACTGGAAACTTAATTTTCACAGATTAGACTCAATGTAAGAGACAGGAAAATACAATCACACAGATTGAACTCAATGTAAGAGACAGGAAACTCCAATCACACAGATTGAACTCAATGTAAGAGACAGGAAACTCCAATCACACAGATTGAACACATTGTAAGAGACTGGAAAGTTCATTTTCACAGATTAGACTCAATGTAAGAGACAGGAAACTCCAAACTCACAGATTGAACTCAATGTAAGAGACAGGAAACTCCAATCACACAGATTGAACTAAATGTAAGAGGCAGGAAACTCCAATCTCACAGATAGAACTCAATGTAAGAGACAGGAAACTCCAATCTCACAGATTGATCACAATGTAAGAGACAGGAAACTCCAATCACACAGATTGAACGCAATGTAAGAGACAGGAAACTCCAATCACACAGATTGAGCTCAATGTAAGAGACAGGAAACCCCAATCACACAGATTGAACTCAATGTGAGAGACAGGAATCTCCAACTACACAGACTGAACTCAAGGTAAGAGGCAGGAAACTCCAATCTCACAGATTGAACTCAAAGTAAGAGAAAGGAAACTCCAATCACACAGATTGAACTCAGTGTAAGAGACAGGAATCTCCAATCACACAGATTGAACTCAATGTAAGAGACAGGAACCTCCAATCTTCAGATTGAACTCAATGTCAGAGCCAGGAATCTCCAATCTCACAGATTGAACTCAATGTAAGAGACAGGAAACTCCAATCTCAGATTGAACTCAATGTAAGAGACAGGAAACTCCAATCTCACAGATTGAAGTCAATGTAAGAGACAGGAAACTCCAATCTCATATTGAACTCAATGTAAGAGACAGGAAACCCCAATCTCACAGATTGAACTCAATGTAAGAGACAGGAAACCCCAATCTCACAGATTGAACTCAATGTAAGAGAGAGGAAACTCCAATCACACAGATTGAACTCAAGGAAAGAGGCAGGAGACTCCAATCACACTGATTGTACTCAAGGTAAGAGCAGGAAACTCCAATCTCACAGATTGAACTCAAAGTAAGAGAATGGAAACTTCAATCACACAGGTTGAACTCAATATAAGAGACAGTAAACTCCAATCACACAGATTGAACTCAATGTAAGAGACAGGAACCTCCAATCACACAGATTGAACTCAATGTAAGAGATAGGAAACTCCAATCACACAGATTGAACTCAATGTAAGAGATAGGAAAGTCCAATCTCACAGATTGAACTCAATATAAGAGACAGAAAACTCCAATCACACTGATTGAACTCAATGTAAGAGATGGGAAACTCTAATTACACAGATTGAACTCAATGTAAGAGATAGGAAACTCCAATCACACAGATTGAACTCAATGTAATAGACAGGAAACTTCAATCACACAGATTGAACTCAATGTAAGAGACAGGAAACTCCATTTTCACAGATTGAACTCAATGTAAGAGACAGGAAAATCCAATCACACAGATTGAACTCAATGTAAGAGGCAGGAAACTCCAATCTCACAGACAGAACTCAATGTAAGAGGAAGGAAACTCCAATCACAAAGATCGAACTCAATGTAAGAGATAGGAAACGACAATCTCACAGATTGAACTCAATGTAAGAGGCAGGAAACTCCAATCACACAGATTGAACTAAATGTAAGAGACAGGAAACTCCAATCACATAGATTGACCTCAATGTAATAGACAGGAAACTCCAATCACACAGATTGAACTCAATGTAAGAGACAGGAAACTCCATTTTCACAGATTGAACTCAATGTAAGAGACAGGAAAATCCAATCACACAGATTGAACTCAATGTAAGAGACAGGAAACTCCAATCTCACAGACAGAACTCAATGTAAGAGGTAGGAAACTCCAATCACAAAGATTGAACTCAATGTAAGAGATAGGAAACTGCAATCTCACAGATTGAACTCAATGTAAGAGGCAGGAAACTCCAATCACACAGATTGAACTAAATGTAAGAGACAGGAAACTCCAATCACACAGATTGACCTCAATGTAAGAGACAGGAAACTCCAATCACACAGATTGAACTCAATGTAAGAGACAGGATACTCCAATCATACAGATTGAACTCAATGTAAGAGACAGGAAACTCCAATCACACAGGCTGAACTCAAGGTAAGAGGCAGGAAACTCCAATCTCACAGATTGAAGTCAATGTAAGAGACAGGAAACTCCAATCTCAGATTGAACTCAATGTAAGAGACAGGAAATTCCAATCTCACAGATTGAACTCAATGTAAGAGAGAGGAAACCCCAATCACACAGATTGAATTCAAGGTAAGAGGCAGGAGACTCCAATCACACTGATTGTACTCAAGGTAAGAGCAGGAAACTCCAATCTCACAGATTGATCTCAAAGTAAGAGAATGGAAACTTCAATCACACAGGTTGAACTCAATATAAGAGAGAGGAAACTCCAATCACACAGATTTAACTCAAGGTAAGAGGCAGGAGACTCCAATCACACTGATTGTACTCAAGGTAAGAGCAGGAAACTCCAATCTCACAGATTGAACTCAAAGTAAGAGAATGGAAACTTCAATCACACAGGTTGAACTCAATATAAGAGACAGTAAACTCCAATCACACAGATTGAACTCAATGTAAGAGACAGGAACCTCCAATCACACAGATTGAACTCAATGTAAGAGACAGGAAACTCCAATCACACATATTGAACTCAATGTAAGAGATAGGAAACTCCAATCACACAGATTGAACTCAATGTAAGAGATAGGAAACTCCAATCTCACAGATTGAACTCAATATAAGGGACAGGAAACTCCAATCACACATATTGAACTCAATATAAGGGACAGGAAACTCCAATCACACAGAATGAACTCATTGTAAGAAAGGAAACTCCAATCACAAAGATTGAACTCAATGTAAGAGACTGGAAACTCCAATCACACAGATTGAACTCAATGTAAGAGATAGGAAACTCCAATCTCACAGATTGAACTCAAAGTAAGAGATAGGAAAGTCCAATCTCACAGATTGAACTCAATATAAGAGACAGGAAACTCCAATCACACTGATTGAACTCAATGTAAGAGATAGGAAACTCTAATTACACAGATTGAACTCAATGTAAGAGACAGGAAACTCCAATCACAAAGATTGAACTCAATGTAAGAGATCGGAAACTCCAATCACACAGATTGAACACAATGTAATAGACAGGAAACTCCAATCACACAGATTGAACTCAATGTATGAGACAGGAAAATCCAATCACACAGATTGAACTCAATGTAAGAGGTAGGAAACTCCAATCTCACAGATAGAACTCTATGTAAGAGATAGGAAACTCCAATCACAAAGACTGAACACAATGTAAGAGATAGGAAACTACAATCCCACAGATTGAGCTCGAAGTAAGAGACAGGAAACTCCAATCACACAGATTGAATGCAATGTAAGAGACAGGAAACACCAATCACACAGATTGACCTCAATGTAAGAGACAGGAAACTCCAATCACACAGATTGAACTCAATGTAAGAGACAGGAAACTCCAATCTCACAGATTGAACTCAATGTAAGGGATAGGAAACTCCAATCACTCAGACTGAACTCAGTGTAAGAGACAGGATACTCCAATCACACAGATTGAACTCAATGTAAGAGACAGGAAACTCCAATCACACAGACTGAACTCAATGTAAGAGGCAGGAAACTCCAATCTCACAGATTGAACTCAAAGTAAGAGAAAGGAAACTCCAATCACACAGATTGAACTGAATGTAAGAGACAGGAATCTCCAATCAAACAGCTTGAACTCAATGTAAGAGACAGGAACATGCAATCTCAGAGATTGAACTCAATGTAAGAGACAGGAAACTCCAATCTCACAGATTGAACTCAATGTAAGTGATAGGAAACTCAAATCTCACAGATTGAACTCAATGTAAGAGACAGGAAACTCCAGTCACACAGATTGAACTCAATGTAAGAGACAGGAAACTCCAATCACACAGATTGAACTCATTGTCAGAGACTGGAAACTTCATTTTCACAGATTAGACTCAATGTAAGAGACAGGAAAATCCAATCACACAGATTGAACTCAATGTAAGAGACAGGAAACTCCAATCACACAGATTGAACTCAATGTAAGAGACAGGAAACTCCAATCACACAGATTGAACTCATTGTAAGAGACTGGAAAGTTCATTTTCACAGATTAGACTCAATGTAAGAGACAGGAAACTCCAAACTCACAGATTGAACTCAATGTAAGAGACAGGAAACTCCAATCACACAGATTGAACTAAATGTAGGAGGCAGGAAACTCCAATCTCACAGATAGAACTCAATGTAAGAGACAGGAAACTCCAATCTCACAGATTGATCACAATGTAAGAGACAGGAAACTCCAATCACACAGATTGAACGCAATGTAAGAGACAGGAAACTCCAATCACACAGATTGAGCTCAATGTAAGAGACAGGAAACCCCAATCACACAGATTGAACTCAATGTGAGAGACAGGAATCTCCAACTACACAGACTGAACTCAAGGTAAGAGGCAGGAAACTCCAATCTCACAGATTGAACTCAAAGTAAGAGAAAGGAAACTCCAATCACACAGATTGAACTCAGTGTAAGAGACAGGAATCTCCAATCACACAGATTGAACTCAATGTAAGAGACAGGAACCTCCAATCTTCAGATTGAACTCAATGTCAGAGCCAGGAATCTCCAATCTCACAGATTGAACTCAATGTAAGAGACAGGAAACTCCAATCTCAGATTGAACTCAATGTAAGAGACAGGAAACTCCAATCTCACAGATTGAAGTCAATGTAAGAGACAGGAAACTCCAATCTCATATTGAACTCAATGTAAGAGACAGGAAACCCCAATCTCACAGATTGAACTCAATGTAAGAGAGAGGAAACTCCAATCACACAGATTGAACTCAAGGAAAGAGGCAGGAGACTCCAATCACACTGATTGTACTCAAGGTAAGAGCAGGAAACTCCAATCTCACAGATTGAACTCAAAGTAAGAGAATGGAAACTTCAATCACACAGGTTGAACTCAATATAAGAGACAGTAAACTCCAATCACACAGATTGAACTCAATGTAAGAGACAGGAACCTCCAATCACACAGATTGAACTCAATGTAAGAGATAGGAAACTCCAATCACACTGATTGAACTCAATGTAAGAGATAGGAAAGTCCAATCTCACAGATTGAACTCAATATAAGAGACAGGAAACTCCAATCACACTGATTGAACTCAATGTAAGAGATGGGAAACTCTAATTACACAGATTGAACTCAATGTAAGAGACAGGAAACTCCAATCACAAAGATTGAACTCAATGTAAGAGATAGGAAACTCCAATCACACAGATTGAACTCAATGTAATAGACAGGAAACTTCAATCACACAGATTGAACTCAATGTAAGAGACAGGAAACTCCATTTTCACAGATTGAACTCAATGTAAGAGACAGGAAAATCCAATCACACAGATTGAACTCAATGTAAGAGGCAGGAAACTCCAATCTCACAGACAGAACTCAATGTAAGAGGTAGGAAACTCCAATCACAAAGATCGAACTCAATGTAAGAGATAGGAAACGACAATCTCACAGATTGAACTCAATGTAAGAGGCAGGAAACTCCAATCACACAGATTGAACTAAATGTAAGAGACAGGAAACTCCAATCACATAGATTGACCTCAATGTAATAGACAGGAAACTCCAATCACACAGATTGAACTCAATGTAAGAGACAGGAAACTCCATTTTCACAGATTGAACTCAATGTAAGAGACAGGAAAATCCAATCACACAGATTGAACTCAATGTAAGAGACAGGAAACTCCAATCTCACAGACAGAACTCAATGTAAGAGGTAGGAAACTCCAATCACAAAGATTGAACTCAATGTAAGAGATAGGAAACTAAAATCTCACAGATTGAACTCAATGTAAGAGGCAGGAAACTCCAATCACACAGATTGAACTAAATGTAAGAGACAGGAAACTCCAATCACACAGATTGACCTCAATGTAAGAGACAGGAAACTCCAATCACACAGATTGAACTCAATGTAAGAGACAGGATACTCCAATCATACAGATTGAACTCAATGTAAGAGACAGGAAACTCCAATCACACAGGCTGAACTCAAGGTAAGAGGCAGGAAACTCCAATCTCACAGATTGAAGTCAATGTAAGAGACAGGAAACTCCAATCTCAGATTGAACTCAATGTAAAAGACAGGAAACCCCAATCTCACAGATTGAACTCAATGTAAGAGAGAGGAAACCCCAATCACACAGATTGAATTCAAGGTAAGAGGCAGGAGACTCCAATCACACTGATTGTACTCAAGGTAAGAGCAGGAAACTCCAATCTCACAGATTGATCTCAAAGTAAGAGAATGGAAACTTCAATCACACAGGTTGAACTCAATATAAGAGAGAGGAAACTCCAATCACACAGATTTAACTCAAGGTAAGAGGCAGGAGACTCCAATCACACTGATTGTACTCAAGGTAAGAGCAGGAAACTCCAATCTCACAGATTGAACTCAAAGTAAGAGAATGGAAACTTCAATCACACAGGTTGAACTCAATATAAGAGACAGTAAACTCCAATCACACAGATTGAACTCAATGTAAGAGACAGGAACCTCCAATCACACAGATTGAACTCAAAGTAAGAGACAGGAAACTCCAATCACACATATTGAACTCAATGTAAGAGATAGGAAACTCCAATCACACAGATTGAACTCAATGTAAGAGATAGGAAACTCCAATCTCACAGATTGAACTCAATATAAGGGACAGGAAACTCCAATCACACATATTGAACTCAATATAAGGGACAGGAAACTCCAATCACACAGAATGAACTCATTGTAAGAAAGGAAACTCCAATCACAAAGATTGAACTCAATGTAAGAGACTGGAAACTCCAATCACACAGATTGAACTCAATGTAAGAGATAGGAAACTCCAATCTCACAGATTGAACTCAAAGTAAGAGATAGGAAAGTCCAATCTCACAGATTGAACTCAATATAAGAGACAGGAAACTCCAATCACACTGATTGAACTCAATGTAAGAGATAGGAAACTCTAATTACACAGATTGAACTCAATGTAAGAGACAGGAAACTCCAATCACAAAGATTGAACTCAATGTAAGAGATAGGAAACTCCAATCACACAGATTGAACTCAATCTAATAGACAGGAAACTCCAATCACACAGATTGAACTCAATGTAAGAGACAGGAAACTCCAATCACATAGATTGACCTCAATGTAATAGACAGGAAACTCCAATCACATAGATTGACCTCAATGTAATAGACAGGAAACTCCAATCACACAGATTGAACTCAATGTAAGAGACAGGAAACTCCATTTTCACAGATTGAACTCAATGTAAGAGACAGGAAAATCCAATCACACAGATTGAACTCAATGTAAGAGACAGGAAACTCCAATCTCACAGACAGAACTCAATGTAAGAGGTAGGAAACTCCAATCACAAAGATTGAACTCAATGTAAGAGATAGGAAACTAAAATCTCACAGATTGAACTCAATGTAAGAGGCAGGAAACTCCAATCACACAGATTGAACTAAATGTAAGAGACAGGAAACTCCAATCACACAGATTGACCTCAATGTAAGAGACAGGAAACTCCAATCACACAGATTGAACTCAATGTAAGAGACAGGATACTCCAATCATACAGATTGAACTCAATGTAAGAGACAGGAAACTCCAATCACACAGGCTGAACTCAAGGTAAGAGGCAGGAAACTCCAATCTCACAGATTGAAGTCAATGTAAGAGACAGGAAACTCCAATCTCAGATTGAACTCAATGTAAAAGACAGGAAACCCCAATCTCACAGATTGAACTCAATGTAAGAGAGAGGAAACCCCAATCACACAGATTGAATTCAAGGTAAGAGGCAGGAGACTCCAATCACACTGATTGTACTCAAGGTAAGAGCAGGAAACTCCAATCTCACAGATTGATCTCAAAGTAAGAGAATGGAAACTTCAATCACACAGGTTGAACTCAATATAAGAGAGAGGAAACTCCAATCACACAGATTTAACTCAAGGTAAGAGGCAGGAGACTCCAATCACACTGATTGTACTCAAGGTAAGAGCAGGAAACTCCAATCTCACAGATTGAACTCAAAGTAAGAGAATGGAAACTTCAATCACACAGGTTGAACACAATATAAGAGACAGTAAACTCCAATCACACAGATTGAACTCAATGTAAGAGACAGGAACCTCCAATCACACAGATTGAACTCAAAGTAAGAGACAGGAAACTCCAATCACACATATTGAACTCAATGTAAGAGATAGGAAACTCCAATCACACAGATTGAACTCAATGTAAGAGATAGGAAACTCCAATCTCACAGATTGAACTCAATATAAGGGACAGGAAACTCCAATCACACATATTGAACTCAATATAAGGGACAGGAAACTCCAATCACACAGAATGAACTCATTGTAAGAAAGGAAACTCCAATCACAAAGATTGAACTCAATGTAAGAGACTGGAAACTCCAATCACACAGATTGAACTCAATGTAAGAGATAGGAAACTCCAATCTCACAGATTGAACTCAAAGTAAGAGATAGGAAAGTCCAATCTCACAGATTGAACTCAATATAAGAGACAGGAAACTCCAATCACACTGATTGAACTCAATGTAAGAGATAGGAAACTCTAATTACACAGATTGAACTCAATGTAAGAGACAGGAAACTCCAATCACAAAGATTGAACTCAATGTAAGAGATAGGAAACTCCAATCACACAGATTGAACTCAATCTAATAGACAGGAAACTCCAATCACACAGATTGAACTCAATGTAAGAGACAGGAAACTCCATTTTCACAGATTGAACTCAATGTAAGAGACAGGAAAATCCAATCACACAGATTGAACTCAATGTAAGAGGCAGGAAACTCCAATCACAAAGATTGAACTCAATGTAAGAGATAGGAAACTACAATCTCACAGATTGAACTCAATGTAAGAGGCAGGAAACTCCAATCACACAGATTGAACTGAATGGAAGAGACAGGAAACTCCAATCACACAGATTGACCTCAATGTAAGAGACAGGAAACTCCAATCACACAGATTGCACTCAATGTGAGAGACAGGATACTCCAATCACACAGCTGGAACTCAAAGTAAGAGAAAGGAAACTCCAATCATACAGATTGACCTCAATGTAAGAGACAGGAAACTCCAATCACACAGATTGAACTCAATGTAAGAGACAGGAACATCCAATCTCACAGATTGAACTCAATGTAAGAGACAGGAAACTCCAATCTCACAGATTGAACTCAATGTAAGAGATAGGAAACTCCAATCTCACAGATTGAACTCAATGTAAGAGAGAGGAAACTCCATTCACGTAGATTCAACTCAATGTAAGAGACAGGAAACTCCAATCACACAGATTGAACTCATTGTAAGAGACAGGAAACTCCATTTTCACAGATTAGACTCAATGTAAGAGACAGGAAAATCCAATCACACAGATTGAACTCAATGTAAGAGACAGGAAACTCCAATCACACAGATTGAACTCAATGTAAGAGACAGGAAACTCCAATCACACAGATTGAACTCAATGTAAGAGATAGGAAACTCCAATCAATCAGACTGAACTCTGTGTAAGAGATAGGAAACTCCAATCACTCAGACTGAACTCAATGTAAGAGACAGGATACTCCAATCACAGAGATTGAACTCAATGTAAGAGACAGGAAACTCCAATCACACAGATTGAACTCAAGGTAAGAGGCAGGAAACTCCAATCACACAGATTGAACTGAAAGTAAGAGAAAGGAAACACAAACCACACAGATTGAACACAATGTCAGAGACAGGAACGTCCAATCACACAGATTGCACTCAATGTAAGAGACAGGAATCTCCAATCTCACAGATTGAACTCAATGTAAGAGTCGGAAATTCCAATCTCAGATTGAACTCAATGTAAGAGACAGGAAACTCCAATCTCACAGCTTGAACTCAAAGTAAAAGACAGGAAACTCCAATCACACAGATTGAACTCAATGTAAAAGATAGGAAACTCCAATCTCACAGATTGAACTCAATGTAAGAGACAGGAAACTCCAATCACACAGATTGAACTCAAGGTAAGAGGCAGGAAACTCCAATCACACAGACTGAACTGAAAGTAAGAGAAAGGAAACTCCAACCACACAGATTGAACTCAATGTAAGAGACAGGAACCTCCAATCACACAGATTGCACTCAATGTAAGAGACAGGAATCTCCAATCTCACAGATTGAACTCAATGTAAGAGTCGGAAATTCCAATCCCAGATTGAACTCAATGTAAGAGACAGGAAACTCCAATCTCACAGCTTGAACTCAATGTAAAAGACAGGAAACTCCAATCACACAGATTGAACTCAATGTAAGAGATAGGAAACTCCAATCTCACAGATTGAACTCAGTGTAATAGACAGGAAACTCCAATCACACAGATTGAACACAATGTAAGAGACAAGAAACTCCTATCACGCAGATTGAACTCAATGTAAGAGACAGGTAACTTCAATCACACAGATTGAACTCAATTTAAGAGATAGGAAACTCCAATCACACAGATTGAACTCAATGTAAGAGATCGGAAACTCCAATCTCTCAGACTGAACTCAATGTAAGAGACAGGATACTCCAATCTCACAGATTGAACTCAATGTAAGAGAGAGGAAACTCCAATCACACAGATTGAACTCAAGGTAAGAGGCAGGAAACTCCAATCTCACAGATTGAACTGAAAGTAAGAGAAAGGAAACTCCAATCACACAGATTGAACTCAATGTAAGTGACAGGCACCTCCAATCACACAGATTGAACTCAATGTAAGAGACAGGAATCTCCAATCTCACAGATTGAACTCAATGTAAGGGACAGGAAAATCCAATCTCAGATTGAACTCAATGTAAGAGACAGGAAACTCCAATCTCACAGCTTGAACTCAATGTAAAAGACAGGAAACTCCAATCACACAGATTGAACTCAATGTAAGAGATAGGAAACTCCAATCTCACAGATTGAACTCAATATAAGAGACAGGAAACTCCAAACTCACTGATTGAAATCAATGTAAGAGATAGGAAACTCTAATTACACAGATTGAACTCAATGTAAGCGACAGGAAACTCCAATCACAAAGATGGAACTCAATGTAAGAGATAGGAAACTCCAATCACACAGATTGAACTCAATGTAAGGGACAGGAAACTCCATTTTCACAGATTGAACTCAATGTAAGAGACAGGAAAATCCAATCACACAGACTGAACTCAATGTAAGAGGCAGGAAACTCCAATCTCACAGATAGAACTCAATGTAAGAGATAGGAAACTCCAATCACAAAGATTGAACTCAATGTAAGAGATAGGAAACTACAATCTCACAGTTTGAACTCAATGTAAGAGACAGGAAACTCCAATCACACAGATTGAACTAAATGTAAGAGACAGGAAACTCCAATCACACGGATTGACCTCAATGTAAGAGACAGGAAACTCCAATCACACAGATTGAACTCAATGTAAGAGATAGGATTCTCCAATCACACAGATTGAACTCAATGTAAGAGACAGGAAACTCCAATCTCACAGATTGAACTCAATGTAAGAGACAGGAAACTCCAATCACTCAGACTGAACTCAATGTAAGAGACAGGATACTCCAATCACACAGATTGAACTCAATGTAAGAGACAGGAAACTCCAATCACACAGATTGAACTCAAAGTAAGAGAAAGGAAACTCCAATCACACAGATTGAACTCAATGTAAGAGATAGGAAACTCCAATCACACAGATTGAACTCAATGTAAGAGACAGGAACATCCAATCTCACAGATTGAACTCAATGTAAGAGACAGGAAACTCCAATCTCGCAGATTGAACTCAATGTAAGAGATAGGAAACTCCAATCTCAGAGATTGAACTCAATGTAAGAGACAGGAAACTCCAGTCACACAGATTGAACTCAATGTAAGAGACAGGAAACTCCATTTTCACAGATTAGACTCAATGTAAGAGACAGGAAAATCCAATCACACAGATTGAACTCAATGTAAGAGGCAGGAAACTCCAATCACACAGATTGAACTCAATGTAAGAGACAGGAAACTCCAATCACACAGATTGAACTCAATGTAAGAGATAGGAAACTCCAATCAATCAGACTGAACTCAATGTAAGAGATAGGAAACTCCAATCACTCAGACTGAACTCAATGTAAGAGACAGGATACTCCAATCACAGAGATTGAACTCAATGTAAGAGACAGAAAACTCCAATCACACAGATTGAACTCAAGGTAAGAGGCAGGAAACTCCAATCTCACAGATTGAACTGAATGTAAGAGAAAGGAAACTCCAACCACACAGATTGAACTCAATATAAGGAACAGGAACCTCCAATCACACAGATTGCACTCAATGTAAGAGACAGGAATCTCCAATCTCACAGATTGAACTCAATGTAAGGGACAGGAAATTCCAATCTCAGATTGAACTCAATGTAAGAGACAGGAAACTCCAATCTCACAGCTTGAACTCAATGTAAAAGACAGGAAACTCCAATCACACAGATTGAACTCAATGTAAGAGATAGGAAACTCCAATCTCACAGATTGAACTCAATGTAAGAGACAGGAAACTCCAATCACACAGATTGAACTCTATGTGAGAGACAAGAAACTTCTATCACGCAGATTGAACTCAATGTAAGAGACAGGTAACTTCAATCACACAGATTGAACTCAATTTCAGAGATAGGAAACTCCAATCACACAGATTGAACTCAATGTAAGAGATCGGAAACTCCAATCACTCAGACTGAACTCAATGTAAGAGACAGGATACTCCAATCTCACAGATTGAACTCAAAGCAAGAGACAGGAAACTCCAATCATACAGATTGAACTCAAGGTAAGAGGCAGGAAACACCAATCTCACAGATTGAACTCAATGTGAGAGACAAGAAACTTCTATCACGCAGTTTGAACTCAATGTAAGAGACAGGTAACTTCAATCACACAGATTGAACTCAATTTAAGAGTTAGGAAACTCCAATCACACAGATTGAACTCAGTGTAAGAGATAGGAAGCTCCAATCACTCAGACTGAACTCAATGTAAGAGACAGGATACTCCAATCACAGAGATTGAACTCAATGTAAGAGACAGGAAACTCCAATCACACAGATTGAACTCAAGGTAAGAGGCAGGAAACTCCAATCACACAGATTGAACTGAAAGTAAGAGAAAGGAAACTCCAACCACACAGATTGAACTCAATGTAAGAGACAGGAACCTCCAATCACACAGATTGCACTCAATGTAAGAGACAGGAATCTCCAATCTCACAGATTGAACTCAATGTAAGAGTCGGAAATTCCAATCTCAGATTGAACTCAATGTAAGAGACAGGAAACTCCAATCTCACAGCTTGAACTCAATGTAAAAGACAGGAAACTCCAATCACACAGATTGAACTCAATGTAAGAGATAGGAAACTCCAATCTCACAGATTGAACTCAATGTAATAGACAGGAAACTCCAATCACACAGATTGAACACAATGTAAGAGACAAGAAACTCCTATCACGCAGATTGAACTCAATGTAAGAGACAGGTAACTTCAATCACACAGATTGAACTCAATTTAAGAGATAGGAAACTCCAATCACACAGATTGAACTCAATGTAAGAGATCGGAAACTCCAATCTCTCAGACTGAACTCAATGTAAGAGACAGGATACTCCAATCTCACAGATTGAACTCAATGTAAGAGAGAGGAAACTCCAATCACACAGATTGAACTCAAGGTAAGAGGCAGGAAACTCCAATCTCACAGATTGAACTGAAAGAAAGAGAAAGGAAACTCCAATCACACAGATTGAACTCAATGTAAGAGACAGGCACCTCCAATCACACAGATTGAACTCAATGTAAGAGACAGGAATCTCCAATCTCACAGATTGAACTCAATGTAAGGGACAGGAAAATACAATCTCAGATTGAACTCAATGTAAGAGACAGGAAACTCCAATCTCACACCTTGAACTCAATGTAAAAGACAGGAAACTCCAATCACACAGATTGAACTCAATGTAAGAGATAGGAAACTCCAATCTCACAGATTGAACTCAATATAAGAGACAGGAAACTCCAAACTCACTGATTGAAATCAATGTAAGAGATAGGAAACTCTAATTACACAGATTGAACTCAATGTAAGCGACAGGAAACTCCAATCACAAAGATTGAACTCAATGTAAGAGATAGGAAACTCCAATCACACAGATTGAACTCAATGTAAGGGACAGGAAACTCCATTTTCACAGATTGAACTCAATGTAAGAGACAGGAAAATCCAATCACACAGATTGAACTCAATGTAAGAGGCAGGAAACTCCAATCTCACAGATAGAACTCAATGTAAGAGATAGGAAACTCCAATCACAAAGATTGAACTCAATGTAAGAGATAGGAAACTACAATCTCACAGTTTGAACTCAATGTAAGAGACAGGAAACTCCAATCACACAGATTGAACTAAATGTAAGAGACAGGAAACTCCAATCACACGGATTGACCTCAATGTAAGAGACAGGAAACTCCAATCACACAGATTGAGCTCAATGTAAGAGATAGGATTCTCCAATCACACAGATTGAACTCAATGTAAGAGACAGGAAACTCCAATCTCACAGATTGAACTCAATGTAAGAGACAGGAAACTCCAATCACTCAGACTGAACTCAATGTAAGAGACAGGATACTCCAATCACACAGATTGAACTCAATGTAAGAGACAGGAAACTCCAATCACACAGATTGAACTCAAAGTAAGAGAAAGGAAACTCCAATCACACAGATTGAACTCAATGTAAGAGATAGGAAACTCCAATCACACAGATTGAACTCAATGTAAGAGACAGGAACATCGAATCTCACAGATTGAACTCAATGTAAGAGACAGGAAACTCCAATCTCAGAGATTGAACTCAATGTAAGAGACAGGAAACTCCAGTCACACAGATTGAACTCAATGTAAGAGACAGGAAACTCCATTTTCACAGATTAGACTCAATGTAAGAGACAGGAAAATCCAATCACACAGATTGAACTCAATGTAAGAGAAAGGAAACTCCAATCACACAGATTGAACTCAATGTAAGAGACAGGAAACTCCAATCACACAGATTGAACTCAATGTAAGAGATAGGAAACTCCAATCAATCAGACTGAACTCAATGTAAGAGATAGGAAACTCCAATCACTCAGACTGAACTCAATGTAAGAGACAGGATACTCCAATCACAGAGATTGAACTCAATGTAAGAGACAGGAAACTCCAATCACACAGATTGAACTCAAGGTAAGAGGCAGGAAACTCCAATCTCACAGATTGAACTGAAAGTAAGAGAAAGGAAACTCCAACCACACAGATTGAACTCAATATAAGGGACAGGAACCGCCAATCACACAGATTGCACTCAATGTAAGAGACAGGAATCTCCAATCTCACAGATTGAACTCAATGTAAGGGACAGGAAATTCCAATCTCAGATTGAACTCAATGTAAGAGACAGGAAACTCCAATCTCACAGCTTGAACTCAATGTAAAAGACAGGAAACTCCAATCACACAGATTGAACTCAATGTAAGAGATAGGAAACTCCAATCTCACAGATTGAACTCAATGTAAGAGACAGGAAACTCCAATCACACAGATTGAACTCAATGTGAGAGACAAGAAACTTCTATCACGCAGATTGAACTCAATGTAAGAGACAGGTAACTTCAATCACACAGATTGAACTCAATTTAAGAGATAGGAAACTCCAATCACACAGATTGAACTCAATGTAAGAGATCGGAAACTCCAATCACTCAGACTGAACTCAATGTAAGAGACAGGATACTCCAATCTCACAGATTGAACTCAATGCAAGAGACAGGAAACTCCAATCACACAGATTGAACTCAAGGTAAGAGGCAGGAAACACCAATCTCACAGATTGAACTGATAGTAAGAGAAAGGAAACTCCAATCTCACAGATTGAACTCAATGTAAGAGACAGGAACATCCAATCACACAGATTGAACTCCAAGTACGAGACAGGAATCTCCAATCTCACAGATTTAACTCAATGTAAGGGACAGGAAAATCCAATCTCAGATTGAAATCAATGTAAGAGACAGGAAACTCCAATCTCACAGCTTGAACTCAATGTAAAAGACAGGAAACTCGAATCACACAGATTGAACTCAATGTAAGAGATAGGAAACTCCAATCTCACAGATTGAACTCAATGTAAGAGACAGGAAACTGCAATCACACAGATTGAACTCAATGTAAGAGAAAGGAAACTCCAATCACACAAATTGAACTCAAAATAAGAGGCAGGAAACTCCAATCACACAGATTGAACTCAAAGTTAGAGAAAGGAAATTCCAATCACACAGATTGAACTCAATGTAAGAGACAGGAAACTGCAATCTCACAGATTGAACTCAATGTAAGAGTTAGGAAACTCCAATCTCAGATTGAACTCAATGTAAGAGACAGGAAACTCCAATCTCACAGGTTGAACTCAAAGTAAGAGACAGGAATCTGCAATCACACAGATTGAACTCAATGTAAGAGACAGGAAACTCCAATCACACAGATTGAACTCAATGTAAGAGACAGGAAACTCCAATCTCACAGACTGAACTCAATGTAAGAGACAGGAAACTCCAATCTCAGATTGAACTCAATGTAAGAGACAGGAAACCCCAGTCCCACAGAATGAACTCAATGTCAGAGAGAGGAAACTCCAAACACACAGATTGAACTCAAGGTAAGAGGCAGGAAACTCCAATTACACTGATTGTACTCAAGGTAAGAGCAGGAAACTCCAATCTCACAGTTTGAACTCAAAGTAAGAGAAAGGAAACGTAAATCACACAGGTTGAACTCAATATAAGAGACAGTGAACTCCAATCACACAGATTGAACTCAATGTAAGAGACAGGAACCTCCAATCACACAGATTGAACTCAATGTGAGAGACAGGAAACTCCAATCACACATATTGAACTCAATGTAAGAGATAGGAAACTCCAATCACACAGATTGAACTCAATTTAAGAGATAGGAAACTCCAATCTCACAGATTGAACTCAATGTAAGGGACAGGAAACTCCAATCACACAGAATGAACTCAATGTAAGAAAGGAAACTCCAATCACAAAGATTGATCTCAATGTAAGAGACTGGAAGCTCCATTCACACAGATTGAACACCATGTAAGAGATCGGAGACTCCAATCTCACAGATTGAACTCAATGTAAGAGATAGGAAAGTCCAATCTCACAGATTGAACTCAATGTAAGGGACAGGAAACTCCAATCACACTGATTGAACTCAATGTAAGAGATAGGAAACTCTAATTACACAGATTGAACTCAATGTAAGAGACAGAAACTCCAATAACAAAGATTGAACTCAATGTAAGAGATAGGAAACTCCAATCACACAGATTGAACACAATGTAATCGACAGGAAACTCCAATCACACAGATTGAACTCAATGTATGAGACAGGAAAATCCAATCACACAGATTGAACTCAATGTAAGAGGTAGGAAACTCCAATCTCACAGATAGAACTGTATGTACGAGATAGGAAACTCCAATCACAAAGACTGAACACAATGTAAGAGATAGGAAACTACAATCCCACAGATTGAGCTCGAAGTAAGAGACAGGAAACTCCAATCACACAGATTGAACGAAATGTAAGAGACAGGAAACACCAATCACACAGATTGACCTCAATGTAAGAGACAGGAAACTCCAATCACACAGATTGAACTCAATGTAAGAGACAGGAAACTCCAATCTCACAGATTGAACTCAATGTAAGGGATAGGAAACTCCAATCACTCAGACTGAACTCAATGTAAGAGACAGGATACTCCAATCACACAGATTGAACTCAATGTAAGAGACAGGAAACTCCAATCACACAGACTGAACTCAATGTAAGAGGCAGGAAACTCCAATCTCACAGATTGAACTCAAAGTAAGAGAAAGGAAACTCCAATCACACAGATTGAACTGAATGTAAGAGACAGGAATCTCCAATCAAACAGATTGAACTCAATGTAAGAGACAGGAACATGCAATCTCAGAGATTGAACTCAATGTAAGAGACAGGAAACTCCAGTCACACAGATTGAACTCAATGTAAGAGACAGGAAACTCCAATCACACAGATTGAACTCATTGTCAGAGACTGGAAACTTCATTTTCACAGATTAGACTCAATGTAAGAGACAGGAAAATCCAATCACACAGATTGAACTCAATGTAAGAGACAGGAAACTCCAATCACACAGATTGAACTCAATGTAAGGGACAGGAAACTCCAATCACACAGATTGAACTCAATGTAAGAGACAGGAACATCGAATCTCACAGATTGAACTCAATGTAAGAGACAGGAAACTCCAATCTCAGAGATTGAACTCAATGTAAGAGACAGGAAACTCCAGTCACACAGATTGAACTCAATGTAAGAGACAGGAAACTCCATTTTCACAGATTAGACTCAATGTAAGAGACAGGAAAATCCAATCACACAGATTGAACTCAATGTAAGAGAAAGGAAACTCCAATCACACAGATTGAACTCAATGTAAGAGACAGGAAACTCCAATCACACAGATTGAACTCAATGTAAGAGATAGGAAACTCCAATCAATCAGACTGAACTCAATGTAAGAGATAGGAAACTCCAATCACTCAGACTGAACTCAATGTAAGAGACAGGATACTCCAATCACAGAGATTGAACTCAATGTAAGAGACAGGAAACTCCAATCACACAGATTGAACTCAAGGTAAGAGGCAGGAAACTCCAATCTCACAGATTGAACTGAAAGTAAGAGAAAGGAAACTCCAACCACACAGATTGAACTCAATATAAGGGACAGGAACCGCCAATCACACAGATTGCACTCAATGTAAGAGACAGGAATCTCCAATCTCACAGATTGAACTCAATGTAAGGGACAGGAAATTCCAATCTCAGATTGAACTCAATGTAAGAGACAGGAAACTCCAATCTCACAGCTTGAACTCAATGTAAAAGACAGGAAACTCCAATCACACAGATTGAACTCAATGTAAGAGATAGGAAACTCCAATCTCACAGATTGAACTCAATGTAAGAGACAGGAAACTCCAATCACACAGATTGAACTCAATGTGAGAGACAAGAAACTTCTATCACGCAGATTGAACTCAATGTAAGAGACAGGTAACTTCAATCACACAGATTGAACTCAATTTAAGAGATAGGAAACTCCAATCACACAGATTGAACTCAATGTAAGAGATCGGAAACTCCAATCACTCAGACTGAACTCAATGTAAGAGACAGGATACTCCAATCTCACAGATTGAACTCAATGCAAGAGACAGGAAACTCCAATCACACAGATTGAACTCAAGGTAAGAGGCAGGAAACACCAATCTCACAGATTGAACTGATAGTAAGAGAAAGGAAACTCCAATCTCACAGATTGAACTCAATGTAAGAGACAGGAACATCCAATCACACAGATTGAACTCCAAGTACGAGACAGGAATCTCCAATCTCACAGATTTAACTCAATGTAAGGGACAGGAAAATCCAATCTCAGATTGAAATCAATGTAAGAGACAGGAAACTCCAATCTCACAGCTTGAACTCAATGTAAAAGACAGGAAACTCGAATCACACAGATTGAACTCAATGTAAGAGATAGGAAACTCCAATCTCACAGATTGAACTCAATGTAAGAGACAGGAAACTGCAATCACACAGATTGAACTCAATGTAAGAGAAAGGAAACTCCAATCACACAAATTGAACTCAAAATAAGAGGCAGGAAACTCCAATCACACAGATTGAACTCAAAGTTAGAGAAAGGAAATTCCAATCACACAGATTGAACTCAATGTAAGAGACAGGAAACTGCAATCTCACAGATTGAACTCAATGTAAGAGTTAGGAAACTCCAATCTCAGATTGAACTCAATGTAAGAGACAGGAAACTCCAATCTCACAGGTTGAACTCAAAGTAAGAGACAGGAATCTGCAATCACACAGATTGAACTCAATGTAAGAGACAGGAAACTCCAATCACACAGATTGAACTCAATGTAAGAGACAGGAAACTCCAATCTCACAGACTGAACTCAATGTAAGAGACAGGAAACTCCAATCTCAGATTGAACTCAATGTAAGAGACAGGAAACCCCAGTCCCACAGAATGAACTCAATGTCAGAGAGAGGAAACTCCAAACACACAGATTGAACTCAAGGTAAGAGGCAGGAAACTCCAATTACACTGATTGTACTCAAGGTAAGAGCAGGAAACTCCAATCTCACAGTTTGAACTCAAAGTAAGAGAAAGGAAACGTAAATCACACAGGTTGAACTCAATATAAGAGACAGTGAACTCCAATCACACAGATTGAACTCAATGTAAGAGACAGGAACCTCCAATCACACAGATTGAACTCAATGTGAGAGACAGGAAACTCCAATCACACATATTGAACTCAATGTAAGAGATAGGAAACTCCAATCACACAGATTGAACTCAATTTAAGAGATAGGAAACTCCAATCTCACAGATTGAACTCAATGTAAGGGACAGGAAACTCCAATCACACAGAATGAACTCAATGTAAGAAAGGAAACTCCAATCACAAAGATTGATCTCAATGTAAGAGACTGGAAGCTCCATTCACACAGATTGAACACCATGTAAGAGATCGGAGACTCCAATCTCACAGATTGAACTCAATGTAAGAGATAGGAAAGTCCAATCTCACAGATTGAACTCAATGTAAGGGACAGGAAACTCCAATCACACTGATTGAACTCAATGTAAGAGATAGGAAACTCTAATTACACAGATTGAACTCAATGTAAGAGACAGAAACTCCAATAACAAAGATTGAACTCAATGTAAGAGATAGGAAACTCCAATCACACAGATTGAACACAATGTAATAGACAGGAAACTCCAATCACACAGATTGAACTCAATGTATGAGACAGGAAAATCCAATCACACAGATTGAACTCAATGTAAGAGGTAGGAAACTCCAATCTCACAGATAGAACTGTATGTACGAGATAGGAAACTCCAATCACAAAGACTGAACACAATGTAAGAGATAGGAAACTACAATCCCACAGATTGAGCTCGAAGTAAGAGACAGGAAACTCCAATCACACAGATTGAACGAAATGTAAGAGACAGGAAACACCAATCACACAGATTGACCTCAATGTAAGAGACAGGAAACTCCAATCACACAGATTGAACTCAATGTAAGAGACAGGAAACTCCAATCTCACAGATTGAACTCAATGTAAGGGATAGGAAACTCCAATCACTCAGACTGAACTCAATGTAAGAGACAGGATACTCCAATCACACAGATTGAACTCAATGTAAGAGACAGGAAACTCCAATCACACAGACTGAACTCAATGTAAGAGGCAGGAAACTCCAATCTCACAGATTGAACTCAAAGTAAGAGAAAGGAAACTCCAATCACACAGATTGAACTGAATGTAAGAGACAGGAATCTCCAATCAAACAGATTGAACTCAATGTAAGAGACAGGAACATGCAATCTCAGAGATTGAACTCAATGTAAGAGACAGGAAACTCCAGTCACACAGATTGAACTCAATGTAAGAGACAGGAAACTCCAATCACACAGATTGAACTCATTGTCAGAGACTGGAAACTTCATTTTCACAGATTAGACTCAATGTAAGAGACAGGAAAATCCAATCACACAGATTGAACTCAATGTAAGAGACAGGAAACTCCAATCACACAGATTGAACTCAATGTAAGGGACAGGAAACTCCAATCACACAGATTGAACTCATTGAAAGAGACTGGAAAGTTCATTTTCACAGATTAGACTCAATGTAAGAGACAGGAAACTCCAAACTCACAGATTGAACTCAATGTAAGAGACAGGAAACTCCAATCACACAGATTGAACTAAATGTAAGAGGCAGGAAACTCCAATCTCACAGATAGAACACAATGTAGGAGATAGAAAGCTCGAATCACACAGATTGAACTCAATGTAAGAGACAGGAAACTCCAATCTCACAGATTGATCACAATGTAAGAGACAGGAAACTCCAATCACACAGATTGAACTCAATGTAAGAGACAGGAAACTCCAATCACACAGATTGAGCTCAATGTAAGAGACAGGAAACCCCAATCACACAGATTGAACTCAATGTGAGAGACAGGAAACTCCAACTACACAGACTGAACTCAAGGTAAGAGGCAGGAAACTCCAATCTCACAGATTGAACTCAAAGTAAGAGAAAGGAAACTCCAATCACACAGATTGAACTCAGTGTAAGAGACAGGAATCTCCAATCACACAGATTGAACTCAATGTAAGAGACAGGAACCTCCAATCTTCAGATTGAACACAATGTCAGAGCCAGGAATCTCCAATCTCACAGATTGAACTCAATGTAAGAGACAGGAAACTCCAATCTCAGATTGAACTCAATGTAAGAGACAGGAAACTCCAATCTCACAGATTGAACTCAATGTAAGAGATAGGAAACTCCAATCACACAGTTTGAACTCAATGTAAGAGATAGGAAACTCCAATCTCACAGATTGAACTCAATGTAAGAGACAGGAAACTCCAATCACACAGATTGAACTCAATGTAAGAGACAGGAAACTCCAATCACACAGATTGAACTCAATGTAAGAGAAAGGAAACTCCAATCACACAGATTGAACTCAATGTTAGAGATAGGTAACTCGAATCACAAAGATTGAACTCAATGTAAGGGACAGGAAACTCCAATCTCACAGATTGAACTCAATGTAAGAGATAGGAAACTCCAATCACTCAGACTGAACTCAATGTAAGAGACAGGATACTCCAATCACACAGATTGAACTCAATGTAAGAGACGGGAAACTCCAAACACACAGACTGAACTCAAGGTAAGAGGCAGGAAACTCCAATCTCACAGATTGAACTCAAAGTTAGAGAAACGAAACTCCAATCACACAGATTGAACTCAATGTAAGAGACAGGAAACTCCAATCACACAGATTGAACTCAATAGAAGAGACAGGAAACACCAATCTCACAGATTGAGCTCAATGTAAGAGACAGGAAACTCCAATCACACAGATTGAAGCCAATGTAAGAGACAAGAAACTCCTATCACACAGATTGAACTCAATGTAAGAGACAGGTAACTTCAATCACACAGATTGAACTCAAAGTAACAGATAGGAAACTCCAATCACACCAATTGAACTCAATGTAAGAGATAGGAAACTCCAATCACTCAGACTGAACTCAATGTAAGAGACAGGATACTCCAATCACACAGATTGAACTCAATGTAAGAGACAGGAAACTCCAATCACACAGATTGAACTCAAGGTAAGAGGTAGGAAACTCCAATCTCACAGATTGAACTGAAAGTAAGAGAAAGGAAACTCCAGTCACACAGATTGAACTCAATGTAAGAGACAGGAACCTCCAATCACACAGATTGAACTCAATGTAAGAGACAGGAATCTCCAATCTCACAGATTGAACTCAATGTGAGAGACAGGAAACTCCAATCTCACAGCTTGAACTCAATGTAAAAGACAGGAAACTCCAATCTCACAGATTGACGTCAATGTAAGAGACAGGAAACTCCAATCTCAGATTGAACTCAATGTAAGAGACAGGAAACCCCAATCTCACAGATTGAGCTCAATGTGAGAGAGAGGAAACTCCAATCACACAGATTGAACTCAAGGAAAGAGGCAGGAAACTCCAATCACACTGATTGTACTCAAGGTAAGAGCAGGAAATTCCAATCTCACAGATTGAACTCAAAGTAAGAGAAAGGAAACTTCAATCACACAGGTTGAACTCAATATAAGAGACAGTAAATTCCAATCACACAGATTGAACTCAATGTAAGAGACAGGAACCTCCAATCACACAGATTGAACTCAATGTAAGAGACAGGAAACTCCAATCACACATATTGAACTCAATGTAAGAGATAGGAAAATCCAATCACACAGATTGAACTCAATGTAAGAGATAGGAAACTCCAATCTCACAGATTGAACTCAATGTAAGGGTCAGGAAACTCCAATCTCACAGCTTGAACTCAATGTAAAAGACAGGAAACTCCAATCACACAGATTGAACTCAATGTAAGGGAGAGGAAACTCCAATCTCACAGATTGAACTCAATGTAAGAGACAGGAAACTACAATCACACAGATTGAACTCAATGTCAGGGTTAGGAAACTCCAATCTCAGATTGAACTCAATGTAAGAGACAGGAAACTCCAATCTCACAGGTTGAACTCAAAGTAAGAGACAGGAATCACCAATCACAAAGATTGAACTCAATGTAAAAGACAGGAAACTCCAATCACACAGATTGAACTCAATGTAAGAGACAGGAAACTCCAACCTCACAGATTGACGTCAATGTAAGAGACAGGAAACTCCAATCTCAGATTGCACTCAATGTAAGAGACAAGAAACCCCAATCTCACAGATTGAGCTCAATGTAAGAGAAAGGAAAATTCAATCACACAGGTTGAACTCAATGTAAGAGACAGGAACATCCAATCACACAGATTGAACTCAATGTAAGACACAGGAAACTCCAATCACACAGATTGAACTCAATGAAAGAGACAGGAATTTCCAATCACACAGATTGAACTCAATGTAAGAGACAGGAAACTCCAATCACACATATTGAACTCAATGTACGAAAGGAAACTCCAATCACAAAGATTGAACTCAATGTAAGAGACTGGAAACTCCAATCACACAGATTGAACTCAATGTAAGAGATAGGAAACTCCAATCTCACAGATTGAACTCAGTGTAAGAGATAGGAAACTCCAATCTCACAGATTGAACTCAATGTCAGAGACAGGAAACTCCAATCACAAAGATTGAACTCAATGTGAGAGATAGGAAACTCCAATCACACAGATTGAACTCAATGTAATAGACAGGAAACTCCAATCACACAGATTGACCTCAATGTAAGAGACAGGAAACTCCATTTTCGCAGATTGAACTCAATGCAAGAGACAGGAAAATCCAATCACTCAGATTGAACTCAATGTAAGAGGCAGGAAACTCCAATCTCACAGATAGAACTCAATGTAAGAGATAGGAAACTCCAATCACACAGATTGAACTAAATGTAAGAGACAGGAAACTGCAATCTCACAGATTGAACTCAATGTAAGAGTTAGGAAACTCCAATCTCAGATTGAACTCAATGTAAGAGACAGGAAACTCCAATCTCACAGGTTGAACTCAAAGTAAGAGACAGGAATCTCCAATCACACAGATTGATCTCAATGTAAGAGACAGGAAACTCCAATCGCACAGATTGAACTCAATGTAAAAGATAGGATTCTCCAATCACACAGATTGAACTCAATGTAAGAGACAGGAAACTCCAATCTCACAGATTGAACTCAATGGAAGAGATAGGAAACTCCAATCACTCAGACTGAACTCAATGTAAGGGACAGGATACTCCAATCACACAGATTGAACTCAATGTAAGAGACAGGAAACTCCAATCACACAGACTGAACTCAAGGTAAGAGGCAGGAAACTCCAATCTCACAGATTGAACTCAAAGTAAGAGAAAGGAAACTCCAATCACACAGATTGAACTCAATGTAAGAGACAGGAACATCCAATCTCACAGATTGAACTCAATGTCAGAGACAGGAAACTCCAATCTCACAGATTGAACTCAATGTAAGAGATAGGAAACTCCAATCTCGCAGATTGAACTCAATGTAAGACACAGGAAACTCCAGTCAAACAGATTGAACTCAATGTAAGAGACAGGAAACTTCAATCACGCAGATTGAACGCATTGTAAGACACAGGAAACTCCATTTTCACAGATTAGACTCAATGTAAGAGACAGGAAAATCCAATCACACAGATTGAACTCAATGTAAGAGTCAGGAAACTCCAATCACACAGATTGAACTTTATGTAAGAGATAGGAAACTCCAATCACACAGATTGAACTCAACGTAAGAGATAGGAAACCCCAATCTCACAGATTGAACTCAATGTAAGAGGCAGGAAACTCCAATCTCACTGACAGAACTCAATGTAAGAGACAGGAACCTCCAATCACACAGATTGAACTCAATGTAAGAGACAGGAAACTCCAATCACACATATTGAACTCAATGTAAGAGATAGGAAACTCCAATCACACAGATTGAACTCAACGTAAGAGATAGGAAACCCCAATCTCACAGATTGAACTCAATGTAAGGGTCAGGAAGCTCCAATCTCACAGCTTGAAATCAATGTAAAAGACAGGAAACTCCAATCACACAGATTGAACTCAATGTAAGAGATAGGAAACTCCAATCTCACAGATTGAACTCAATGTAAGAGACAGGAAACTACAATCACACAGATTGAACTCAATGTAAGAGACAGGAAACTCCAATCACACAGATTGAACTCAAAGTAAGAGGCAGGAAACTCCAATCACACAGATTGAATTGAATGTAAGAGAAAGGAAACTCCAATCACACAGATTGAACTCAATGTAAGAGACAGGAAACTGCAATCTCACAGATTGAACTCAATGTAAGAGTTAGGAAACACCAATCTCAGATTGAACTCAATGTAAGAGACAGGAAACTCCAATCTCACAGGTTGAACTCAAAGTAAGAGACAGGAATCTCCAATCACACAGATTGAACTCAATGTAAGAGACAGGGAACTCCAATCACACAGATTGAACTCAGTGTAAGAGACAGGAAACTCCAATCTCACAGATTGATGTCAATGTAAGAGACAGGAATCTCCAATCTCAGATTGAACTCAATGTAAGAGACAGGAAACCCCAATCTCACAGATTGAGCTCAATGTAAGAGAGAGGAAACTCCAATCACACAGATTGAACTCAAGGTAAGAGGCAGGAAACTCCAATCACACTGATTGTACTCAAGGTAAGAGCAGGAAACTCCAATCTCACAGATTGAACTCAAAGTAAGAGACAGGAAACTCCAATCACACAGATTGAACTCAAGGTAAGAGGTAGGAAACTCCAATCTCACAGATTGAACTGAAAGTAAGAGAAAGGAAACTCCAGTCACACAGATTGAACTCAATGTAAGAGACAGGAACCTCCAATCACACAGATTGAACTCAAGGTAAGAGACAGGAATCTCCAATCTCACAGATTGAACTCAATGTAAGAGACAGGAAACTCCAATCTCACAGCTTGAACTCAATGTAAAAGACAGGAAACTCCAATCTCACAGATTGACGTCAATGTAAGAGACAGGAAACTCCAGTCTCAGATTGAACTCAATGTAAGAGACAAGAAACCCCAATCTCACAGATTGAGCTCAATGTGAGAGAGAGGAAACTCCAATCACACAGATTGAACTCAAGGAAAGAGGCAGGAAACTCCAATCACACTGATTGTACTCAAGGTAAGAGCAGGAAACTCCAATCTCACAGATTGAACTCAAAGTAAGAGAAAGGAAACTTCAATCACACAGGTTGAACTCAATATAAGAGACAGTAAACTCCAATCACACAGATTGAACTCAATGTAAGAGACAGGAACCTCCAATCACACAGATTGAACTCAATGTAAGAGACAGGAAACTCCAATCACACATATTGAACTCAATGTAAGAGATAGGAAAATCCAATCACACAGATTGAACTCAATGTAAGAGATAGGAAACTCCAATCTCACAGATTGAACTCAATGTAAGGGTCAGGAAACTCCAATCTCACAGCTTGAACTCAATGTAAAAGACAGGAATCTCCAATCACACAGATTGAACTCAATGTAAGGGATAGGAAACTCCAATCTCACAGATTGAACTCAATGTAAGAGACAGGAAACTACAATCACACAGATTGAACTCAATGTCAGGGTTAGGAAACTCCAATCTCAGATTGAACTCAATGTAAGAGACAGGAAACTCCAATCTCACAGGTTGAACTCAAAGTAAGAGACAGGAATCTCCAATCACAAAGATTGAACTCAATGTAAAAGACAGGAAACTCCAACCTCACAGATTGACGTCAATGTAAGAGACAGGAAACTCCAATCTCAGATTGAACTCAATGTAAGAGACAAGAAACCCCAATCTCACCGATTGAGCTCAATGTAAGAGAAAGGAAAATTCAATCACACAGGTTGAACTCAATGTAAGAGACAGGAACCTCCAATCACACAGATTGAACTCAATGTAAGAGACAGGAAACTCCAATCACACAGATTGAACTCAATGAAAGAGACAGGAACTTCCAATCACACAGATTGAACTCAATGTAAGAGACAGGAAACTCCAATCACACATATTGAACTCAATGTACGAAAGGAAACACCAATCACAAAGATTGAACTCAATGTAAGAGACTGGAAACTCCAATCACACAGATTGAACTCAATGCAAGAGATAGGAAACTCCAATCTCACAGATTGAACTCAGTGTAAGAGATAGGAAACTCCAATCTCACAGATTGAACTCAATGTCAGAGACAGGAAACTCCAATCACAAAGATTGAACTCAATGTGAGAGATAGGAAACTCCAATCACACAGATTGAACTCAATGTAATAGACAGGAAACTCCAATCACACAGATTGACCTCAATGTAAGAGACAGGAAACTCCATTTTCGCAGATTGAACTCAATGCAAGAGACAGGAAAATCCAATCACTCAGATTGAACTCAATGTAAGAGGCAGGAAACTCCAATCTCACAGATAGAACTCAATGTAAGAGACAGGAAACTCCAATCACACAGACTGATCTCAATGTAAGAGACAGGAAACTCCAATCGCACAGATTGAACTCAATGTAAAAGATAGGATTCTCCAATCACACAGATTGAACTCAATGTAAGAGACAGGAAACTCCAATCTCACAGATTGAACTCAATGTAAGAGATAGGAAACTCCAATCACTCAGACTGAACTCAATGTAAGAGACAGGATACTCCAATCACACAGATTGAACTCAATGTAAGAGACAGGAAACTCCAATCACACAGACTGAACTCAAGGTAAGAGGCAGGAAACTCCAATCTCACAGATTGAACTCAAAGTAAGAGAAAGGAAACTCCAATCACACAGATTGAACTCAATGTAAGAGACAGGAACATCCAATCTCACAGATTGAACTCAAAGTCAGAGACAGGAAACTCCAATCTCACAGATTGAACTCAATGTAAGAGATAGGAAACTCCAATCTCGCAGATTGAACTCAATGTAAGACACAGGAAACTCCAGTCAAACAGATTGAACTCAATGTAAGAGACAGGAAACTTCAATCACGCAGATTGAACTCATTGTAAGACACAGGAAACTCCATTTTCACAGATTAGACTCAATGTAAGAGACAGGAAAATCCAATCACACAGATTGAACTCAATGTAAGAGTCAGGAAACTCCAATCACACAGATTGAACTTTATGTAAGAGACAGGAAACTCCAATCACACAGATTGAACTCAATGTAAGAGGCAGGAAACTCCAATCTCACTGATATAACTCAATGTAAGAGACAGGAACCTCCAATCACACAGATTGAACTCAATGTAAGAGACAGGAAACTCCAATCACACATATTGAACTCAATGTAAGAGATAGGAAACTCCAATCACACAGATTGAACTCAACGTAAGAGATAGGAAACCCCAATCTCACAGATTGAACTCAATGTAAGGGTCAGGAAGCTCCAATCTCACAGCTTGAACTCAATGTAAAAGACAGGAAACTCCAATCACACAGATTGAACTCAATGTAAGAGATAGGAAACTCCAATCTCACAGATTGAACTCAATGTAAGAGACAGGAAACTACAATCACACAGATTGAACTCAATGTAAGAGACAGGAAACTCCAATCACACAGATTGAACTCAAAGTAAGAGGCAGGAAACTCCAATCACACAGATTGAATTCAATGTAAGAGAAAGGAAACACCAATCACACAGATTGAACTCAATGTAAGAGACAGGAAACTGCAATCTCACAGATTGAGCTCAATGTAAGAGAGAGGAAACTCCAATCACACAGATTGAACTCAAGGTAAGAGGCAGGAAACTCCAATCACACAGATTGAACTTTATGTAAGAGACAGGAAACTCCAATCACACAGATTGAACTCAATGTAAGAGGCAGGAAACTCCAATCTCACTGATAGAACTCAATGTAAGAGACAGGAACCTCCAATCACACAGATTGAACTCAATGTAAGAGACAGGAAACTCCAATCACACATATTGAACTCAATGTAAGAGATAGGAAACTCCAATCACACAGATTGAACTCAACGTAAGAGATAGGAAACCCCAATCTCACAGATTGAACTCAATGTAAGGGTCAGGAAGCTCCAATCTCACAGCTTGAACTCAATGTAAAAGACAGGAAACTCCAATCACACAGATTGAACTCAATGTAAGAGATAGGAAACTCCAATCTCACAGATTGAACTCAATGTAAGAGACAGGAAACTACAATCACACAGATTGAACTCAATGTAAGAGACAGGAAACTCCAATCACACAGATTGAACTCAAAGTAAGAGGCAGGAAACTCCAATCACACAGATTGAATTCAATGTAAGAGAAAGGAAACTCCAATCACACAGATTGAACTCAATGTAAGAGACAGGAAACTGCAATCTCACAGATTGAACTCAATGTAAGAGTTAGGAAACTCCAATCTCAGATTGAACTCAATGTAAGAGACAGGAAACTCCAATCTCACAGGTTGAACTCAAAGTAAGAGATAGGAATCTCCAATCACACAGATTGAACTCAATGTAAGAGACAGGGAACTCCAATCACACAGATTGAACTCAGTGTAAGAGACAGGAAACTCCAATCTCACAGATTGATGTCAATGTAAGAGACAGGAATCTCCAATCTCAGATTGAACTCAATGTAAGAGACAGGAAACCCCAATCTCACAGATTGAGCTCAATGTAAGAGAGAGGAAACTCCAATCACACAGATTGAACTCAAGGTAAGAGGCAGGAAACTCCAATCACACTGATTGTACTCAAGGTAAGAGCAGGAAACTCCAATCTCACAGATTGAACTCAAAGTAAGAGAAAGGAAACTTCAATCACACAGGTTGAACTCAATCTAAGAGACAGTAAACTCCAATCACACAGATTGAACTCAATGTAAGAGACAGGAAACTCCAATCACACATATTGAACTCAATGTAAGAGATAGGAAACTCCAATCACACAGATTGAACTCAATGTAAGAGATAGGAAACTCCAATCTCACAGATTGAACTCAATGTAAGGGTCAGGAAACTCCAATCACACAGAATGAACACAATGTAAGAAAGGAAACTCCAATCACAAAGATTGAACTCAATGTAAGAGACTGGAAACTCCAATCACACAGATTGAACTCAATGTAAGAGATAGGAAACTCCAATCTCACAGATTGAACTCAATAAGAGATAGGAAACTCCAATCTCACAGGTTGAACACAATGTCAGAGACAGGAAACTCCAATCACAAAGATTGAACTCAATGTAAGAGATAGGAAACTCCAATCACACAGATTGAGCTCAATGTAAGAGAGAGGAAACTCCAATCACACAGATTGAACTCAAGGTAAGAGGCAGGAAACTCCAATCACACTGATTGTACTCAAGGTAAGAGCAGGAAACTCCAATCTCACAGATTGAACTCAAAGTAAGAGACAGGAAACTCCAATCACACAGATTGAACTCAAGGTAAGAGGTAGGAAACTCCAATCTCACAGATTGAACTGAAAGTAAGAGAAAGGAAACTCCAGTCACACAGATTGAACTCAATGTAAGAGACAGGAACCTCCAATCACACAGATTGAACTCAAGGTAAGAGACAGGAATCTCCAATCTCACAGATTGAACTCAATGTAAGAGACAGGAAACTCCAATCTCACAGCTTGAACTCAATGTAAAAGACAGGAAACTCCAATCTCACAGATTGACGTCAATGTAAGAGACAGGAAACTCCAGTCTCAGATTGAACTCAATGTAAGAGACAGGAAACCCCAATCTCACAGATTGAGCTCAATGTGAGAGAGAGGAAACTCCAATCACACAGATTGAACTCAAGGAAAGAGGCAGGAAACTCCAATCACACTGATTGTACTCAAGGTAAGAGCAGGAAACTCCAATCTCACAGATTGAACTCAAAGTAAGAGAAAGGAAACTTCAATCACACAGGTTGAACTCAATATAAGAGACAGTAAACTCCAATCACACAGATTGAACTCAATGTAAGAGACAGGAACCTCCAATCACACAGATTGAACTCAATGTAAGAGACAGGAAACTCCAATCACACATATTGAACTCAATGTAAGAGATAGGAAAATCCAATCACACAGATTGAACTCAATGTAAGAGATAGGAAACTCCAATCTCACAGATTGAACTCAATGTAAGGGTCAGGAAACTCCAATCTCACAGCTTGAACTCAATGTAAAAGACAGGAAACTCCAATCACACAGATTGAACTCAATGTAAGGGATAGGAAACTCCAATCTCACAGATTGAACTCAATGTAAGAGACAGGAAACTACAATCACACAGATTGAACTCAATGTCAGGGTTAGGAAACTCCAATCTCAGATTGAACTCAATGTAAGAGACAGGAAACTCCAATCTCACAGGTTGAACTCAAAGTAAGAGACAGGAATCTCCAATCACAAAGATTGAACTCAATGTAAAAGACAGGAAACTCCAACCTCACAGATTGACGTCAATGAAAGAGACAGGAAACTCCAATCTCAGATTGAACTCAATGTAAGAGACAAGAAACCCCAATCTCACCGATTGAGCTCAATGTAAGAGAAAGGAAAATTCAATCACACAGGTTGAACTCAATGTAAGAGACAGGAACCTCCAATCACACAGATTGAACTCAATGTAAGAGACAGGAAACTCCAATCACACAGATTGAACTCAATGAAAGAGACAGGAACTTCCAATCACACAGATTGAACTCAATGTAAGAGACAGGAAACTCCAATCACACATATTGAACTCAATGTACGAAAGGAAACACCAATCACAAAGATTGAACTCAATGTAAGAGACTGGAAACTCCAATCACACAGATTGAACTCAATGCAAGAGATAGGAAACTCCAATCTCACAGATTGAACTCAGTGTAAGAGATAGGAAACTCCAATCTCACAGATTGAACTCAATGTCAGAGACAGGAAACTCCAATCACAAAGATTGAACTCAATGTGAGAGATAGGAAACTCCAATCACACAGATTGAACTCAATGTAATAGACAGGAAACTCCAATCACACAGATTGACCTCAATGTAAGAGACAGGAAACTCCATTTTCGCAGATTGAACTCAATGCAAGAGACAGGAAAATCCAATCACTCAGATTGAACTCAATGTAAGAGGCAGGAAACTCCAATCTCACAGATAGAACTCAATGTAAGAGACAGGAAACTCCAATCACACAGACTGATCTCAATGTAAGAGACAGGAAACTCCAATCGCACAGATTGAACTCAATGTAAAAGATAGGATTCTCCAATCACACAGATTGAACTCAATGTAAGAGACAGGAAACTCCAATCTCACAGATTGAACTCAATGTAAGAGATAGGAAACTCCAATCACTCAGACTGAACTCAATGTAAGAGACAGGATACTCCAATCACACAGATTGAACTCAATGTAAGAGACAGGAAACTCCAATCACACAGACTGAACTCAAGGTAAGAGGCAGGAAACTCCAATCTCACAGATTGAACTCAAAGTAAGAGAAAGGAAACTCCAATCACACAGATTGAACTCAATGTAAGAGACAGGAACATCCAATCTCACAGATTGAACTCAAAGTCAGAGACAGGAAACTCCAATCTCACAGATTGAACTCAATGTAAGAGATAGGAAACTCCAATCTCGCAGATTGAACTCAATGTAAGACACAGGAAACTCCAGTCAAACAGATTGAACTCAATGTAAGAGACAGGAAACTTCAATCACGCAGATTGAACTCATTGTAAGACACAGGAATCTCCATTTTCACAGATTAGACTCAATGTAAGAGACAGGAAAATCCAATCACACAGATTGAACTCAATGTAAGAGTCAGGAAACTCCAATCACACAGATTGAACTTTATGTAAGAGACAGGAAACTCCAATCACACAGATTGAACTCAATGTAAGAGGCAGGAAACTCCAATCTCACTGATAGAACTCAATGTAAGAGACAGGAACCTCCAATCACACAGATTGAACTCAATGTAAGAGACAGGAAACTCCAATCACACATATTGAACTCAATGTAAGAGATAGGAAACTCCAATCACACAGATTGAACTCAACGTAAGAGATAGGAAACCCCAATCTCACAGATTGAACTCAATGTAAGGGTCAGGAAGCTCCAATCTCACAGCTTGAACTCAATGTAAAAGACAGGAAACTCCAATCACACAGATTGAACTCAATGTAAGAGATAGGAAACTCCAATCTCACAGATTGAACTCAATGTAAGAGACAGGAAACTACAATCACACAGATTGAACTCAATGTAAGAGACAGGAAACTCCAATCACACAGATTGAACTCAAAGTAAGAGGCAGGAAACTCCAATCACACAGATTGAATTCAATGTAAGAGAAAGGAAACTCCAATCACACAGATTGAACTCAATGTAAGAGACAGGAAACTGCAATCTCACAGATTGAGCTCAATGTAAGAGAGAGGAAACTCCAATCACACAGATTGAACTCAAGGTAAGAGGCAGGAAACTCCAATCACACAGATTGAACTTTATGTAAGAGACAGGAAACTCCAATCACACAGATTGAACTCAATGTAAGAGGCAGGAAACTCCAATCTCACTGATAGAACTCAATGTAAGAGACAGGAACCTCCAATCACACAGATTGAACTCAATGTAAGAGACAGGAAACTCCAATCACACATATTGAACTCAATGTAAGAGATAGGAAACTCCAATCACACAGATTGAACTCAACGTAAGAGATAGGAAACCCCAATCTCACAGATTGAACTCAATGTAAGGGTCAGGAAGCTCCAATCTCACAGCTTGAACTCAATGTAAAAGACAGGAAACTCCAATCACACAGATTGAACTCAATGTAAGAGATAGGAAACTCCAATCTCACAGATTGAACTCAATGTAAGAGACAGGAAACTACAATCACACAGATTGAACTCAATGTAAGAGACAGGAAACTCCAATCACACAGATTGAACTCAAAGTAAGAGGCAGGAAACTCCAATCACACAGATTGAATTCAATGTAAGAGAAAGGAAACTCCAATCACACAGATTGAACTCAATGTAAGAGACAGGAAACTGCAATCTCACAGATTGAACTCAATGTAAGAGTTAGGAAACTCCAATCTCAGATTGAACTCAATGTAAGAGACAGGAAACTCCAATCTCACAGGTTGAACTCAAAGTAAGAGATAGGAATCTCCAATCACACAGATTGAACTCAATGTAAGAGACAGGGAACTCCAATCACACAGATTGAACTCAGTGTAAGAGACAGGAAACTCCAATCTCACAGATTGATGTCAATGTAAGAGACAGGAATCTCCAATCTCAGATTGAACTCAATGTAAGAGACAGGAAACCCCAATCTCACAGATTGAGCTCAATGTAAGAGAGAGGAAACTCCAATCACACAGATTGAACTCAAGGTAAGAGGCAGGAAACTCCAATCACACTGATTGTACTCAAGGTAAGAGCAGGAAACTCCAATCTCACAGATTGAACTCAAAGTAAGAGAAAGGAAACTTCAATCACACAGGTTGAACTCAATCTAAGAGACAGTAAACTCCAATCACACAGATTGAACTCAATGTAAGAGACAGGAAACTCCAATCACACATATTGAACTCAATGTAAGAGATAGGAAACTCCAATCACACAGATTGAACTCAATGTAAGAGATAGGAAACTCCAATCTCACAGATTGAACTCAATGTAAGGGTCAGGAAACTCCAATCACACAGAATGAACTCAATGTAAGAAAGGAAACTCCAATCACAAAGATTGAACTCAATGTAAGAGACTGGAAACTCCAATCACACAGATTGAACTCAATGTAAGAGATAGGAAACTCCAATCTCACAGATTGAACTCAATAAGAGATAGGAAACTCCAATCTCACAGGTTGAACACAATGTCAGAGACAGGAAACTCCAATCACAAAGATTGAACTCAATGTAAGAGATAGGAAACTCCAATCACACAGATTGAACTCAATGCTATAGACAGGAAACTCCAATCACACAGATTGACCTCAATGTAAGAGACAGGAAACTCCATTTTCGCAGATTGAACTCAATGTAAGAGTTAGGAAACGCCAATCTCAGATTGAACTCAATGTAAGAGACAGGAAACTCCAATCTCACAGATTGAACTCAATGTAAGAGACAGGATACTCCAATCACTAAGATTGAAGTCAATGTAAGAGATAGGAAACTCCAATCACACAGATTGAACTTAATGTAGGAGACAGGAAACTCCAATCACACAGATTGAACTCAATGTAAGAGATAGGAAACTCCAATCACACAGATTGAACTCAATGTAAGAGATAGGAAACTCCAATCTCACAGGTTGAACTCAATGTAAGAGACAGGTAACTTCAATCACACAGATTGAACTCAATGTAAGAGATAGGAAGCTCCAATCACACAGATTGAACTCAATGTAAGAGATAGGAAACTCCAATCACTCAGACTGAACTCAATGTAAGAGACAGGATACTCCAATCACAAAGATTGAACTCAATGTAAGAGACAGGAAACTCCAATCACACAGATTGAACTCAAGGTAAGAGGCAGGAAACTCCAATCTCACAGATTGAACTGAAAGTAAGAGAAAGGAAACTCCAATCACACAGATTGAACTCAATGTATGAGACAGGAACCTCCAATCACACAGATTGAACTCAATGTAAGAGACAGGAATCTCCAATCTTAAAGATTGAACACAATGTAAGGGACAGAAAATTCCAATCTCAGATTGAACTCAATGTAAGAGACAGGAAACTCCAATCTCACAGCTTGAACTCAATGTAAAAGACAGGAAACTCCAATCACACAGATTGAACTCAATGTAAGAGATAGGAAACTCCAATCTCACAGATTGAACTCAATGTAAGAGACAGGACACTCCTATCACACAGATTGAACTCAATGTAAGAGATAGGAAACTCCAATCACTCAGACTGAACTCAATGTAAGAGACAGGGTACTCCAATCACACAGATTGAACTCAATGTAAGAGACAGGAAACTCCAATCACACAGATTGAACTCAAGGTAAGAGGTAGGAAACTCCAATCTCACAGATTGAACTGAAAGTAAGAGAAAGGAAACTCCAGTCACACAGATTGAACTCAATGTAAGAGACAGGAACCTCCAATCACACAGATTGAACTCAATGTGAGAGACAGGAATCTCCAATCTCACAGATTGAACTCAATGTAAGAGACAGGAAACTCCAATCTCACAGCTTGAACTCAATTTAAAAGACAGGAAACTCCAATCTCACAGATTGACGTCAATGTAAGAGACAGGAGACTCCAATCTCAGATTGAACTCCATGTAATAGACAGGAAACCCCAATCTGACAGATTGAACTCAAGGAAAGAGGCAGGAAACTCCAATCACACTGATTGTACTCAAGGTAAGAGCAGGAAACTCCAATCTCACAGATTGAACTCAAAGTAAGAGAAAGGAAACTTCAATCACACAGGTTGAACTCAATATAAGAGACAGGAAACTCCAATCACACAGATTGAACTCAATGTAAGAGAGAGGAACCTCCAATCACACAGATTGAACTCAATGTAAGAGACAGGAAACTCCAATCACACATATTGAACTCAATGTAAGAGATAGGAAAATCCAATCACACAGATTGAACTCAATGTAAGAGATAGGAAACTCCAATCTCACAGATTGAACTCAATGTAAGGGTCAGGAAACTCCAATCTCACAGCTTGAACTCAATGTAAAAGACAGGAAACTCCAATCACACAGATTGAACTCAATGTAAGAGATAGGAAACTCCAATCTCACAGCTTGAACTCAATGTAAAGACAGGAAACTCCAATCACACAGATTGAACTCAATGTAAGAGATAGGAAACTCCAATCTCACAGATTGAACTCAATGTAAGAGACAGGAAACTACAATCACACAGATTGAACTCAATGTCAGGGTTAGCAAACTCCAATCTCAGATTGAACTCAATGTAAGAGACAGGAAACTCCAATCTCACAGGTTGAACTCAAAGTAAGAGATAGGAATCTCCAATCACACAGATTGAACTCAATGTAAGAGACAGGAAACTCCAATCACACAGATTGAACTCAATGTAAGAGATAGGAAAATCCAATCACACAGATTGAACTCAATGTAAGAGATAGGAAACTCCAATCTCACAGATTGAACTCAATGTAAGGGTCAGGAAACTCCAATCTCACAGCTTGAACTCAATGTAAAAGACAGGAAACTCCAATCACACAGATTGAACTCAATGTAAGAGATAGGAAACTCCAATCTCACAGCTTGAACTCAATGTAAAAGACAGGAAACTCCAATCACACAGATTGAACTCAATGTAAGAGATAGGAAACTCCAATCTCACAGATTGAACTCAATGTAAGAGACAGGAAACTACAATCACACAGATTGAACTCAATGTCAGGGATAGGAAACTCCAATCTCAGATTGAACTCAATGTAAGAGACAGGAAACTCCAATCTCACAGGTTGAACTCAAAGTAAGAGATAGGAATCTCCAATCACACAGATTGAACTCAATGTAAGAGACAGGAAACTCCAATCACACAGATTGAACTCAATGTAAGAGACAGGAAACTCCAATCTCACAGATTGACGTCAATGTCAGAGACAGGAAACTCCAATCTCAGATTGAACTCAATGAAAGAGACAAGAAACCCCAATCTCACAGGTTGAGCTCAATGTAAGAGAAAGGAAACTTCAATCACACAGGTTGAACTCAATGTAAGAGACAGGAACCTCCAATCACACAGATTGATCTCAATGTAAGAGACAGGAAACTCCAATCACACAGATTGAACACAATGTAAGAGACAGGAACCTCCAATCACACAGATTGAACTCAATGTAAGAGACAGGAAACTCCAATCACACATATTGAACTCAATGTAAGAGATAGGAAACTCCAATCTCACAGATTGAACTCAATGTAAGGATCAGGAAACTCCAATCACACAGAATGAACTCAATGTAAGAATGGAAACTCCAATCACAAAGATTGAACTCAATGTAAGAGACTGGAAACTCCAATCACACAGATTGAACTCAATGTAAGAGATAGGAAACTCCAATCTCACAGATTGAACTCAATGTAAGAGATAGGAAACTCCAATCTCACAGATTGAACTCAATGTCAGAGACAGGAAACTCCAATCACAAAGATTGAACTCAATGTAAGAGATAGGAAACTCCAATCACACAGATTGAACTCAATGTAATAGACAGGAAACTCCAATCACACAGATTGACCTCAATGTAAGAGACAGGAAACTCCATTTTCGCAGATTGAACTCAATGTAAGAGACAGGAAAATCCAATCACTCAGATTGAACTCAATGTAAGAGGCAGGAAACTCCAATCTCACAGATAGAACTCAATGTAAGAGATAGGAAACTCCAATCACACAGATTGAACTAAATGTAAGAGACAGGCAACTCCAATCACACAGATTGATCTCAATGTAAGAGACAGGAAACTCCAATCGCACAGATTGAACTCAATGTAAGAGATAGGATTCTCCAATCAAACAGATTGAACTCAATGTAAGAGACAGGAAACTCCAATCTCACAGATTGAACTCAATGTAAGAGATAGGAAACTCCAATCACTCAGACTGAACTCAATGTAAGAGACAGGATACTCCAATCACACAGATTGAACTCAATCTAAGAGTCAGGAAACTGCAATCACACAGACTGAACTCAAGGTAAGAGGCAGGAAACTCCAATCTCACAGATTGAACTTAAAGTAAGAGAAAGGAAACTCCAATCACACAGATTGAACTCAATGTAAGAGACAGGAACATCCAATCTCACAGATTGAACTCAATGTAAGAGACAGGAAACTCCAATCTCACAGATTGAACTCAATGTAAGAGATAGGAAACTTCATTCAAACAGATTGAACTCAATGTAAGAGACAGGAAACTTCAATCACGCAGATTGAACTCATTGTAAGACACAGGAAACTCCATTTTCACAGATTAGACTCAATGTAAGAGACAGGAAAATTCAATCACACAGATTGAACTCAATGTAAGAGTCAGGAAACTCCAATCACACAGATTGAACTCAATGTAAGAGACAGGAAACTCCAATCACACAGATTGAACTCAATGTAAGAGGCAGGAAACTCCAATCTCACTGATAGAACTCAATGTAAGAGACAGGAAACTCCAAACACACAGATTGAACTCAATGTAAGAGACAGGAAACTCCAATCACACATATTGAACTCAATGTAAGAGATAGGAAACTCCAATCACACAGATTGAACTCAATGTAAGGGTCTGGAAACTCCAATCTCACAGCTTGAACTCAATGAAAAAGACAGGAAACTCCAATCACACAGATTGAACTCAATGTAAGAGATAGGAAACTCCAATCTCACAGATTGAACTCAATGTAAGAGACAGGAAACTACAATCACACAGATTGATCTCAATGTAAGAGACAGGAAACTCCAATCACACAGATTGAACTCAAAGTAAGAGACAGGAATCTGCAATCTCACAGATTGAACTCAATGTAAGAGTTAGGAAACTCCAATCTCAGATTGAACTCAATGTAAGAGACAGGAAACTCCAATCTCACAGGTTGAACTCAAAGTAAGAGACAGGAATCTCCAATCACAGAGATTGAACTCAATGTAAGAGACAGGAAACTCCAATCACACAGATTGAACTCAGTGTAAGAGACAGGAAACTCCAACCTCACAGATTGACGTCAATGTAAGAGACAGGTAACTCCAATCTCAGATTGAACTTAATGTAAGAGACAGGAAAGCCCAATCTCACAGATTGAGCTCAATGTAAGAGAGTGGAAACTCCAATCACACAGATTGAACTCAAGGTAAGAGGCAGGAAACTCCAATCACACTGATTGTACTCAAGGTAAGAGCAGGAAACTCCAATCTCACAGATTGAACTCAAAGTAAGAGAAAGGAAACTTCAATCAAACAGGTTGAACTCAATATAAGAGACAGTAAACTCCAATCACACAGATTGAACTCAATGTAAGAGACAAGAACCTCCAATCACACTGATTGAACTCAATGTAAGAGACAGGAAACTCCAATCACACATATTGATCTCAATGTAAGAGATAGGAAACTCCAATCACGCAGATTGAACTCAATGTAAGAGATAGGAAACTCCAATCTCACAGATTGAACTCAATGTAAGGGTCAGGAAACTCCAAACACACAGAATGAACTTAATGTAAGAAAGGAAACTCCAATCACAAAGATTGAACTCAATGTAAGAGACTGGAAACTCCAATCACACAGATTGAACTCAATGTAAGAGATAGGAAACTCCAATCTCACAGATTGAACTCAATAAGAGATAGGAAACTCCAATCTCACAGGTTGAACACAATGTCAGAGACAGGAAACTCCAATCACAAAGATTGAACTCAATGTAAGAGATAGGAAACTCCAATCACACAGATTGAGCTCAATGTAAGAGAGAGGAAACTCCAATCACACAGATTGAACTCAAGGTAAGAGGCAGGAAACTCCAATCACACTGATTGTACTCAAGGTAAGAGCAGGAAACTCCAATCTCACAGATTGAACTCAAAGTAAGAGACAGGAAACTCCAATCACACAGATTGAACTCAAGGTAAGAGGTAGGAAACTCCAATCTCACAGATTGAACTGAAAGTAAGAGAAAGGAAACTCCAGTCACACAGATTGAACTCAATGTAAGAGACAGGAACCTCCAATCACACAGATTGAACTCAAGGTAAGAGACAGGAATCTCCAATCTCACAGATTGAACTCAATGTAAGAGACAGGAAACTCCAATCTCACAGCTTGAACTCAATGTAAAAGACAGGAAACTCCAATCTCACAGATTGACGTCAATGTAAGAGACAGGAAACTCCAGTCTCAGATTGAACTCAATGTAAGAGACAGGAAACCCCAATCTCACAGATTGAGCTCAATGTGAGAGAGAGGAAACTCCAATCACACAGATTGAACTCAAGGAAAGAGGCAGGAAACTCCAATCACACTGATTGTACTCAAGGTAAGAGCAGGAAACTCCAATCTCACAGATTGAACTCAAAGTAAGAGAAAGGAAACTTCAATCACACAGGTTGAACTCAATATAAGAGACAGTAAACTCCAATCACACAGATTGAACTCAATGTAAGAGACAGGAACCTCCAATCACACAGATTGAACTCAATGTAAGAGACAGGAAACTCCAATCACACATATTGAACTCAATGTAAGAGATAGGAAAATCCAATCACACAGATTGAACTCAATGTAAGAGATAGGAAACTCCAATCTCACAGATTGAACTCAATGTAAGGGTCAGGAAACTCCAATCTCACAGCTTGAACTCAATGTAAAAGACAGGAAACTCCAATCACACAGATTGAACTCAATGTAAGGGATAGGAAACTCCAATCTCACAGATTGAACTCAATGTAAGAGACAGGAAACTACAATCACACAGATTGAACTCAATGTCAGGGTTAGGAAACTCCAATCTCAGATTGAACTCAATGTAAGAGACAGGAAACTCCAATCTCACAGGTTGAACTCAAAGTAAGAGACAGGAATCTCCAATCACAAAGATTGAACTCAATGTAAAAGACAGGAAACTCCAACTTCACAGATTGACGTCAATGTAAGAGACAGGAAACTCCAATCTCAGATTGAACTCAATGTAAGAGACAAGAAACCCCAATCTCACCGATTGAGCTCAATGTAAGAGAAAGGAAAATTCAATCACACAGGTTGAACTCAATGTAAGAGACAGGAACCTCCAATCACACAGATTGAACTCAATGTAAGAGACAGGAAACTCCAATCACACAGATTGAACTCAATGAAAGAGACAGGAACTTCCAATCACACAGATTGAACTCAATGTAAGAGACAGGAAACTCCAATCACACATATTGAACTCAATGTACGAAAGGAAACACCAATCACAAAGATTGAACTCAATGTAAGAGACTGGAAACTCCAATCACACAGATTGAACTCAATGCAAGAGATAGGAAACTCCAATCTCACAGATTGAACTCAGTGTAAGAGATAGGAAACTCCAATCTCACAGATTGAACTCAATGTCAGAGACAGGAAACTCCAATCACAAAGATTGAACTCAATGTGAGAGATAGGAAACTCCAATCACACAGATTGAACTCAATGTAATAGACAGGAAACTCCAATCACACAGATTGACCTCAATGTAAGAGACAGGAAACTCCATTTTCGCAGATTGAACTCAATGCAAGAGACAGGAAAATCCAATCACTCAGATTGAACTCAATGTAAGAGGCAGGAAACTCCAATCTCACAGATAGAACTCAATGTAAGAGACAGGAAACTCCAATCACACAGACTGATCTCAATGTAAGAGACAGGAAACTCCAATCGCACAGATTGAACTCAATGTAAAAGATAGGATTCTCCAATCACACAGATTGAACTCAATGTAAGAGACAGGAAACTCCAATCTCACAGATTGAACTCAATGTAAGAGATAGGAAACTCCAATCACTCAGACTGAACTCAATGTAAGAGACAGGATACTCCAATCACACAGATTGAACTCAATGTAAGAGACAGGAAACTCCAATCACACAGACTGAACTCAAGGTAAGAGGCAGGAAACTCCAATCTCACAGATTGAACTCAAAGTAAGAGAAAGGAAACTCCAATCACACAGATTGAACTCAATGTAAGAGACAGGAACATCCAATCTCACAGATTGAACTCAAAGTCAGAGACAGGAAACTCCAATCTCACAGATTGAACTCAATGTAAGAGATAGGAAACTCCAATCTCGCAGATTGAACTCAATGTAAGACACAGGAAACTCCAGTCAAACAGATTGAACTCAATGTAAGAGACAGGAAACTTCAATCACGCAGATTGAACTCATTGTAAGACACAGGAATCTCCATTTTCACAGATTAGACTCAATGTAAGAGACAGGAAAATCCAATCACACAGATTGAACTCAATGTAAGAGTCAGGAAACTCCAATCACACAGATTGAACTTTATGTAAGAGACAGGAAACTCCAATCACACAGATTGAACTCAATGTAAGAGGCAGGAAACTCCAATCTCACTGATAGAACTCAATGTAAGAGACAGGAACCTCCAATCACACAGATTGAACTCAATGTAAGAGACAGGAAACTCCAATCACACATATTGAACTCAATGTAAGAGATAGGAAACTCCAATCACACAGATTGAACTCAACGTAAGAGATAGGAAACCCCAATCTCACAGATTGAACTCAATGTAAGGGTCAGGAAGCTCCAATCTCACAGCTTGAACTCAATGTAAAAGACAGGAAACTCCAATCACACAGATTGAACTCAATGTAAGAGATAGGAAACTCCAATCTCACAGATTGAACTCAATGTAAGAGACAGGAAACTACAATCACACAGATTGAACTCAATGTAAGAGACAGGAAACTCCAATCACACAGATTGAACTCAAAGTAAGAGGCAGGAAACTCCAATCACACAGATTGAATTCAATGTAAGAGAAAGGAAACTCCAATCACACAGATTGAACTCAATGTAAGAGACAGGAAACTGCAATCTCACAGATTGAGCTCAATGTAAGAGAGAGGAAACTCCAATCACACAGATTGAACTCAAGGTAAGAGGCAGGAAACTCCAATCACACAGATTGAACTTTATGTAAGAGACAGGAAACTCCAATCACACAGATTGAACTCAATGTAAGAGGCAGGAAACTCCAATCTCACTGATAGAACTCAATGTAAGAGACAGGAACCTCCAATCACACAGATTGAACTCAATGTAAGAGACAGGAAACTCCAATCACACATATTGAACTCAATGTAAGAGATAGGAAACTCCAATCACACAGATTGAACTCAACGTAAGAGATAGGAAACCCCAATCTCACAGATTGAACTCAATGTAAGGGTCAGGAAGCTCCAATCTCACAGCTTGAACTCAATGTAAAAGACAGGAAACTCCAATCACACAGATTGAACTCAATGTAAGAGATAGGAAACTCCAATCTCACAGATTGAACTCAATGTAAGAGACAGGAAACTACAATCACACAGATTGAACTCAATGTAAGAGACAGGAAACTCCAATCACACAGATTGAACTCAAAGTAAGAGGCAGGAAACTCCAATCACACAGATTGAATTCAATGTAAGAGAAAGGAAACTCCAATCACACAGATTGAACTCAATGTAAGAGACAGGAAACTGCAATCTCACAGATTGAACTCAATGTAAGAGTTAGGAAACTCCAATCTCAGATTGAACTCAATGTAAGAGACAGGAAACTCCAATCTCACAGGTTGAACTCAAAGTAAGAGATAGGAATCTCCAATCACACAGATTGAACTCAATGTAAGAGACAGGGAACTCCAATCACACAGATTGAACTCAGTGTAAGAGACAGGAAACTCCAATCTCACAGATTGATGTCAATGTAAGAGACAGGAATCTCCAATCTCAGATTGAACTCAATGTAAGAGACAGGAAACCCCAATCTCACAGATTGAGCTCAATGTAAGAGAGAGGAAACTCCAATCACACAGATTGAACTCAAGGTAAGAGGCAGGAAACTCCAATCACACTGATTGTACTCAAGGTAAGAGCAGGAAACTCCAATCTCACAGATTGAACTCAAAGTAAGAGAAAGGAAACTTCAATCACACAGGTTGAACTCAATCTAAGAGACAGTAAACTCCAATCACACAGATTGAACTCAATGTAAGAGACAGGAAACTCCAATCACACATATTGAACTCAATGTAAGAGATAGGAAACTCCAATCACACAGATTGAACTCAATGTAAGAGATAGGAAACTCCAATCTCACAGATTGAACTCAATGTAAGGGTCAGGAAACTCCAATCACACAGAATGAACTCAATGTAAGAAAGGAAACTCCAATCACAAAGATTGAACTCAATGTAAGAGACTGGAAACTCCAATCACACAGATTGAACTCAATGTAAGAGATAGGAAACTCCAATCTCACAGATTGAACTCAATAAGAGATAGGAAACTCCAATCTCACAGGTTGAACACAATGTCAGAGACAGGAAACTCCAATCACAAAGATTGAACTCAATGTAAGAGATAGGAAACTCCAATCACACAGATTGAACTCAATGCTATAGACAGGAAACTCCAATCACACAGATTGACCTCAATGTAAGAGACAGGAAACTCCATTTTCGCAGATTGAACTCAATGTAAGAGTTAGGAAACGCCAATCTCAGATTGAACTCAATGTAAGAGACAGGAAACTCCAATCTCACAGATTGAACTCAATGTAAGAGACAGGATACTCCAATCACTAAGATTGAAGTCAATGTAAGAGATAGGAAACTCCAATCACACAGATTGAACTTAATGTAGGAGACAGGAAACTCCAATCACACAGATTGAACTCAATGTAAGAGATAGGAAACTCCAATCACACAGATTGAACTCAATGTAAGAGATAGGAAACTCCAATCTCACAGGTTGAACTCAATGTAAGAGACAGGTAACTTCAATCACACAGATTGAACTCAATGTAAGAGATAGGAAGCTCCAATCACACAGATTGAACTCAATGTAAGAGATAGGAAACTCCAATCACTCAGACTGAACTCAATGTAAGAGACAGGATACTCCAATCACAAAGATTGAACTCAATGTAAGAGACAGGAAACTCCAATCACACAGATTGAACTCAAGGTAAGAGGCAGGAAACTCCAATCTCACAGATTGAACTGAAAGTAAGAGAAAGGAAACTCCAATCACACAGATTGAACTCAATGTATGAGACAGGAACCTCCAATCACACAGATTGAACTCAATGTAAGAGACAGGAATCTCCAATCTCAAAGATTGAACACAATGTAAGGGACAGAAAATTCCAATCTCAGATTGAACTCAATGTAAGAGACAGGAAACTCCAATCTCACAGCTTGAACTCAATGTAAAAGACAGGAAACTCCAATCACACAGATTGAACTCAATGTAAGAGATAGGAAACTCCAATCTCACAGATTGAACTCAATGTAAGAGACAGGACACTCCTATCACACAGATTGAACTCAATGTAAGAGATAGGAAACTCCAATCACTCAGACTGAACTCAATGTAAGAGACAGGGTACTCCAATCACACAGATTGAACTCAATGTAAGAGACAGGAAACTCCAATCACACAGATTGAACTCAAGGTAAGAGGTAGGAAACTCCAATCTCACAGATTGAACTGAAAGTAAGAGAAAGGAAACTCCAGTCACACAGATTGAACTCAATGTAAGAGACAGGAACCTCCAATCACACAGATTGAACTCAATGTGAGAGACAGGAATCTCCAATCACACAGATTGAACTCAATGTAAGAGACAGGAAACTCCAATCACACAGATTGAACTCAAAGTAAGAGGCAGGAAACTCCAATCACACAGATTGAATTCAATGTAAGAGAAAGGAAACTCCAATCACACAGATTGAACTCAATGTAAGAGACAGGAAACTGCAATCTCACAGATTGAACTCAATGTAAGAGTTAGGAAACTCCAATCTCAGATTGAACTCAATGTAAGAGACAGGAAACTCCAATCTCACAGGTTGAACTCAAAGTAAGAGATAGGAATCTCCAATCACACAGATTGAACTCAATGTAAGAGACAGGGAACTCCAATCACACAGATTGAACTCAGTGTAAGAGACAGGAAACTCCAATCTCACAGATTGATGTCAATGTAAGAGACAGGAATCTCCAATCTCAGATTGAACTCAATGTAAGAGACAGGAAACCCCAATCTCACAGATTGAGCTCAATGTAAGAGAGAGGAAACTCCAATCACACAGATTGAACTCAAGGTAAGAGGCAGGAAACTCCAATCACACTGATTGTACTCAAGGTAAGAGCAGGAAACTCCAATCTCACAGATTGAACTCAAAGTAAGAGAAAGGAAACTTCAATCACACAGGTTGAACTCAATCTAAGAGACAGTAAACTCCAATCACACAGATTGAACTCAATGTAAGAGACAGGAAACTCCAATCACACATATTGAACTCAATGTAAGAGATAGGAAACTCCAATCACACAGATTGAACTCAATGTAAGAGATAGGAAACTCCAATCTCACAGATTGAACTCAATGTAAGGGTCAGGAAACTCCAATCACACAGAATGAACTCAATGTAAGAAAGGAAACTCCAATCACAAAGATTGAACTCAATGTAAGAGACTGGAAACTCCAATCACACAGATTGAACTCAATGTAAGAGATAGGAAACTCCAATCTCACAGATTGAACTCAATAAGAGATAGGAAACTCCAATCTCACAGGTTGAACACAATGTCAGAGACAGGAAACTCCAATCACAAAGATTGAACTCAATGTAAGAGATAGGAAACTCCAATCACACAGATTGAACTCAATGCTATAGACAGGAAACTCCAATCACACAGATTGACCTCAATGTAAGAGACAGGAAACTCCATTTTCGCAGATTGAACTCAATGTAAGAGTTAGGAAACGCCAATCTCAGATTGAACTCAATGTAAGAGACAGGAAACTCCAATCTCACAGATTGAACTCAATGTAAGAGACAGGATACTCCAATCACTAAGATTGAAGTCAATGTAAGAGATAGGAAACTCCAATCACACAGATTGAACTTAATGTAGGAGACAGGAAACTCCAATCACACAGATTGAACTCAATGTAAGAGATAGGAAACTCCAATCACACAGATTGAACTCAATGTAAGAGATAGGAAACTCCAATCTCACAGGTTGAACTCAATGTAAGAGACAGGTAACTTCAATCACACAGATTGAACTCAATGTAAGAGATAGGAAGCTCCAATCACACAGATTGAACTCAATGTAAGAGATAGGAAACTCCAATCACTCAGACTGAACTCAATGTAAGAGACAGGATACTCCAATCACAAAGATTGAACTCAATGTAAGAGACAGGAAACTCCAATCACACAGATTGAACTCAAGGTAAGAGGCAGGAAACTCCAATCTCACAGATTGAACTGAAAGTAAGAGAAAGGAAACTCCAATCACACAGATTGAACTCAATGTATGAGACAGGAACCTCCAATCACACAGATTGAACTCAATGTAAGAGACAGGAATCTCCAATCTCAAAGATTGAACACAATGTAAGGGACAGAAAATTCCAATCTCAGATTGAACTCAATGTAAGAGACAGGAAACTCCAATCTCACAGCTTGAACTCAATGTAAAAGACAGGAAACTCCAATCACACAGATTGAACTCAATGTAAGAGATAGGAAACTCCAATCTCACAGATTGAACTCAATGTAAGAGACAGGACACTCCTATCACACAGATTGAACTCAATGTAAGAGATAGGAAACTCCAATCACTCAGACTGAACTCAATGTAAGAGACAGGGTACTCCAATCACACAGATTGAACTCAATGTAAGAGACAGGAAACTCCAATCACACAGATTGAACTCAAGGTAAGAGGTAGGAAACTCCAATCTCACAGATTGAACTGAAAGTAAGAGAAAGGAAACTCCAGTCACACAGATTGAACTCAATGTAAGAGACAGGAACCTCCAATCACACAGATTGAACTCAATGTGAGAGACAGGAATCTCCAATCTCACAGATTGAACTCAATGTAAGAGACAGGAAACTCCAATCTCACAGCTTGAACTCAATTTAAAAGACAGGAAACTCCAATCTCACAGATTGACGTCAATGTAAGAGACAGGAGACTCCAATCTCAGATTGAACTCCATGTAATAGACAGGAAACCCCAATCTGACAGATTGAACTCAAGGAAAGAGGCAGGAAACTCCAATCACACTGATTGTACTCAAGGTAAGAGCAGGAAACTCCAATCTCACAGATTGAACTCAAAGTAAGAGAAAGGAAACTTCAATCACACAGGTTGAACTCAATATAAGAGACAGGAAACTCCAATCACACAGATTGAACTCAATGTAAGAGAGAGGAACCTCCAATCACACAGATTGAACTCAATGTAAGAGACAGGAAACTCCAATCACACATATTGAACTCAATGTAAGAGATAGGAAAATCCAATCACACAGATTGAACTCAATGTAAGAGATAGGAAACTCCAATCTCACAGATTGAACTCAATGTAAGGGTCAGGAAACTCCAATCTCACAGCTTGAACTCAATGTAAAAGACAGGAAACTCCAATCACACAGATTGAACTCAATGTAAGAGATAGGAAACTCCAATCTCACAGCTTGAACTCAATGTAAAGACAGGAAACTCCAATCACACAGATTGAACTCAATGTAAGAGATAGGAAACTCCAATCTCACAGATTGAACTCAATGTAAGAGACAGGAAACTACAATCACACAGATTGAACTCAATGTCAGGGTTAGCAAACTCCAATCTCAGATTGAACTCAATGTAAGAGACAGGAAACTCCAATCTCACAGGTTGAACTCAAAGTAAGAGATAGGAATCTCCAATCACACAGATTGAACTCAATGTAAGAGACAGGAAACTCCAATCACACAGATTGAACTCAATGTAAGAGATAGGAAAATCCAATCACACAGATTGAACTCAATGTAAGAGATAGGAAACTCCAATCTCACAGATTGAACTCAATGTAAGGGTCAGGAAACTCCAATCTCACAGCTTGAACTCAATGTAAAAGACAGGAAACTCCAATCACACAGATTGAACTCAATGTAAGAGATAGGAAACTCCAATCTCACAGCTTGAACTCAATGTAAAAGACAGGAAACTCCAATCACACAGATTGAACTCAATGTAAGAGATAGGAAACTCCAATCTCACAGATTGAACTCAATGTAAGAGACAGGAAACTACAATCACACAGATTGAACTCAATGTCAGGGATAGGAAACTCCAATCTCAGATTGAACTCAATGTAAGAGACAGGAAACTCCAATCTCACAGGTTGAACTCAAAGTAAGAGATAGGAATCTCCAATCACACAGATTGAACTCAATGTAAGAGACAGGAAACTCCAATCACACAGATTGAACTCAATGTAAGAGACAGGAAACTCCAATCTCACAGATTGACGTCAATGTCAGAGACAGGAAACTCCAATCTCAGATTGAACTCAATGAAAGAGACAAGAAACCCCAATCTCACAGGTTGAGCTCAATGTAAGAGAAAGGAAACTTCAATCACACAGGTTGAACTCAATGTAAGAGACAGGAACCTCCAATCACACAGATTGATCTCAATGTAAGAGACAGGAAACTCCAATCACACAGATTGAACACAATGTAAGAGACAGGAACCTCCAATCACACAGATTGAACTCAATGTAAGAGACAGGAAACTCCAATCACACATATTGAACTCAATGTAAGAGATAGGAAACTCCAATCTCACAGATTGAACTCAATGTAAGGATCAGGAAACTCCAATCACACAGAATGAACTCAATGTAAGAATGGAAACTCCAATCACAAAGATTGAACTCAATGTAAGAGACTGGAAACTCCAATCACACAGATTGAACTCAATGTAAGAGATAGGAAACTCCAATCTCACAGATTGAACTCAATGTAAGAGATAGGAAACTCCAATCTCACAGATTGAACTCAATGTCAGAGACAGGAAACTCCAATCACAAAGATTGAACTCAATGTAAGAGATAGGAAACTCCAATCACACAGATTGAACTCAATGTAATAGACAGGAAACTCCAATCACACAGATTGACCTCAATGTAAGAGACAGGAAACTCCATTTTCGCAGATTGAACTCAATGTAAGAGACAGGAAAATCCAATCACTCAGATTGAACTCAATGTAAGAGGCAGGAAACTCCAATCTCACAGATAGAACTCAATGTAAGAGATAGGAAACTCCAATCACACAGATTGAACTAAATGTAAGAGACAGGCAACTCCAATCACACAGATTGATCTCAATGTAAGAGACAGGAAACTCCAATCGCACAGATTGAACTCAATGTAAGAGATAGGATTCTCCAATCAAACAGATTGAACTCAATGTAAGAGACAGGAAACTCCAATCTCACAGATTGAACTCAATGTAAGAGATAGGAAACTCCAATCACTCAGACTGAACTCAATGTAAGAGACAGGATACTCCAATCACACAGATTGAACTCAATCTAAGAGACAGGAAACTGCAATCACACAGACTGAACTCAAGGTAAGAGGCAGGAAACTCCAATCTCACAGATTGAACTTAAAGTAAGAGAAAGGAAACTCCAATCACACAGATTGAACTCAATGTAAGAGACAGGAACATCCAATCTCACAGATTGAACTCAATGTAAGAGACAGGAAACTCCAATCTCACAGATTGAACTCAATGTAAGAGATAGGAAACTTCATTCAAACAGATTGAACTCAATGTAAGAGACAGGAAACTTCAATCACGCAGATTGAACTCATTGTAAGACACAGGAAACTCCATTTTCACAGATTAGACTCAATGTAAGAGACAGGAAAATTCAATCACACAGATTGAACTCAATGTAAGAGTCAGGAAACTCCAATCACACAGATTGAACTCAATGTAAGAGACAGGAAACTCCAATCACACAGATTGAACTCAATGTAAGAGGCAGGAAACTCCAATCTCACTGATAGAACTCAATGTAAGAGACAGGAAACTCCAAACACACAGATTGAACTCAATGTAAGAGACAGGAAACTCCAATCACACATATTGAACTCAATGTAAGAGATAGGAAACTCCAATCACACAGATTGAACTCAATGTAAGGGTCAGGAAACTCCAATCTCACAGCTTGAACTCAATGAAAAAGACAGGAAACTCCAATCACACAGATTGAACTCAATGTAAGAGATAGGAAACTCCAATCTCACAGATTGAACTCAATGTAAGAGACAGGAAACTACAATCACACAGATTGATCTCAATGTAAGAGACAGGAAACTCCAATCACACAGATTGAACTCAAAGTAAGAGACAGGAATCTGCAATCTCACAGATTGAACTCAATGTAAGAGTTAGGAAACTCCAATCTCAGATTGAACTCAATGTAAGAGACAGGAAACTCCAATCTCACAGGTTGAACTCAAAGTAAGAGACAGGAATCTCCAATCACAGAGATTGAACTCAATGTAAGAGACAGGAAACTCCAATCACACAGATTGAACTCAGTGTAAGAGACAGGAAACTCCAACCTCACAGATTGACGTCAATGTAAGAGACAGGTAACTCCAATCTCAGATTGAACTTAATGTAAGAGACAGGAAAGCCCAATCTCACAGATTGAGCTCAATGTAAGAGAGTGGAAACTCCAATCACACAGATTGAACTCAAGGTAAGAGGCAGGAAACTCCAATCACACTGATTGTACTCAAGGTAAGAGCAGGAAACTCCAATCTCACAGATTGAACTCAAAGTAAGAGAAAGGAAACTTCAATCAAACAGGTTGAACTCAATATAAGAGACAGTAAACTCCAATCACACAGATTGAACTCAATGTAAGAGACAAGAACCTCCAATCACACTGATTGAACTCAATGTAAGAGACAGGAAACTCCAATCACACATATTGATCTCAATGTAAGAGATAGGAAACTCCAATCACGCAGATTGAACTCAATGTAAGAGATAGGAAACTCCAATCTCACAGATTGAACTCAATGTAAGGGTCAGGAAACTCCAAACACACAGAATGAACTTAATGTAAGAAAGGAAACTCCAATCACAAAGATTGAACTCAATGTAAGAGACTGGAAACTCCAATCACACAGATTGAACTCAATGTCAGAGACAGGAAACTCCAATCACAAAGATTGAACTCAATGTAAGAGATAGGAAACTCCAATCACACAGATTGAACTCAATGTCATAGACAGGAAACTCCAATCACACAGATTGACCTCAATGTAAGAGACAGGAAACTCTATTTTCGCAGATTGAACTCAATGTAAGAGACAGGAAAATCCAATCACACAGATTGAATTCAATGTAAGAGGCAGGAAACTCCAATCTCACAGATCGAACTCAATGTAAGAGATAGGAAACTCCAATCACAAAGATTGAACTCAATGTAAGAGATAGGAAACTACAATCTCACAGATTGAACTCAATGTAAGAGACAGGAAACTCCAATCACACAGATTGAACTAAATGTAAGAGACAGCAAACTCCAATCACACAGATTGATCTCAATGTAAGAGACAGGAAACTCCAATCACACAGATTGAACTCAATGTAAGAGATAGGATTCTCCAATCACACAGATTGAACTCAATGTAAGAGACAGGAAACTCCAATCTCACAGATTGAACTCAATGTAAGAGACAGGAAACTCCAATCACTCAGACTGAACTCAATGTAAGAGACAGGATACTCCAATCACACAGATTGAACTCAATGTAAGAGACAGGAAACTCCAATCACACAGACTGAACTCAAGGTGAGAGGCAGGAAACTCCAATCTCACAGATTGAACGCAAATTAAGAGAAAGGAAACTCCAATCACACAGATTATACTCAATGTAAGAGACAGGAAACTCCAATCACACAGATTGAACTCAATGTAAGAGACAGGAACATCCAATCTCACAGATTGAACTCAATGTAAGAGACAGGAAACTCCAGTCAAACAGATTGAACTCAATGTAAGAGACAGGAAACTCCAATCTCACAGATTGAACTCATTGTAAGAGACAGGAAACTCCATTTCCACAGATTAGACTCAATGTAAGATAGGAAAATCCAATCACACAGATTGAACTCAATGTAAGAGTCAGGAAACTCCAATCACACAGATTGAACTCAATGTAAGAGACAGGAAACTCCAATCACACAGATTGAACTCAATGTAGGAGATAGAAAGCTCGAGTCACACAGATTGAACTCAATGTAAGAGATAGGAAACTCCAATCTCACAGATTGAACTCAATGTAAGAGACAGTAAACTCCAATCACACAGATTGAACTCAATGTAAGAGACAGGAAACTCCAATCACACAGATTGAGGTCATTGTAAGAGACAGGAAATTCCAATCACACAGATTGAACTCAATGTAAGAGATAGCAAACTCCAATCACACAGATTGAACTCAATGTAAGAGACAGGAAACTCCAATCTCACAGATTGAACTCAATGTAAGAGATAGGAAACTCCAATCACTCAGACTGAACTCAATGTAAGAGAGAGGATACTCCAATCACACAGATTGAACTCAATGTAAGAGACAGGATACTCCAACTACACAGACTGAAGTCAAGGTAAGAGGCAGGGAACTCCAATCTCACAGATTGAACGCAATGTAAGAGAAAGGAAACTCCAATCACACAGATTGAACTCAGTGTAAGAGACAGGAATCTCCAATCACACAGATTGAACTCAATGTAAGAGGCAGGAAACTCCAATCTTCCGATTGAACTCAATGTAAGAGCCAGGAAACTCCAATTGCACAGATTGAACTCAATTTAAGAGACAAAAAACTCCAATCTCACAGATTGAACTCAAAGTAAGAGAAAGGAAACTTCAATCACACAGGTTGAACTCAATATAAGAGACAGTAAACTCCAATCACACAGATTGAACTCAATGTAAGAGATAGGAAACTCCAATCTCAAAGATTTAACTCAATGTAAGAGATAGGAAACTCCAATCTCACAGATTGAACTCAATGTCAGAGACAGGAAACTCCAATCACAAAGATTGAACTCAATGTAAGAGATAGGAAAGTCCAATCACACAGATTGAACTCAATGTAATAGACAGGAGACTCCAATCACACAGATTGACCTCAATGTAAGAGACAGGAAACTCCATTTTCGCAGATTCAACTCAATGTAAGAGACAGGAAAATCCAATCACTCAGATTGAACTCAATGTAAGAGGCAGGAAACTCCAATCACACAGATTGAACTAAATGTAAGAGACAGGAAACTCCAATCACACAGATTGATCTCAATGTAAGAGAGAGGAAACTCCAATCGCACAGATTGAACTCAATGTAAGAGATAGGATTCTCCAATCACACAGATTGAACTCAATGTAAGAGACAGGAAACTCCAATCTCACAGATTGAACTCAATGTAAGAGATAGGAAACTCCAATCACTCAGACTGAACTCAATGTAAGAGACAGGATACTCCAATCACACAGATTGAACTCAATGTAAGAGACAGGAAACTGCAATCACACAGACTGAACTCAAGGTAAGAGGCAGGAAACTCCAATCTCAGATTGAACTCAATGTAAGAGGTAGGAAACTCTAATCACACAGATTGAACTCAATGTAAGAGACAGGAAACTCCAATCACAAAGACTGAACTCAATGTAAGAGATAGGAAACTCCATTCACAAAGATTGAACTCAATGTAAGGGACAGGAAGCTCCAATCTCAGATTGAACTCAATGTAAGAGACAGGAAACTCCAATCTCACAGATTGAGCTCAATGTAAGAGACAGGAAACTCCAATCACACAGATTGAACTCAAGGTAAGAGGCAGGAAACTCCAATCACAAAGATTGAACTCAAGGAAGGAGCAGAAAACTCCAATCTCACAGATTGAAAACAAAGTAAGAGAAAGGAAACTTCAATCACACAGATTGAACTCAATGTAAGAGATAGGAAACTCCAATCACACAGATTGAACTCAATGTCATAGACAGGAAACTCCAATCACACAGATTGACCTCAATGTAAGAGACAGGAAACTCTATTTTCGCAGATTGAACTCAATGTAAGAGACAGGAAAATCCAATCACACAGATTGAATTCAATGTAAGAGGCAGGAAACTCCAATCTCACAGATCGAACTCAATGTAAGAGATAGGAAACTCCAATCACAAAGATTGAACTCAATGTAAGAGATAGGAAACTACAATCTCACAGATTGAACTCAATGTAAGAGACAGGAAACTCCAATCACACAGATTGAACTAAATGTAAGAGACAGCAAACTCCAATCACACAGATTGATCTCAATGTAAGAGACAGGAAACTCCAATCACACAGATTGAACTCAATGTAAGAGATAGGATTCTCCAATCACACAGATTGAACTCAATGTAAGAGACAGGAAACTCCAATCTCACAGATTGAACTCAATGTAAGAGACAGGAAACTCCAATCACTCAGACTGAACTCAATGTAAGAGACAGGATACTCCAATCACACAGATTGAACTCAATGTAAGAGACAGGAAACTCCAATCACACAGACTGAACTCAAGGTGAGAGGCAGGAAACTCCAATCTCACAGATTGAACGCAAATTAAGAGAAAGGAAACTCCAATCACACAGATTATACTCAATGTAAGAGACAGGAAACTCCAATCACACAGATTGAACTCAATGTAAGAGACAGGAACATCCAATCTCACAGATTGAACTCAATGTAAGAGACAGGAAACTCCAGTCAAACAGATTGAACTCAATGTAAGAGACAGGAAACTCCAATCTCACAGATTGAACTCATTGTAAGAGACAGGAAACTCCATTTCCACAGATTAGACTCAATGTAAGATAGGAAAATCCAATCACACAGATTGAACTCAATGTAAGAGTCAGGAAACTCCAATCACACAGATTGAACTCAATGTAAGAGACAGGAAACTCCAATCACACAGATTGAACTCAATGTAGGAGATAGAAAGCTCGAGTCACACAGATTGAACTCAATGTAAGAGATAGGAAACTCCAATCTCACAGATTGAACTCAATGTAAGAGACAGTAAACTCCAATCACACAGATTGAACTCAATGTAAGAGACAGGAAACTCCAATCACACAGATTGAGGTCATTGTAAGAGACAGGAAATTCCAATCACACAGATTGAACTCAATGTAAGAGATAGCAAACTCCAATCACACAGATTGAACTCAATGTAAGAGACAGGAAACTCCAATCTCACAGATTGAACTCAATGTAAGAGATAGGAAACTCCAATCACTCAGACTGAACTCAATGTAAGAGAGAGGATACTCCAATCACACAGATTGAACTCAATGTAAGAGACAGGATACTCCAACTACACAGACTGAAGTCAAGGTAAGAGGCAGGGAACTCCAATCTCACAGATTGAACGCAATGTAAGAGAAAGGAAACTCCAATCACACAGATTGAACTCAGTGTAAGAGACAGGAATCTCCAATCACACAGATTGAACTCAATGTAAGAGGCAGGAAACTCCAATCTTCCGATTGAACTCAATGTAAGAGCCAGGAAACTCCAATTGCACAGATTGAACTCAATTTAAGAGACAAAAAACTCCAATCTCACAGATTGAACTCAAAGTAAGAGAAAGGAAACTTCAATCACACAGGTTGAACTCAATATAAGAGACAGTAAACTCCAATCACACAGATTGAACTCAATGTAAGAGATAGGAAACTCCAATCTCAAAGATTTAACTCAATGTAAGAGATAGGAAACTCCAATCTCACAGATTGAACTCAATGTCAGAGACAGGAAACTCCAATCACAAAGATTGAACTCAATGTAAGAGATAGGAAAGTCCAATCACACAGATTGAACTCAATGTAATAGACAGGAGACTCCAATCACACAGATTGACCTCAATGTAAGAGACAGGAAACTCCATTTTCGCAGATTCAACTCAATGTAAGAGACAGGAAAATCCAATCACTCAGATTGAACTCAATGTAAGAGGCAGGAAACTCCAATCACACAGATTGAACTAAATGTAAGAGACAGGAAACTCCAATCACACAGATTGATCTCAATGTAAGAGAGAGGAAACTCCAATCGCACAGATTGAACTCAATGTAAGAGATAGGATTCTCCAATCACACAGATTGAACTCAATGTAAGAGACAGGAAACTCCAATCTCACAGATTGAACTCAATGTAAGAGATAGGAAACTCCAATCACTCAGACTGAACTCAATGTAAGAGACAGGATACTCCAATCACACAGATTGAACTCAATGTAAGAGACAGGAAACTGCAATCACACAGACTGAACTCAAGGTAAGAGGCAGGAAACTCCAATCTCAGATTGAACTCAATGTAAGAGGTAGGAAACTCTAATCACACAGATTGAACTCAATGTAAGAGACAGGAAACTCCAATCACAAAGACTGAACTCAATGTAAGAGATAGGAAACTCCATTCACAAAGATTGAACTCAATGTAAGGGACAGGAAGCTCCAATCTCAGATTGAACTCAATGTAAGAGACAGGAAACTCCAATCTCACAGATTGAGCTCAATGTAAGAGACAGGAAACTCCAATCACACAGATTGAACTCAAGGTAAGAGGCAGGAAACTCCAATCACAAAGATTGAACTCAAGGAAGGAGCAGAAAACTCCAATCTCACAGATTGAAAACAAAGTAAGAGAAAGGAAACTTCAATCACACAGATTGAACTCAATGAAAGAGACAGGAAACTCCAATCACACAGATTGAACTAAATGTAAGAGACAGGAACCTCCAATCACACAGATTGAATTAAATGAAAGCGACAGGAAACTCCAATCACACATATTGAACTCAATGTAAGAGATAGGAAACTCCAATCACACAGATTGAACTCAATGTAAGAGATAGGAAACTCCAATCTCACAGAATGAACTCAATGTAAGGGACAGGAAACTCCAATCACACAGATTGAACTCAATGTAAGAGATAGGAAACTCTAATCACACAGATTGAACTCAATGTAAGAGACAGGAAACTCCAATCACAAAGACTGAACTCAATGTAAGAGATAGGAAACTCCATTCACAAGGATTGAACTCAATGTAAGAGACAGAAAACTCCAATCACACAGATTGAACTCAATGTAAGAGGCAGGAAACTCCAATCACACAGATTGAACTCAATGTAAGAGGCAGGAAACTCCAATCTCACAGACTGAACTCAATGTAAGAGAGAGGAATTTACAATCACACAGATTGAACTCAATGTAAGAGACAGGAAACTCCAATCACACAGATTGCAGGCAAGGTAAGAGGCAGGAAACTCCAATCGCACAGATTGAACTCAATGTAAGAGACAGGAAACTCCAATCTCACAGATTGAACTCAATGTAAGAGACAGGAAACTCCAATCTCACAGATTGAACTCAATGTATGAGTTAGGAAACTCCAATCACACAGATTGAACTCAAAGTAAGAGAAAGGAAACTCCAATCACACAGATTGAACTCAATGTAAGAGACAGGAAACTCCAATCTCACAGATTGAACTCAATGTAAGAGACAGGAAACTCCAATCACACAGATTGAACTCAATGTATGAGTTAGGAAACTCCAATCTCAGATTGAACTCAATGTAAGAGACAGGAAACTCCAATCTCACAGATTGAACTCAATGTAAGAGACAGGAAATTCCAATCACACAGATTGTACTCAAGGTAAGAGGCAGGAAACTCCAATCACACAGATTGAACTCAAAGTAAGAGAAAGGAAACTCCAATCTCACAGATTGAACTCAATGTAAGAGATCGGAAACTCCAATCTCACAGATTGAACTCAATGTCAGAGATAGGAAACTCCAATCACACAGATTGAACTCAATATAAGAGACAGGAAACACCAATCTCACAGATTGAACTCAATTTAAGAGACAGGAAACTCCAATCACACAGATTGAACTCAATGTAAGAGACAGGAAACTCCAATCTCACAGATTGAACTCAATGTAAGAGTGTTGAGATACCGCGGCAAACGTGGGAGTCGAGGCCAGAGCTATTGAAAACACAACTGCTTTATTCCAACCACATGACAAACAGGAACTAGAAAAGCCCGCGCATTCACTTAAATACTTCCCAGACAGGAAGTGCTCCCGACAGCCTGTCCCTGCGGGAAACAAGTTGCTGGAGGAAAGGGCCCCCAGCTGGGGGCTTCTGCTTAGACTGTCTGTGCCGCCGTGAGCAGATTATGTCCAGTGGTGGCATGTCGCCACAGAGCTCCCCCCAGAATCCGCTTAGGAGGAGTGGACGAGTCGTGACGGTGGTCTAATGGTTCTGCCGCAGCGGCTCTGAGTGGTCGCCGGTCTGGTTGGTTGGGTCGGGCAGTTCGCCGCCGGCTGTGCTGGTTTGCCGGGGGGACGGCCTCCAATTGGAGGCTGGGCCACGGGGACCTGTTCCCCTGGTTCTGTGTGTGGTGGTTTGAGCCAGTCGATGGAGACTGTCTCGACCCTGTCGCCGAGTCGCAGCTTGAAGACCTTGTCCCCGGTTTGTAGTACCTCGTACGGACCATCGTACGGGGGTCACAGGGGCCCGCGGTGCGCGTCGTGTCGCACGAAGATGAAGCGCGCCTGCTGTAAATTTGGCGGGACGTGAGGTGCGAGTTCGCCGTGTCGGTTGACCGGAAGTGGGGCCAACTGCTGAGCGGAAGAGAAAGAGTCGAGCCGCTGCTGTTCGGCCGACCAAGGCTTGGTAGGCTCCGGAAGGAATTCACCTGGGACGCGCAGCGGTTGTCCGTAGACTAACTCCGCTGCCGAGGACTGGAGGTCTTCCTTGACCGCGGTGCATAGGCCGAGTAGCACCCACGGTAGGCGGTCAGTCCAGGTACTGTCCCGCAGGCCGGCGCAGAGTGAGGCCTTGAGTGACCTGTGGAAGCGTTCACAAAGTCCGTTGGCCTGTGGGTGGTAAGCTGTGGTGCGGTGGAGCGTCACCCCGAGGTTGCGTGCTGTGGCCGTCCAGAGTTCGGAGGTGAACTGGGTGCCTCTGTCGGAGGTTATGTCAGCCGGTACGCCGAACCTCGCAACCCAGGTGTTAATGAATGCCCTGGCGATGTCGGCTGTGGTGGTGGAGGTCAGCGGCACTGCCTCAGACCAGCGTGTGTGGCGGTCGACCATCGTGAGGAGATAAGTTTGGCCTTGCGATGGCGGCAGTGGACCGACGATGTCGACGTGTACGTGGTCGAAGCGGCGGCTGGGTACCTCGAAGTCTCCCAGGGGTGCTTTGGTGTGCAGCTGTACCTTAGCCCATTGGCAGGCGAGGCAGGAGGTGGCCCAAGTCTGAACATCTCTGCTGAGGCCGTGCCAGACGAAGCGCTTGGAGAGGAGTTTGACGGATGCGCGGGAACCCGGGTGAGAGAGCCCGTGGAGTGCGTCAAAGGCGCGGCGGCGCCAGGTCTCAGGGACGACCGGCCTGGGTTGGCCGAGTGAGACGTCGCACATGACTGCCGTGGCTTCGGGCCCGTGCGCGACCTTGGCTAGGCGTAGCCCTGGCAGGCTGGTAGCGGCCGAGAGGATATCTGGGTCCGTGAGCTGGGCCGCTGCTAGTTGTGCGTAGTCGACCGCGAGGTGATTCGCACAGACGGTGGGACGGGAAAGGCAGTCAGCGACCACGTTGTCTCTACCGGAGACGTGCTGAATGTCCGTAGTAAACTCGGTGATGGCCGCGAGCTGGCGTTGCTGCCTAGCGGACCAGGGTTCGGTGTGCTTGGCCATCGCGTATGTGAGTGGCTTGTGGTCCACATACGCGGTGAAGGGGCGGCCTTCCAGGAGGAACCTGAAATGGTGGACCGACAGGTGGAGTGCGAGAAGCTCGCGGTCGAAAGTGGAGTATTTGACCTCCGGGGGGCGCAGTTGGCGGTTGTAGAAGGCAAGTGGCTGCCACGCGCCATTGACCCACTGCTCGAACACGGCCCCGACCGCGTGGTCAGAGGCGTCGGTGGTGAGCGCGACCCGGGCATCGGCCCTCGGGTGCGCGAGCAGAGTGGCGTCGGCGAGCGCGTTTTTGGTGGCGTCGAAGGTGGCTGCCATGTCAGTGGTCCAGGCTACGTCCATCTTGCCGGATTTTCCTCAGAGGGAGTCGTATAGGGGCTTCATGAGGGCTGCGGCTCTGGGGATGAACCTGTTGTAGAAGTTCACCATCCCGAGGAACTCCTGGAGGCCCTTGATGGTTGTGGGGCGGGGGAATTGCTGGACGGCCTGCACCTTGTTGGGCAGGGGGACGGCCCCAGCAGGGGTGATGTGGTGACCGAGAAAATCGATCTCGGTTAGGCCGAATTGGCACTTCGCCGGGCTGAGGATGAGCCCGTGTTGGGCTAGGCGCCCGAACAGGATGCGAAGGTGTTCGAGGTGTTCCTGTTTGGAGGAGCTGGCCACGAGAATGTCGTCTAGATAGACGAATAGGAAGTTCAGGTCCCAGAGGACTGAGTCCATAAGGCGCTGGAAAGCCTGTGCTGCATTCTTGAGGCCGAAGGGCATCCTCAGGATATCGAACAGGCCGAATGGGGTGATGACGGCCGTTTTGGGGATGTCCGCGGGGTGTACGGGGACTTGGTGGTAACCGCGCACCAGGTCGACTTTGGAAAAGACGGTTCATCCGGCCAGTCGGGCTGAGAAGTCCTGGATGTGTGGCACCGGGTATCGATCGGGGGTGGTGGCATCGTTGAGGCGGCGGTAGTCCCCGCAAGGGCGCCAGCCTCCGCCGGGCTTGGGGGCGATGTGGAGGGGCGAGACCCAAGGGCTGCTGGAGCGGCGGATGATGCCGAGTTGTTCCATGTTGGTGAACTCGGCCCGCGCGATTTCCAGCTTGGCCGGGTTGAGTCTGCGGGCGTGGGCAGAAACTGGGGGGCCGGTGGTGGGGATATAGTGTTCCACACCGTGCTTGGCGGCTTTGGCTGAAAAGGTCGGGTTAGTGAGGGCGGGAAACTCAGCCAGGAGTGCCGAGTAGTCATCCGTGGCTCTGGCGAGGCAGTAGGTCATCAGGCCGGCCGAACGGGCCGGGGTAAAGGCGCCGGGGATGGGGGCTATAGTGTTGATGTCGATGAGGCGGTGCCTCGGAATGTCGACAAGGAGGCCGTGGGCGCGTAGGAAGTCGGCGCCGATGAGTGGGCAGAGGACCTTGGCTGTGAGGAACTCCCAGCGGTAGCGGCGGCCCGCGAGGTCGAGCGTGACCATGCGGGTGCCATATGTGCAGATTTCAGAGCCGTTGGCTGCAGCCAGTGTGATACCCCGTGTGCCGCGTTGGATCTCGAGGGCGGAGGTGGGGGTGATGCTGTGCTGGGCCCCTGTGTCGCACAGAAATCGGCGGTTGGTTCTGTCATCAGTGATGTACAGTAGGGGCTCCTTCTGCCCCGCGGCCATCGTGGGGGCCGGTGCGGGGTGGGGTTTGAAGGAACACGGTGGCGTGCAGCGTTGAGCCCTAGCGCCAAAACGGGTGTGGTAGTAGCAGTGAGCCGGAGTGTTAGGGCGGTCGAGCCTAGCGGCCCGGGAAGACCGCGTGGTCGTTGCCGTGAGGTCGGGCGCGACGTCGCGAGCGGCCTGTGCAGAGAGCAGCCGGCCGGCCTTTTCGGCTATATCATTCAGGTCCGTGGAGTCAGACTCCACAATGAGCGGGCGGATGCTGGCGGTGAGCTGCCGAATAAAAAGCGTGCGAAAAAGGGCGCCGGGATTTTTGTCGTCTGAGAGGGACAGCATGTGGGAAAGCATGTCTGATGGTGAAGCGTCACCAAGGCCGGGGAGGTCCAGGAGTTGGCAGTGGCGCTGGTAAGAGGACGTTTGAAATTTTTTAAGTAGCGCAGCCTTCAGATGTTCGTACTTGCCCTCCGTTGGTGGATTCTGCAGCGCTGCCCAAACCTTGGGGACTGTAGCATAGGGGAGCGAGGCGACGAGGTAGTCGTACTTCGTGGCGTCGACTGCAATGCCTTTCAGCCGGAATCTGGACTCAGCTTGAACGAACCAGGCTTCGGCGAGGTTCTCCCAAAAGTCTGGTAATTTAACCGTGACTGCGTTTGTATTCGCCATGCTAGCTTTGGATTCGTCCTGAGCGTCGGGGTCACCAGTGTGGAGATACCGCGGCAAACATGGGAGTCGAGACCAGAGCTATTGAAAACACAACTGCTTTATTCCAACCACATGACAAACAGGAACTAGAAAAGCCCGCGCATCCACTTAAATACTTCCCAGACAGGAAGTGCTCCCGGCAGCCTGTCCCTGCGGGAAACAAGTTGCTGGAGGAAAGGGCCCCCGGCTGGGGGCTTCTGCTTAGACTGTCTGTGCCGCCGTGAGCGGATTATGTCCAGTGGTGGCGTGTCGCCACAAGAGACAGGAAACACCAATCACCCAGATTGAACTCAATGTAAGAGAAAGGAAACTCCAATGACACAGATTGAACTCAATGTAAGAGAGAGGAAACTCCAATCACAAAGATTGAACTCAATGTAAGAGATAGGAAACTCCAATCTCTCAGATTGAACTCAATGTAAGTGATAGGAAACTCCAATCTCACAGATTGAACTCAATGTAAGAGAAGGAAACTCCAGTCACACTGATTGAACTCAATGTAAGAGATAGGAAACACTAATCACACAGATTGAACTCAATGTAAGAGACAGGAAACTCCAATCACAAAGATTGAACTCAATGTAAGAGATAGGAAACTCCAATCACACAGATTGAACTCAATGTAAGAGACAGGAAACTCCAATCACACAGATTGAACTCAATGTAAGAGACAGGAAACTCCAATTTTACAGATTGAACTCAATGTAAGAGACAGGAAAATCCAATCACACAGATTGAACTCAATGTAAGAGACAGGAAATTCCAATCACACAGATTGAACTCAATGTAAAAGACAGGAAACTCCAATCACGCAGATTGAACTCAATGTAAGAGGCAGGAAACTCCAATCTCACAGATTGAACTCAATGTAAGAGAAAGGAAACTCCAATCACACTGATTGAACTCAATGTAAGAGACAGGAAAATTCAATCAAACAGATTGAACTCAATGTAAGAGACAGGAACCTCCAATCTCACAGATTGAACTCAATGTAAGAGACAGGAAACTCCAATCTCACAGATTGAACTCTGTGTAAGAGACAGGAAACTCCAATCTCAGATTGAACTCAATGTAAGAAACAGGAAACTCCAATCTCACAGATTGAACTCAATGTAAGAGACAGGAAACTCCAATCACATAGATTGAATTCAATGTAAGAGACAGGAAAATTCAATCACACAGATTGAATTCAATGTAAGAGATAGGAAACTCCAATCTCACAGATTGAACTCAATGTAAGTGACAGGAAACTCCAATCACACAGATTGAACTCAATGTAAGAGACAGGAAACTCCAATCACACAGATTGAACTCAATGTAAGAGGCAGGAAACTCCAATCTCTCAGATTGAACTCAATGTAAGAGATAGGAATCTCCAATCACACAGATTGAACTCAATGTAAGAGATAGGAAACTCCAATCTCACAGATTGAACTCAATGTAAGAGACAGGAAACTCCAATCACACAGATTGAACTCAATGTAAGAGACAGGAAACTCCAATCACACAGATTGAACTCAATGTAAGAGACAGGAAACTCCAATCACACAGATTGAACTCAATGTAAGAGATAGGAAACTCCAATCACACAGATTGAACTCAATGTAAGAAACAGGAAACTCCAATCTCACAGATTGAACTCAATGTAAAGACAGGAAGCTCGAATCACTCAGATTGAACACAATGAAAGAGACAGGATACTCCAATCACACATATTGAACTCAATGTAAGAGACAGGAAACTCCAATCACACAGATTGAACTCAAGGTAAGAGGCAGGAAGCTCCAATCTCAAAGATTGAAATGAAAGTAAGAGAAAGGAAACTCCAATCACACAGATTGAACTCAATGTAAGAGACAGGAAACTCCAATCTCAGATTGAACTCAAGTTAAGGGACAGGAAACTCCAATCTCACAGATTGAATTCAATGTAAGAGACAGGAACCACCAATCACACAGATTGAACTCAATGAAAGAGACAGGAAACACCAATCACACATATTGAACTCAATGTAAGAGATAGGAAACTCCAATCACACAGAGTGAACTCAATGTAAGAGATAGGAAACTCCAATCACACAGATTGAACTCAATGTAAGAGACAGGAAACTCCAATCTCACAGATTGAACTCAATGTAAGAGACAGGAAACTCCAATCTCAGATTAAACTCAATGTAAGAGACAGGAAACTCCATTCTCACAGATTGACCACAATGTAAGAGACAGGAAACTCCCATCACACAGATTGAACTCAAGGTAAGAGGCAGGAAACTCCAATCACAAAGATTGCACTGAAGGAAAGAGCATGAAACTCCAATCTCACAGATTGAACTCAAAGTAAGAGAAAGGAAACTTCAATCACACAGATTGAACTCAATGAAAGAGACAGGAAACTGCAATCACACAGATTGAACTCAATGTAAGAGACAGGAACCTCCAATCACACAGATTGAACTAAATGAAAGAGACAGGATACTCCAATCACACATATTGAACTCAATGTAAGAGATAGGAAACTCCAATCACACAGATTGAACTCAATGTAAGAGACAGGAATCTCCAATCACACAGATTGAACTCAATGTAAGAGACAGGAAACTCCAATCACACATATTGAACTCAATGTAAGAGATAGGAAACTCCAATCACACAGATTGAACTCAATGTAAGAGATCGGAAACTCCAATCTCACAGATTGAACTCAATGTAAGGGACAGGAAACTCCAATCACACAAAATGAACTCAATGTAAGAAAGGAAACTCCAATCAGAAAGATTGACCTCAATGTCAGAGACTGGAAACTCCAGTCACACAGATTGACGTCAATGAAAGAGATAGGAAACTCCAATCTCACAGATTGAGCTCAATGTAAGAGATAGGAAACTCCAATCGCACAGATTGAACTCAATGCAAGAGACAGGAAACTCCAATCACACAGATTGAACTCAATGTAAGAGATAGGAAACTCCAATCAAACAGATTGAACTCAATGTAAGAGACAGGAAACTCCAATCTCACAGATTGAACTCAATGTAAGAGAGCGGAAAATCCAATCACACAGATTGAACTCAATGTAAGAGGCAGGAAATTCCAATCTCACAGATAGAACTCAATGTAAGAGATAGGAAACTCCAATCACAAAGATTGAACTCAATGTAAGAGATAGGAAACTACAATCTCACAGATTCAACTCAATGTAAGAGACAGGAAACTCCAATCACACAGATTGAACTAAATGTAAGAGACAGGAAACTCCAATCACACAGATTGACCTCAAAGTAACAGACAGGAAACTCCAATCACACAGATTGAACTCAATGTAAGAGATAGGATTCTCCAATCACACAGATTGAACTCAATGTAAGAGACAGGAAACTCCAATCTCACAGATTGAACTCAATGTAAGAGATAGGATACTCCAATCACTCAGACTGAACTCAATGTAAGAGACAGGACACTCCAATCACACAGATTGAACTCAATGTAAGAGACAGGAAACTCCAATCACACAGATTGAACTCAATGTAAGAGACAGGAACATCCAATCTCACAGATTGAACTCAATTTAAGAGACAGGAAACTCCAATCTCACAGATTGAGCTCCATGTAAGAGATAGGAAACTCCAATCTCACAGATTGAACTCAATGTCAGAGATAGGAAAGTCCAATCTCACAGATTGAACTCAATATAAGAGACAGGAAACTCCAATCACACTGATTGAACTCAATGTAAGAGATAGGAAACTCTAATTTCACAGATTGAACTCAATGTAAGAGACAGGAAACTCCAATCACAAAGATTGAACTCAATGTAAGAGATAGGAAACTCCAATCACACAGATTGAACTCAATGTAAGAGACAGGAAACTCCAGTCACACAGATTGAACTCAATGTAAGAGGCAGGAAACTCCAATCTCACAGGTAGAACTCAATGTAGGAGATAGAAAGCTCGAATCACACAGATTGAACTCAATGTAAGAGATAGGAAACTCCAATCTCACAGATTGAACTCAATGTAAGAGACAGGAGACTCAAATCACACAGAATGAACTCAAAGTAAGAGACAGGAAACTCCAATCACACAGATTGAACTCAATGGAAGAGACAGGAAACTCCAATCACACAGATTGAACTCAATGTAAGAGATAGGAATCTCCAATCACACAGATTGAGCTCAATGTAAGAGACAGGAAACTCCAACCTCACAGATTGAACTCAATGTAAGAGATAGGAACATCCAATCACTTAGACTGAACTCAATGTAAGAGATAGGATATTCCAATCACACAGATTGAACTCCATGTAAGAGACAGGAAACACCAACCACACAGACGGAACTCAAGGTAAGAGGCAGGGAACTCCAATCTCACTGATTGAACTCAAAGTAAGAGAAAGGAAACTCAAATCACACAGATTGAACTCAGTGCAAAGACAGGAAACTCCAATCACACAGATTGAACTCAATGTAAGAGCGAGGAAACTCCAATCTCACAGATTGAACTCAATGTAAGAGACAGGAAACTCCAATCTCAGATTGAACTCAATGCAAGAGACAGGAAACTCCAATCTCACAGATTGAACTCAATGTAAGAGACAGGAAACTCCAATCACACAGATTGAACTCAATGTAAGAGACAGGAAATTCCAATCACACAGATTGAACTCAATGTAAGAGGCAGGAAACTACAATCTCACAGATAGAACTCAATGTAAGAGATAGGAAACTCCAATCACACAGTTTGAACTCAATGTAAGAGATAGGGAACTCCAATCTCACAGATTGAACTCAATGTAAGAGACAGGAAACTACAATCACACCAATTGAACTCAATGTAAGAGACAGGAAACTCCAATCACACAGATTGAACTCAATGTAAGAGACAGGAAACTCCAATCACACAGATTGAACTCAATGTAAGAGATAGGAAACTCGAATCACACAGATTGAACTCAATGTAAGAGACAGGAAACTCCAATCTCACAGATTGAACTCAATGTAAGAGATAGGAAACTCCAATCACTCAGACTGAACTCAATGTAAGAGACAGGATACTCTAATCACACAGATTGAACTCAATGTAAGAGACAGGAAACTCCAACCACAAAGACTGAACTCAAGGTAAGAGGCAGGAAACTTAATCTCACAGATTGAACTCAAAGTAACAGAAAGGAAACTCCAATCACACAGATTGAACTCAATGTAAGAGACAGGAAATTCCAATCTCAGATTGAACACAATGTAAGAGACAGGAAACTCCAATCTCACAGATTGAACTCAATGTAAGAGACAGGAAAATCCAATCACACAGATTGAACTCAATGAAAGAGACAGGAAACTCCAATCTCACAGATTGAACTCAAAGTAAGAGAAAGGAAACTTCAATCACACAGATTGAACTCAATGAAAGAGACAGGAAACTCCAATCACACAGATTGAACTCAATGTAAGAGACAGGAACCTCCAATCGCACAGATTGAACGAAATGAAAGAGACAGGAAAATCCAATTACAGATATTGAACTCAATGTAAGAGATTGGAAAATCCAATCACACAGATTGAACTCAATGTAAGAGATAGGAAACTCCATTCACACAGATTGAACTCAATGTAAGAGATAGGAAACTCCAATCACACAGATTAAACTCAATGTAAGAGACAGGAAACTCCAATCACACAGATTGAACTCAATGTAAGAGATAGGGAACTCGAATCACACAGATTGAACTCAATGGAAGAGACAGGAAACTCCAATCTCACAGATTGAACTAAATGTAAGAGATAGGAAACTCCAATCACTCCGACTGAACTCAATGTAAGAGACAGGATACTCCAATCACACAGATTGAACACAATGTAAGAGACAGGAAACTCCAACCACACAGACTGAACTCAAGGTAAGAGGCAGGAAACTCCAATCTCACAGATTGAAATCAAAGTAAGAGAAAGGAAACTCCAATCACACAGATTGAACTCAATGTAAGAGACAGGAAACTCCAATCTCAGATTGAACTCAAGTTAAGAGACATGAAACTCCAATCTCATGGATTGAACTCAATGTAAGAGACAGGAAACTCCTATCACACAGATTGACCTCAATGTAAGAGACAGGAACCACCAATCACACAGATTGAACTCAATGAAAGAGACAGGAAACTCCAATCACACATATTGAACTCAATGTAAGAGACAGGAACCACCAATCACACAGATTGAACTCAATGAAAGAGACAGGAAACTCCAATCACACAGATTGAACTCAATGTAAGAGACAGGAACCACCAATCACACAGATTGAACTCAATGAAAGAGACAGGAAACTCCAATCACACATATTGAACTCAATGTAAGATATAGGAAACTCCAATCACACAGAGTGAATTCAATGTAAGAGATAGGAAACTCCAATCACACAGATTGAACTCAATGTAAGAGGCAGGAAACTCCAATCACACAGATTGAACTCAATGTAAGAGACAGGAACCACCAATCACACAGATTGAACTCAATGAAAGAGACAGGAACCACCAATCACACAGATTGAACTCAATGAAAGAGACAGGAAACTCCAATCACACATATTGAACTCAATGTAAGAGATAGGAAACTCCAATCACACAGAGTGAATTCAATGTAAGAGATAGGCAACTCCAATCACACAGATTGAACTCAATGTAAGAGACAGGAAACTCCAATCTCACAGATTGAACTCAATGTAAGAGACAGGAAACTCCAATCTCAGATGGAACTCAATGTAATAGACAGGAAACTACAATCTCACAGATTGAACTCAATGTAAGAGACAGGAAACTCCAATCTCACAGATTGAACTCAATGTAAGAGACAGGAAACTCCAATCTCACAGATTGAACTCAATGTAAGAGACAGGAAACTCCAATCTCAGATTGAGCTCAATTTAAGAAACAGGAAACTCCAATCTCACAGATTGAACTCAATGTAAGAGACAGGAAATTCCAATCACACTGATTGAATTCAATGTAAGAGATAGGAAACTCCAATCTCACAGATTGAATTCAATGTAAGAGACAGGAACCACCAATCACACAGATTGAACTCAATGAAAGAGACAGGAAACACCAATCACACATATTGAACTCAATGTAAGAGATAGGAAACTCCAATCACACAGAGTGAACTCAATGTAAGAGATAGGAAACTCCAATTACACAGATTGAACTCAATGTAAGAGACAGGAAACTCCATTCCCACAGATTGAACACAATGTAAGAGACAGGAAACTCCCATCACACAGATTGCACTGAAGGAATGAGCATGAAACTCCAATCTCACAGATTGAACTCAAAGTAAGAGAAAGGAAACTTCAATCACACAGATTGAACCCAATGAAAGAGACAGGAAACTGCAATCACACAGATTGAACTCAATGTAAGAGACAGGAACCTCCAATCACACAGATTGAACTAAATGAAAGAGACAGGATACTCCAATCACACAGATTGAACTCAATGTAAGAGACAGGAACCTCCAATCACACAGATTGAACTCAATGTAAGAGACAGGAAACTCCAATCACACATATTGAACTCAATGTAAGAGATAGGAAACTCCAATCACACAGATTGAACTCAATGTAAGAGATCGGAAACTCCAATCTCACAGATTGAACTCAATGTAAGGGACAGGAAACTCCAATCACACAGAATGAACTCAATGTAAGAAAGGAAACTCCAATCACAAAGATTGACCTCAATGTAAGAGACTGGAAACTCCAATCACACAGATTGAAGTCAATGTAAGAGATAGGAAACTCCAATCTCGCAGATTGAGCTCATTGTAACAGATAGGAAACTCCAATCTCACAGATTGAACTCAATGCAAGAGACAGGAAACTCCAATCACACAGATTGAAGTCAATGTAAGAGACAGGAAACTCCAATCTCACAGATAGAACTCAATGTAAGAGATAGGAAACTCGAATCTCACAGATTGAACTCAATATAAGAGATAGGAAACTCCAATCACAAAGATTGAACTCAATGTAAGAGATAGGAAACTACAATCTCACAGATTCAACTCAATGTAAGAGACAGGAAACTCCAATCACACAGATAGAACTAAATGTAAGAGACAGGAAACTCCATTCACACAGATTGACCTCAAAGTAACAGACAGGAAACTCCAATCACACAGATTGAACACAATGGAAGAGATAGGATTCTCCAATCACACAGATTGAACTCAGTGTAAGAGACAGGAAACTCCAATCTCACAGATTGAACTCAATGTAAGAGATAGGATACTCCAATCACTCAGACTGAACTCAATGTAAGAGACAGGATACTCCAATCACACAGATTGAACTCAATGTAAGAGACAGGAAACTAAAATCACACAGATTGAACTCAATGTAAGAGAAAGGAACATCCAATCTCACAGATTGAACTCAATTTAAGAGACAGGAAACTCCAATCTCACAGATTGAGCTCCATGTAAGAGATAGGAAACTCCAATCTCACAGATTGAACTCAATGTAAGAGACAGGAAACTCCAATCACACACATTGAACTCAATGTAAGAGACAGGAAACTCCAATCAAACAGATTGAACTCATTCTAAGAGACAGGAAACTCCACTTTCACAGATTAGACTCAATGTAAGAGACAGGAAAATCCAATCACACAGATTGAACACAATGTTAGAGACAGGAAACTCCAAACGCACAGATTGAACTCAACGTAAGAGACAGGAAACTCCAATCACACAGATTGAACTCAATGTAAGAGGCAGGAAACTCCAATCTCACAGATAGAACTCAATGTAGGAGATAGAAAGCTCAAATCACACAGATTGAACTCAATGTAAGAGATAGGAAACTCCAATCTCACAGATTGAACTCAATGTAAGAGACAGGAAACTCAAATCACACAGAATGAACTCAATGTAAGAGACAGGAAACGACAATCACACAGATTGAACTCAATGGAAGAGACAGGAAACTCCAATCACACTGATTGAACTCAATGTAAGAGATAGGAAACTCCAATCAAACAGATTGAGCTCAATGTAAGAGACAGGAAACTCCAACCTCACAGATTGAACTCAATGTAAGAGATAGGAACATCCAATCACTCAGACTGAACTCAATGTAAGTGATAGGATATTCCAATCACACAGATTGAACTCCATGTAAGAGACAGGAAACTCCAACCACACAGACTGAACTCAAGGTAAGAGGCAGGAAACTCCAATCTCACTGATTGAACTCAAAGTAAGAGAAAGGAAACTCAAATCACACAGATTGAACTCAGTGTAAGAGACAGGAAACTCCAATCACACAGATTGAACTCAATGTAAGAGACAGGAACCGCCAATCTTCAGATTGAACTCAATGTAAGAGCCAGGAAACTCCAATCTCACAGATTGAACTCAATGTAAGAGACAGGAAGCTCCAATCTCAGATTGAACTCAATGCAAGAGACAGGAAACTCCAATCTCACAGATTGAACTCAATGTAAGAGACAGGAAACTCCAATCACACGGATTGAACTCAAAGTAAGAGACAGGAAACTCCAATCACACAGATTGAACTCAATGTAAGAGGCAGGAAACTACAGTCTCACAGATAGAACTCAATGTAAGAGATAGGAAACTCCAATCACACAGATTGAACTCAATGTAAGAGATAGGAAACTCCAATCTCACAGACTGAACTCAATGTAAGAGACAGGAACCTCCAATCACACAAATTGAACTCAATGTAAGAGACAGGAAACTCCAATCACACAGATTGAACTCAATGTAAGAGACAGGAAACTCCAATCACACAGATTGAACTCAATGTAAGAGATAGGAAACTCGAATCACACAGATTGAACTCAATGTAAGAGACAGGAAACTCCAATCACACAGATTGAACTCAATGTAAGAGACAGGAAACTCCAACCACACAGACTGAACTCAAGGTAAGAGGCAGGAAACTCCAATCTCACAGATTGAACTCAAAGTAAGAGAAAGGAAACTCCAATGACACAGATTGAACTCAATGTAAGAGACAGGAAACTCCAATCTCACAGATTGAACTCAATGTAAGAGACAGGAAACTCCAATCACACAGATTGAACTCAAGGTAAGTGCAGGAAGCTCCAATCTCACAGATTGAACTCAAAGTAAGAGAAAGGAAACTTCAATCACACAGATTGAACTCAATGAACGAGACAGGAAACTCCAATCACACAGATTGAACTCAATGTAAGAGACAGGAACCTCCAATCGCAGAGATTAAACTAAATGAAAGAGACAGGAAAATCCAATCACAGATATTGAATTCAATGTAAGAGATTGGAAACTCCAATCACACAGATTGAACTCAATGTAAGAGATAGGAAACTCCAATCACACAGATTGAACTCAATGTAAGAGACAGGAAACTCCAATCACACAGATTGAACTCAATGTAAGAGATAGGGAACTCGAATCACACAGATTGAACTCAATGTAAGAGACAGGAAACTCCAATCTCACAGATTGAACTCAATGTAAGAGATAGGAAACTGCAATCACTCCGACTGAACTCAATGTAAGAGACAGGATACTCCAATCACACAGATTGAACTCAATGTAAGAGACAGGAAACTCCAACCACACAGACTGAACTCAAGGTAAGAGGCAGGAAACTCCAATCTCACAGATTGAAATCAAAGTAAGAGAAAGGAAACTCCAATCACACAGATTGAACTCAATGTAAGAGACAAGAAACTCAAATCACACAGAATGAACTCAATGTAAGAGACAGGAAACGCCAATCACACAGATTGAACTCAATGGAAGAGACAGGAAACTCCAATCACACTGATTGAACTCAATGTAAGAGATAGGAAACTCCAATCACACAGATTGAGCTCAATGTAAGAGACAGGAAACTCCAACCTCACAGATTGAACTCAATGTAAGAGATAGGAACATCCAATCACTCAGACTGAACTCAATGTACGAGATAGGATATTCCAATCACACAGATTGAACTCCATGTAAGAGACAGGAAACTCCAACCACACAGACTGAACTCAAGGTAAGAGGCAGGAAACTCCAATCTCACTGATTGAACTCAAAGTAAGAGGAAGGAAACTCAAATCACACAGATTGAACTCAGTGTAAGAGACAGGAAACTCCAATCACACAGATTGAACTCAATGTAAGAGACAGGAACCGCCAATCTTCAGATTGAACTCAATGTAAGAGCCAGGAAACTCCAATCGCACAGATTGAACTCAATGTAAGAGACAGGAAGCTCCAATCTCAGATTGAACTCAATGCAAGAGACAGGAAACTCCAATCTCACAGATTGAACTCAATGTAAGAGACAGGAAACTCCAATCACACAGATTGAACTCAATGTAAGAGACAGGAAACTCCAATCACACAGATTGAACTCAATGTAAGAGGCAGGAAACTACAATCTCACAGATAGAACTCAATGTAAGAGATAGGAAACTCCAATCACACAGATTGAACTCAATGTAAGAGATAGGAAACTCCAATCTCACAGATTGAACTCAATGTAAGAGACAGGAAACTCCAATCACACAAATTGAACTCAATGTAAGAGACAGGAAACTCCAATCTCAGATTGAACTCAATGCAAGAGACAGGAAACTCCAATCTCACAGATTGAACTCAATGTAAGAGACAGGAAACTCCAATCACACAGATTGAACTCAATGTAAGAGACAGGAAACTCCAATCTCAGATTGAACTCAATCTAAGAGACAGGAAACTCCAATCTCACAGATTGAACTCAATGTAAGAGACAGGAAACTCCAATCACACAGATTGAACTCAAGGTAAGTGCAGGAAGCTCCAATCTCACAGATTGCACTCAAAGTAAGGAAAGGAAACTTCAATCACACAGATTGAACTCAATGAAAGAGACAGGAAACTCCAATCACACAGATTGAACTCAATGTAAGAGACAGGAACCTCCAATCGCAGAGATTGAACTAAATGAAAGAGACAGGAAAATCCAATCACAGATATTGAACTCAATGTAAGAGATTGGAAACTCCAATCACACAGATTGAACTCAATGTAAGAGATTGGAAACTCCAATCACACAGATTGAACTCAATGTAAGAGACAGGAAACTCCAATCACACAGATTGAACTCAATGTAAGAGATAGGGAACTCGAATCACACAGATTGAACTCAATGTAAGAGACAGGAAACTCCAATCTCACAGATTGAACTCAATGTAAGAGATAGGAAACTGCAATCACTCCGACTGAACTCAATGTAAGAGACAGGATACTCCAATCACACAGATTGAACTCAATGTAAGAGACAGGAAACTCCAACCACACAGACTGAACTCAAGGTAAGAGGCAGGAAACTCCAATCTCACAGATTGAAATCAAAGTAAGAGAAAGGAAACTCCAATCACACAGATTGAACTCAATGTAAGATACAGGAAACTCCAATCTCAGATTGAACTCAAGTTAAGAGACATGAAACTCCAACCTCATAGATTGAACTCAATGTAAGAGACAGGAAACTCCTATCACACAGATTGAACTCAAGGTAAGAGGCAGGAAACTCCAATCACACAGATTGAACTCAATGTAAGAGACAGGAACCACCAATCACACAGATTGAACTGAATGTAAGAGGCAGTTAACTCCAATCTCACAGATTGAACTCAATGTAAGAGATAGGAAACTCCAATCACACAGATTGAACTCAATGTCAGAGATAGGAAACTCCAATCTCACAGACGAAACTCAATGTAAGAGAGAGGAAATTACAATCACACAGATTGAACTCAATGTAAGAGACAGGAAACTCCAATCACACAGATTGAACTCAAGGTAAGAGGTAGGAAACTCCAATCACACAGATTGAACTCAAAGTAAGAGAAAGGAAACTCCAATCACACAGATTGAACTCAATGTAAGAGACAGGAAACTCCAATCTCACAGATTGTACTCAATGTATGAGTTAGGAAACTCCAATCTCAGATTGAACTCAATGTAAAAGACAGGAAACTTTAATCTCACAGATTGGACTCAATGTAAGAGACAGGAAATTCCAATCACACAGATTGTACTCAAGGTGAGAGGCAGGAAACTCCAATCACACAGATTGAACTCAAAGTAAGAGAACGGAAACTCCAATCTCACAGATTGAACTCAATGTAAGAGATAGGAAACTCCAATCTCACAGATTGAACTCAATGTAAGAGATAGGAAGCTCCAATCACACAGATTGAACTCAATATAAGAGACAGGAAACACCAATCTCACAGATTGAACACAATTTAAGAGACAGGAAACTCCAATCACACAGATTGAACTCAATGTAAGAGACAGGAAACTCCAATCTCACAGATTGAACTCAATGTAAGAGACAGGAAACTCCAATCACCCAGGTTGAACTCAATGTAAGAGAGAGGAAACTCCAATCTCACAGATTGAACTCAATGTAAGAGATAGGAAACTCCAATCTCACAGGTTGAACTCAATGTAAGGGACAGGAAACTCCAATCACAAAGATTGAACTCAATGTAAGAGACAGGAAACTCCAATCACACAGATTGAACTCAATGTAAGAGACAGGAAACTCCAATCACACAGATTGAACTCAATGTAAGAGATAGGAAACTCCAATCACACAGATTGAACTCAATGTAAGAGACCGGAAACTCCAATCTCACAGATTGAACTCAATGTAAGAGATAGGAAACTCCAATCACTCAGACCGAACTCAATGTAAGAGATAGGATACTCCAATCACACAGATTGAACTGAATGTAAGAGACAGGAAACTCCAACCACACAGACTGAACTCAAGGTAAGAGGCAGGAAACTCCAATCTCACAGATTGAACTCAAAGTAAGAGAAAGGAAACTCCAATCACACAGATTGAACTCAATGTAAGAGACTGGAACCTCCAATCTTCAGATTGAACTCAGTGTAAGAGACAGGAAACTCCAATCACACAGATTGAACTCAATGTAAGTGATAGGAAACTCCAATCTCACAGATTGAACTCAATGTAAGAGACAGGAAACTCCAATCACACTGATTGAACTCAATGTAAGAGATAGGAAACTCTAATCACACAGATTGAACTCAATGTAAGAGACAGGAAACCCCAATCACAAAGATTGAACTCAATGTAAGAGATAGGAAAACCCAATCACACAGATTGAACTCAATGTAAGAGACAGGAAACTCCAATCACACAGATTGAACTCAAAGTAAAAGACAGGAAATTCCAATCACGCAGATTGAACTCAATGTTCGAGGCAGGAAACTCCAATCACACAGATTGAACTCAAGGTGAGAGAAAGGAAACTCCAATCACACAGATTGAACTCAATGTAAGAGACAGGAAAATTCAATCACACAGATTGAACTCAATGTCAGAGACAGGAAACTCCAATCACACAGATTGAACTCAATGTAAGAGACAGGAAACTCCAATCACACAGATTGAACTCAATGTAAGAGATAGGAAACTCCAATCACACAGATTGAACTCAAAGTAAGAGACCGGAAACTCCAATCTCACAGTTTGAACTCAATGTAAGAGATAGGAAACTCCAATCACTCAGACCGAACTCAATGTAAGAGATAGGATACTCCAATCACACAGATTGAACTGAATGTAAGAGACAGGAAACTCCAACCACACAGACTGAACTCAAGGTAAGAGGCAGGAAACTCCAATCTCACAGATTGAACTCAAAGGAAGAGAAAGGAAACTCCAATCACACAGATTGAACTCAGTGTAAGAGACAGGAAACTCCAATCACACAGATTGAACTCAATGTAAGAGACTGGAACCTCCAATCTTCAGATTGAACTCAATGTAAGAGCCAGGAAACTCCAATCTCACAGATTGAACTCAATGTAAGAGACAGGAAACTCCAATCTCAGATTGAACTCAATGTAAGAGACAGGAAACTCCAATCTCACAGATTGATCTCAATGTAAGAGACAGGAAACTCCAATCACACAGATTGAACTCAATGTAAGAGACAGGAAACTCCAATCACACAGATTGAACTCAATGTAAGAGGCATGAAACTCCAATCTCACAGATAGAACTCAATGTAAGAGATAGGAAACTCCAATCGCACACATTGAACTCAATGTAAGAGATAAGAAACTCCAATCTCACAGATTGAACTCAATGTAAGAGACAGGAAAATGCAATCACACAGATTGAACTCAATGTAAGAGACAGGAAACTCCAATCACACAGATTGTGCTCAATGTAAGAGACAGGAAACTCCAAACACACAGATTGAACTCAATGTAAGAGATTGGAAACTCGAATCACACAGATTGAACTCCATGTCAGAGACAGGAAACTCCAATCTCACAGATTGAACTCAATGTAAGAGATAGAAAACTCCAATCACACAGATTGAACTCAATGTAAGAGACAGGAAACTCCAATCTCACAGATTGAACTCAATGTAAGAGACAGGAAACTCTCATCTCACAGATTGTACTCAATGTAAGAGACAGGAAATTCCAATCAAACAGATTGTACTCAAGGTAAGAGGCAGGAAACTCCAATCACACAGATTGAACTCAAAGTAAGAGAAAGGAAACTCCAATCTCACAGATTGAACTCAATGTAAGAGATAGGAAATTCCAATCTCACAGCTTGAACTCAATGTAAGAGATAGGAAGCTCCAATCACACAGATTGAACTCAATATAAGAGACAGGAAACACCAATCTCACAGATTGAACACTATTTAAGAGACAGGAAACTCCAATCACACAGATTGAACTCAATGTAAGAGACAGGAAACTCCAATCACCCAGATTGAACTCAATGTAAGAGACAGGAAACTCCAATCTCACAGATTGAACTCAATGTAAGAGATAGGAATCTCCAATCTCACAGATTGAACTCAATGTAGGAGAAAGGAAACTCCAATCACACTGATTGAACTCAATGTAAGAGACAGGAAAATTCAATCACACAGATTGAACTCAATGTAAAAGACAGGAAACTCCAATCACACAGATTGAACTCAATGTAAGAGACAGGAATCTCCAATCTCACAGATTGTACTCAATGTAAGAGATAGGAAACTCCAATCTCACAGGTTGAACACTATGTAAGAGAGAGGAAACTCCAATCACACAGATTGAACTCAATGGAAGAGATAGGAAACTCCAATCACACAGATTGAACTCAATGTAAGTGATAGGAAACTCCAATCTCACAGATTGAACTCAATGTAAGAGACAGGAAACTCCAATCACAAAGATTGAACTCAATGTAAGAGATAGGAAAATCCAATCACGCAGATTGAACTCAATGTAAGAGACAGGAAACTCCAATCACACAGATTGAACTCAATGTAAGAGACAGGAAACTCCAATTTCACAGATTGAACTCAATGTAAGAGACAGGAAAATCCAATCACACAGATTGAACTCAATGTAAGAGACAGGAAACTCCAATCACACAGATTGAACTCAATGTAAAGGACAGGAAACTCCAATCACGCAGATTGAACTCAATGTTAGAGGCAGGAAACTCCAATCTCACAGATTGAACTCAAGGTAAGAGGCAGGAAACTCCAATCACAAAGATTGAATTCAAGGAAAGAGCAGGAAACTCCAATCTCACAGATTGAACTCAAAGTAAGAGAAAAGTAACTTCAATCACACAGATTGAACTCAATGAAAGAGACAGGAAACTCCAATCACACAGATTGAACTCAATGTAAGAGACAGGAACCTCCAATCACACAGATTGAACTAAATGAAAGAGACAGGAAACTCCAATCACACATATTGAACTCAATGTAAGAGATAGGAAACTCCAATCACACAGATTGAACTCAATGTCAGAGATAGGAAACTCCAATCTCACAGACTAAACTGAATGTAAGAGAGAGGAAATTACAATCACAAAGATTGCACTCAATGTAAGAGACAGGAAACTCCAATCACACAGATTGAACTCAAGGTAAGAGGTAGGAAAATCCAATCACACAGATTGAACTCAAAGTAAGAGAAAGGAAACTCCAATCACACAGATTGAACTCAATGTAAGAGACAGGAAACTCCAATCTCACAGATTGAACTCAATGTATGAGTTAGGAAACTCCAATCTCAGATTGAACTCAATGTAAGAGACAGGAAGCTCTCATCTCACAGATTGAACTCAATGTTTGAGACAGGAAATTCCAATCACACAGATTGAACTCAATGTAAGAGACAGGAACCTCCAATCACACAGATTGAACTAAATGAAAGAGACAGGAAACTCCAATCACACATATTGAACTCAATGAAAGAGATAGGAAACTCCAATCACACAGATTGAACTCAATGTAAGAGATAGGAAACTCCAATCTCACAGAATGAACTCAATGTAAGGGACAGTAAACTCCAATCACACAGATTGAACACAATGTAAGAGATAGGAAACTCTAATCACACAGATTGAACTCAATGTAAGAGACAGGAAACTCCAATCACAAAGACTGAACTCAATGTAAGAGATAGGAAACTCCATTCACAAAGATTGAACTCAATGTAAGAGACAGGAAACTCCAATCACACAGATTGAACTCAATGTAAGAGGCAGGAAACTCCAATCACACAGATTGAACTCAATGTAAGAGGCAGGAAACTCCAATCTCACAGATTGAACTCAATGTAAGAGATAGGAAACTCCAATCACACAGATTGAACTCAATGTCAGAGACAGGAAACTCCAATCTCACAGACTAAACTCAATGTAAGAGAGAGGAAATTACAATCACACAGATTGAACTCAATGTAAGAGACAGGAAACTCCAATCACAGAGATTGAACTCAATGTAAGAGACAGGAAAATGCAATCACACAGATTGAACTCAATGTAAGAGACAGGAAAATGCAATCACACAGATTGAACTCAATGTAAGAGACAGGAAACTCCAATCACACAGATTGTGCTCAATGTAAGAGACAGGAAACTCCAAACACACAGATTGAACTCAATGTAAGAGATTGGAAACTCGAATCACACGGATTGAACACCATGTCAGAGACAGGAAACTCCAATCTCACAGATTGAACTCAATGTAAGAGATAGGAAACTCCAATCACACAGATTGAACTCAATGTAAGAGACAGGAAACTCCATTCTCACAGATTGAACTCAATGTAAGAGACAGGAAACTCCAATCTCAGATTGAACTCAATGTAAGAGAAAGGTAAGTCCAAGCTCACAGAATGAACTCAATGTAAGAGACAGGAAACTCCAATCACACAGGTTGAACTCAAGGTAAGAGGCAGGAAACTCCAATCACAAAGATTTAACTCAAGGAAAGAGCAGGAAACTCCAATCTCACAGATTGAACTCAAAGTAAGAGAAAGGAAAATTCAATCACACAGATTGAACTCAATGAAAGAGACAGGAAACTCCAATCACACAGATTGAACTCAATGTAAGAGACAGGAACCTCCAATCACACAGGTTGAACTCAATGTAAGAGACAGGAAACTCCAATCACACAGGTTGAACTCAAGGAAAGAGCAGGAAACTCCAATCTCACAGATTGAACTCAAAGTAAGAGAAAGGAAAATTCAATCACACAGATTGAACTCAATGAAAGAGACAGGAAACTCCAATCACACAGATTGAACTCAATGTAAGAGACAGGAACCTCCAATCACACAGGTTGAACTAAATGAAAGAGACAGGAAACTCCAATCACACATATTGAACTCAATGTAAGAGATAGGAAACTCCAATCACACAGATTGAACTCAATGTAAGAGATAGGAAACTCCAATCTCACAGAATGAACTCAATGTAAGGGATAGGGAACTCCAATCACACAGATTGAACTCAATGTAAGAGATAGGAAACTCTAATCACACAGATTGAACTCAATTTAAGAGACAGGAAACTCCAATCACAAAGACTGAACTCAATGTAAGAGATAGGAAACTCCATTCACAAAGATTTAACTCAATGTAAGAGACAGGAAACTCCAAACACACAGATTGAACTCAATGTAAGAGATAGGAAACTCCAATCTCACAGGTTGAACTCAATGTAAGGGACAGGAAACTCCAATCACAAAGATTGAACTCAATGTAAGAGAAAGGAAACTCCAATGACACAGATTGAACTCTATGTAAGAGAGAGGACACTCCAATCACACAGATTGAACTCAATGTAAGAGATAGGAAACTCGAATCACACAGATTGAACTCAATGTAAGTGATAGGAAACTCCAATCTCACAGATTGAACTCAATGTAAGAGACAGGAAACTCCAATCACACTGATTGAACTCAATGTAAGAGATAGGAAACTCTCATCACACAGATTGAACTCAATGTAAGAGACAGGAAACTCCAATCACAAAGATTGAACTCAATGTAAGAGATAGGAAAATCCAATCACACAGATTGAACTCAATGTTAGAGACAGCAATCTCCAATCACACAGATTGAACTCAATGTAAGAGGCAGGAAACTCCAATTTCACTGATTGAACTCAATGTAAGAGACAGGAAAATCCAATCACACAGATTGAACTCAATGTAAGAGATAGGAAACTCCAATCACACAGATTGAACACAATGTAAGAGATAGGAAACTCCAATCACACAGATTGAACTCAATGTAAAAGACAGGAAACTCCAATCACGCAGATTGAACTGAATGTTAGAGGCAGGAATCTCCAATCTCACAGATTGAACTCAAGGTAAGATGCAGGAAACTCCAATCACAAAGTTTGAACTCAAGGAAAGAGCAGGAAACTCCAATCTCACAGACTGAACTCAAAATGAGAGAAAGGAAACTTCAATCACACAGATTGAACTCAATGAAAGAGACAGGAAACTCCAATCACACAGATTGAACTCAATGTAAGAGATAGGAAACTCGAATCACACAGATTGAACTCAATGTAAGTGATAGGAAACTCCAATCTCACAGATTGAACTCAATGTAAGAGACAGGAAAGTTCAATCACACAGATTGAACTCAATGTAAGAGACAGGAAACTCCAATCACACAGATTGAACTCAATGTAAGAGACAGGAAACTCCAATCACACAGATTGAACTCAATGTAAGAGATAGGAATCTCCAATCACACAGATTGAACTCAATGTAAGAGACAGGAATCTCCAATCTCACAGATTGATCTCAATGTAAGAGATAGGAAACTCCAATCACTCAGACCGAACTCAATGTAAGAGATAGGATACTCCAATCACACAGATTGAACTGAATGTAAGAGACAGGAAACTCTAACCACACAGACTGAACTCAAGGTAAGAGGCAGGAAACTCCAATCTCACAGATTGAACTCAAAGTAAGAGAAAGGAAACTCCAATCACACAGATTGAACTCAGTGTAAGAGACAGGAAACTCCAATCACACAGATTGAACTCAATGTAAGAGACTGGAACCTCCAATCTTCAGATTGAACTCAATGTAAGAGCCAGGAAACTCCAATCTCACAGATTGAACTCAATGTAAGAGACAGGAAACACCAATCTCAGATTGAACTCAATGTAAGAGACATAAAACTCCAATCTCACAGATTGATCTCAATGTAAGAGACAGGAAACTCCAATCACACAGATTGAACTCAATGTAAGAGACAGGAAACTCCAATCACACAGATTGAACTCAATGTAAGAGGCATGAAACTCCAATCTCACAGATAGAACTCAATGTAAGAGATAGGAAACTCCAATCTCACAGATTGAACTCAATGTAAGAGACAGGAAAATGCAAACACACAGATTGAACTCAATGTAAGAAACAGGAAACTCCAATCACACAGATTGTGCTCAATGTAAGAGACAGGAAACTCCAAACACACAGATTGAACTCAATGTAAGAGATTGGAAACTCGAATCACAAAGATTGAACTCCATGTCAGAGACAGGAAACTCCAATCTCACAGATTGAACTCAATGTAAGAGATAGGAAACTCCAATCACACAGATTGAACTCAATGTAAGAGACAGGAAACTCCAATCTCACAGATTGAACTCAATGTAAGAGACAGGAAACTCCAATCTCAGATTGAACTCAATGTAAGAGACAGGAAACTCCAATCTCACAGATTGAACTCAATGTAAGAGACAGGAAACTCCAATCACACAGGTTGAACTCAAGGTAAGAGGCAGGAAACTCCAATCACAAAGATTGAACTCAAGGAAAGAGCAGGAAACTCCAATCTCACAGATTGAACTCAAAGTAAGAGAAAAGAAACTTCAATCACACAGATTGAACTCAATGAAAGAGACAGGAAACTCGAATCACACAGATTGAACTCAATGTAAGAGACAGGAAACTCCAATCACACAGATTGAACTCAATGTAAGAGACAGGAAACTCCAATCGCACAGATTGAACTCAATGTAAGAGATAGGAATCTCCAATCACACAGATTGAACTCAATGTAAGAGACAGGAATCTCTAATCTCACAGATTGATCTCAATGTAAGAGATAGGAAACTCCAATCACTCAGACCGAACTCAATGTAAGAGATAGGATACTCCAATCACACAGATTGAACTGAATGTAAGAGACAGGAAACTCTAACCACACAGACTGAACTCAAGGTAAGAGGCAGGAAACTCCAATCTCACAGATTGAACTCAAAGTAAGAGAAAGGAAACTCCAATCACACAGATTGAACTCAGTGTAAGAGACAGGAAACTCCAATCACACAGATTGAACTCAATGTAAGAGACTGGAACCTCCAATCTTCAGATTGAACTCAATGTAAGAGCCAGGAAACTCCAATCTCACAGATTGAACTCAATGTAAGAGACAGGAAACTCCAATCTCAGATTGAACTCAATGTAAGAGACAGGAAACTCCAATCTCACAGATTGATCTCAATGTAAGAGACAGGAAACTCCAATCACACAGATTGAACTCAATGTAAGAGACAGAAAACTCCAATCACACAGATTGAACTCAATGTAAGAGGCATGAAACTCCAATCTCACAGATAGAACTCAATGTAAGAGATAGGAAACTCCAATCGCACACATTGAACTCAATGTAAGAGATAGGAAACTCCAATCTCACAGATTGAACTCAATGTAAGAGACAGGAAAATGCAATCACACAGATTGAACTCAATGTAAGAAACAGGAAACTCCAATCACACAGATTGTGCTCAATGTAAGAGACAGGAAACTCCAAACACACAGATTGAACTCAATGTTAGAGATTGGAAACTCGAATCACAAAGATTGAACTCCATGTCAGAGACAGGAAACTCCAATCTCACAGATTGAACTCAATGTAAGAGATAGGAAACTCCAATCACACAGATTGAACTCAATGTTAGAGACAGGAAACTCCAATCTCACAGATTGAACTCAATGTAAGAGACAGGAAACTCCAATCTCAGATTGAACTCAATGTAAGAGACAGGAAACTCCAATCTCACAGATTGAACTCAATGTAAGAGACAGGAAACTCCAATCACACAGGTTGAACTCAAGGTAAGAGGCAGGAAACTCCAATCACAAAGATTGAACTCAAGGAAAGAGCAGGAAACTCCAATCTCACAGATTGAACTCAAAGTAAGAGAAAAGAAACTTCAATCACAAAGATTGAACTCAATGAAAGAGACAGGAAACTCCAATCACACAGATTGAACTCAATGTAAGAGACAGGAACGTCCAATCACACAGGTTGAACTTAATGAAAGAGACAGGAAACTCCAATCACACATATTGAACTCAATGTAAGAGATAGGAAACTCCAATCACACAGATTGAACTCAATGTAAGAGATAGGAAACTCCAATCTCACAGAATGAACTCAATGTAAGGGACAGGGAACTCCAATCACAAAGATTGAACTCAATGTAAGAGATAGGAAACTCTAATCACACAGATTGAACTCAATGTAAGAGACAGGAAACTCCAATCACAAAGACTGAACTCAATGTAAGAGATAGGAAACTCCATTCACAAAGATTTAACTCAATGTACGAGACAGGAAACTCCAATCACACAGATTGAACTCAATGTAAGAGACAGGAGACTCCAATCTCACAGATTGAACTCAATGTAAGAGATAGGAAACTCCAATCTCACAGGTTGAACTCAATGTAAGGGACAGGAAACTCCAATCACAAAGATTGAACTCAATGTAAGAGAAAGGAAACTCCAATGACACAGATTGAACTCTATGTAAGAGAGAGGACACTCCAATCACACAGATTGAACTCAATGTAAGAGATAGGAAACTCGAATCACACAGATTGAACTCAATGTAAGTGATAGGAAACTCCAATCTCACAGATTGAACTCAATGTAAGAGACAGGAAACTCCAATCACACAGATTGAACTCAATGTAAGAGATAGGAAACTCTCATCACACAGATTGAACTCAATGTAAGAGACAGGAAACTCCAATCACAAAGATTGAACTCAATGTAAGAGATAGGAAAATCCAATCACACAGATTGAACTCAATGTAAGAGACAGCAATCTCCAATCACACAGATTGAACTCAATGTAAGAGACAGGAAACTCCAATTTCACAGATTGAACTCAATGTAAGAGACAGGAAAATCCAATCACACAGATTGAACTCAATGTAAGAGATAGGAAACTCCAATCACACAGATTGAACTCAATGTAAAAGACAGGAAACTCCAATCACGCAGATTGAACTCAATGTTAGAGGCAGGAATCTCCAATCTCACAGATTGAACTCAAGGTAAGAGGCAGGAAACTCCAATCACAAAGTTTGAACTCAAGGAAAGAGCAGGAAACTCCAATCTCACAGACTGAACTCAAAATAAGAGAAAGGAAACTTCAATCACACAGATTGAACTCAATGAAAGAGACAGGAAACTCCAATCACACAGATTGAACTCAATGTAAGAGACAGGAACCTCCAATCACACAGATTGAACGAAATGAAAGCGACAGTAAACTCCAATCACACATATTGAACTCAATGTAAGAGATAGGAAACTCCAATCACACAGATTGAACTCAATGTAAGAGATAGGACACTCCAATGTCACAGAATGAACTCAATGAAAGGGACAGGAAACTCCAATCACACAGATTGAACTCAATGTAAGAGATAGGAAACTCTAATCACACAGATTGAACTAAATGTAAGAGACAGGAAACTCCAATCACAAAGACTGAACTCAATGTAAGAGATAGGAAACTCCATTCACAAAGATTGAACTCAATGTAAGAGACAGGAAACTCCAATCACACAGATTGAACTCAAAGTAAGAGGCAGGAAACTCCAAGCACACAGATTGAACTCAATGTAAGAGGCAGGAAACTCCAATCTCACAGATTGAACTCAATGTAAGAGATAGGAAACTCCAATCACACAGATTGAACTCAATGTCAGAGATAGGAAACTTCAATCTCACAGACTAAACTCAATGTAAGAGAGAGGAAATTACAATCACAGAGATTGAACTCAATGTAAGAGACAGGAAACTCCAATCACACAGATTGAACTCAAGGAAAGAGGTCGGAAACTCCAATCACACAGATTGAACTCAAAGTAAGAGAAAGGAAACTCCAATCACACAGATTGAACTCAATGTAAGAGACAGGAATCTCCAATCTCACAGATTGAACTCAATGTATGAGTTAGGAAACTTCAATCTCAGATTGAACTCAATGTAAGAGACAGGAAACTCTCATCTCACAGATTGAACTCAATGTAAGAGACAGGAAATTCCAATCACACAGATTGTACTCAAGGTAAGAGGCAGGAAACTCGATTCACACAGATTGAACTCAAAGTAAGAGAAAGGAAACTCCAATCTCACAGATTGAACTCAATGTAAGAGATAGGAAACTCCAATCTCACAGATTGAACTCAATGTAAGAGATTGGAAGCTCCAATCACACAGATTGAACTCAATATAAGAGACAGGAAACACCAATCTCACAGATTGAACACTATTTAAGAGACAGGAAACTCCAATCACACAGATTGAACTCAATGTAAGAGACAGGAAACTCCAATCTCACAGATTGAACTCAATGTAAGAGACAGGAAACTCCAATCACCCAGATTGAACTCAATGTAAGAGACAGGAAACTCCAATCTCACAGATTGAACTCAATGTAAGAGATAGGAAACTCCAATCTCACAGGTTGAACTCAATGTAAGGGACAGGAAACTCCAATCACAAAGATTGAACTCAATGTAAGAGGCAGGAAACTCCAATCTCACAGATTGAACTCTATGTAAGAGATAGGAAACTCCAATCACACAGATTGAACTCAATGTCAGAGATAGGAAACTTCAATCTCACAGACTAAACTCAATGTAAGAGAGAGGAAATTACAATCACACAGATTGAACTCAATGTAAGAGACAGGAAACTCCAATCACACAGATTGAACTCAAGGAAATAGGTCGGAAACTCCAATCTCACAGATTGAACTGAATGTATGAGTTAGGAAACTCCAATCTCAGATTGAACTCAATGTAAGAGACAGGAAACTCTCATCTCACAGATTGAACTCAATGTAAGAGAGAGGAAATTCCAATCACACAGATTGTACTCAAGGTGAGAGGCAGGAAACTCCAATCACACAGATTGATCTCAAAGTAAGAGAAAGGAAACTCCAATCTCACAGATTGAACTCAATGTAAGAGATAGGAAACTCCAATCTCACAGATTGAACTCAATGTAAGAGATTGGAAACTCTAATGACACAGATTGAACTCAATGTAAGAGACAGGAAACTCCAATCACAAAGACTGAACTCAATGTAAGAGATAGGAAACTCCATTCACAAAGATTTAACTCAATGTACGAGACAGGAAACTCCAATCACACAGATTGAACTCAATGTAAGAGACAGGAGACTCCAATCTCACAGATTGAACTCAATGTAAGAGATAGGAAACTCCAATCTCACAGGTTGAACTCAATGTAAGGGACAGGAAACTCCAATCACAAAGATTGAACTCAATGTAAGAGAAAGGAAACTCCAATGACACAGATTGAACTCTATGTAAGAGAGAGGACACTCCAATCACACAGATTGAACTCAATGTAAGAGATAGGAAACTCGAATCACACAGATTGAACTCAATGTAAGAGACAGGAAACTCCAATCACACTGATTGAACTCAATGTAAGAGATAGGAAACTCTCATCACACAGATTGAACTCAATGTAAGAGACAGGAATCTCCAATCACAAAGATTGAACTCAATGTAAGAGATAGGAAAATCCAATCACACAGATTGAACTCAATGTAAGAGACAGCAATCTCCAATCACACAGATTGAACTCAATGTAAGAGACAGGAAACTCCAATTTCACAGATTGAACTCAAAGTAAGAGACAGGAAAATCCAATCACACAGATTGAACTCAATGTAAGAGATAGGAAACTCCAATCACACAGATTGAACTCAATGTAAAAGACAGGAAACTCCAATCACGCAGATTGAACTCAATGTTAGAGGCAGGAATCTCCAATCTCACAGATTGAACTCAAGGTAAGAGGCAGGAAACTCCAATCACAAAGTTTGAACTCAAGGAAAGAGCAGGAAACTCCAATCTCACAGACTGAACTCAAAATAAGAGAAAGGAAACTTCAATCACACAGATTGAACTCAATGAAAGAGACAGGAAACTCCAATCACACAGATTGAACTCAATGTAAGAGACAGGATCCTCCAATCACACAGATTGAACGAAATGAAAGCGACAGTAAACTCCAATCACACATATTGAACTCAATGTAAGAGATAGGAAACTCCAATCACACAGATTGAACTCAATGTAAGAGATAGGACACTCCAATGTCACAGAATGAACTCAATGAAAGGGACAGGAAACTCCAATCACACAGATTGAACTCAATGTAAGAGATAGGAAACTCTAATCACACAGATTGAACTAAATGTAAGAGACAGGAAACTCCAATCACAAAGACTGAACTCAATGTAAGAGATAGGAAACTCCATTCACAAAGATTGAACTCAATGTAAGAGACAGGAAACTCCAATCACACAGATTGAACTCAAAGTAAGAGGCAGGAAACTCCAAGCACACAGATTGAACTCAATGTAAGAGGCAGGAAACTCCAATCTCACAGATTGAACTCAATGTAAGAGATAGGAAACTCCAATCACACAGATTGAACTCAATGTCAGAGATAGGAAACTTCAATCTCACAGACTAAACTCAATGTAAGAGAGAGGAAATTACAATCACAGAGATTGAACTCAATGTAAGAGACAGGAAACTCCAATCACACAGATTGAACTCAAGGAAAGAGGTCGGAAACTCCAATCACACAGATTGAACTCAAAGTAAGAGAACGGAAACTCCAATCACACAGATTGAACTCAATGTAAGAGACAGGAATCTCCAATCTCACAGATTGAACTCAATGTATGAGTTAGGAAACCCCAATCTCAGATTGAACTCAATGTAAGAGACAGGAAACTCTCATCTCACAGATTGAACTCAATGTAAGAGACAGGAAATTCCAATCACACAGATTGTACTCAAGGTAAGAGGCAGGAAACTCGATTCACACAGATTGAACTCAAAGTAAGAGAAAGGAAACTCCAATCTCACAGATTGAACTCAATGTAAGAGATAGGAAACTCCAATCTCACAGATTGAACTCAATGTAAGAGATTGGAAGCTCCAATCACACAGATTGAACTCAATATAAGAGACAGGAAACACCAATCTCACAGATTGAACACTATTTAAGAGACAGGAAACTCCAATCACACAGATTGAACTCAATGTAAGAGACAGGAAACTCCAATCTCACAGATTGAACTCAATGTAAGAGACAGGAAACTCCAATCACCCAGATTGAACTCAATGTAAGAGACAGGAAACTCCAATCTCACAGATTGAACTCAATGTAAGAGATAGGAAACTCCAATCTCACAGGTTGAACTCAATGTAAGGGACAGGAAACTCCAATCACAAAGATTGAACTCAATGTAAGAGGCAGGAAACTCCAATCTCACAGATTGAACTCAATGTAAGAGATAGGAAACTCCAATCACACAGATTGAACTCAATGTCAGAGATAGGAAACTTCAATCTCACAGACTAAACTCAATGTAAGAGAGAGGAAATTACAATCACACAGATTGAACTCAATGAAAGAGACAGGAAACTCCAATCACACAGATTGAACTCAAGGAAATAGGTCGGAAACTCCAATCTCACAGATTGAACTGAATGTATGAGTTAGGAAACTCCAATCTCAGATTGAACTCAATGTAAGAGACAGGAAACTCTCATCTCACAGATTGAACTCAATGTAAGAGTCAGGAAATTCCAATCACACAGATTGTACTCAAGGTAAGAGGCAGGAAACTCCAATCACACAGATTGATCTCAAAGTAAGAGAAAGGAAACTCCAATCTCACAGATTGAACTCAATGTAAGAGATAGGAAACTCCAATCTCACAGATTGAACTCAATGTAAGAGATTGGAAGCTCCAATCACACAGATTGAACTCAATATAAGAGACAGGAAACACCAATCTCACAGATTGAACACTATTTAAGAGACAGGAAACTCCAATCACACAGATTGAACTCAATGTAAGAGACAGGAAACTCCAATCACACAGATTGAACTCAATGTAAGAGACAGGAACATCCAATCTCACAGATTGAACTCAATTTAAGAGACAGGAAACTCCAATCTCACAGATTGAGCTCCATGTAAGAGATAGGAAACTCCAATCTCACAGATTGAACTCAATGTAAGAGACAGGAAACTCCAATCACACACATTGAACTCAATGTAAGAGACAGGAAACTCCAATCAAACAGATTGAACTCATTCTAAGAGACAGGAAACTCCACTTTCACAGATTAGACTCAATGTAAGAGACAGGAAAATCCAATCACACAGATTGAACACAATGTTAGAGACAGGAAACTCCAATCACACAGATTGAACTCAACGTAAGAGACAGGAAACTCCAATCACACAGATTGAACTCAATGTAAGAGGCAGGAAACTCCAATCTCACAGATAGAACTCAATGTAGGAGATAGAAAGCTCGAATCACACAGATTGAACTCAATGTAAGAGATAGGAAACTCCAATCTCACAGATTGAACTCAATGTAAGAGACAGGAAACTCAAATCACACAGAATGAACTCAATGTAAGAGACAGGAAACGCCAATCACACAGATTGAACTCAATGGAAGAGACAGGAAACTCCAATCACACTGATTGAACTCAATGTAAGAGATAGGAAACTCCAATCAAACAGATTGAGCACAATGTAAGAGACAGGAAACTCCAACCTCACAGATTGAACTCAATGGAAGAGATAGGAACATCCAATCACTCAGACTGAACTCAATGTAAGTGATAGGATATTCCAATCACACAGATTGAACTCCATGTAAGAGACAGGAAACTCCAACCACACAGACTGAACTCAAGGTAAGAGGCAGGAAACTCCAATCTCACTGATTGAACTCAAAGTAAGAAAAAGGAAACTCAAATCACACAGATTGAACTCAGTGTAAGAGACAGGAAACTCCAATCACGCAGATTGAACTCAATGTAAGAGACAGGAACCGCCAATCTTCAGATTGAACTCAATGTAAGAGCCAGGAAACTCCAATCTCACAGATTGAACTCAATGTAAGAGACAGGAAGCTCCAATCTCAGATTGAACTCAATGCAAGAGACAGGAAACTCCAATCTCACAGATTGAACTCAATGTAAGAGACAGGAAACTCCAATCACACAGATTGAACTCAATGTAAGAGACAGGAAACTCCAATCACACAGATTGAACTCAATGTAAGAGGCAGGAAACTACAGTCTCACAGATAGAACTCAATGTAAGAGATAGGAAACTCCAATCACACAGATTGAACTCAATGTAAGAGATAGGAAACTCCAATCTCACAGATTGAACTCAATGTAAGAGACAGGAAACTCCAATCACACAAATTGAACTCAATGTAAGAGACAGGAAACTCCAATCACACAGATTGAACTCAATGTAAGAGACAGGAAACTCCAATCACACAGATTGAACTCAATGTAAGAGATAGGAAACTCGAATCACACAGATTGAACTCAATGTAAGAGACAGGAAACTCCAATCACACAGATTGAACTCAATGTAAGAGACAGGAAACTCCAACCACACAGACTGAACTCAAGGTAAGAGGCAGGAAACTCCAATCTCACAGATTGAACTCAAAGTAAGAGAAAGGAAACTCCAATGACACAGATTGAACTCAATGTAAGAGACAGGAAACTCCAATCTCACAGATTGAACTCAATGTAAGAGACAGGAAACTCCAATCACACAGATTGAACTCAAGGTAAGTGCAGGAAGCTCCAATCTCACAGATTGAACGCAAAGTAAGAGAAAGGAAACTTCAATCACACAGATTGAACTCAATGAAAGAGACAGGAAACTCCAATCACACAGATTGAACTCAATGTAAGAGACAGGAACCTCCAATCGCAGAGATTAAACTAAATGAAAGAGACAGGATAATCCAATCACAGATATTGAATTCAATGTAAGAGATTGGAAACTCCAATCACACAGATTGAACTCAATGTAAGAGATAGGAAACTCCAATCACACAGATTGAACTCAATGTAAGAGACAGGAAACTCCAATCACACAGATTGAACTCAATGTAAGAGATAGGGAACTCGAATCACACAGATTGAACTCAATGTAAGAGACAGGAAACTCCAATCTCACAGATTGAACTCAATGTAAGAGATAGGAAACTGCAATCACTCCGACTGAACTCAATGTAAGAGACAGGATACTCCAATCACACAGATTGAACTCAATGTAAGAGACAGGAAACTCCAACCACACAGACTGAGCTCAAGGTAAGAGGCAGGAAACTCCAATCTCACAGATTGAAATCAAAGTAAGAGAAAGGAAACTCCAATCACACAGATTGAACTCAATGTAAGAGACAGGAAACTCAAATCACACAGAATGAACTCAATGTAAGAGACAGGAAACGCCAATCACACAGATTGAACTCAATGGAAGAGACAGGAAACTCCAATCACACTGATTGAACTCAATGTAAGAGATAGGAAACTCCAATCACACAGATTGAGCTCAATGTAAGAGACAGGAAACTCCAACCTCACAGATTGAACTCAATGTAAGAGATAGGAACATCCAATCACTCAGACTGAACTCAATGTAAGAGATAGGATATTCCAATCACACAGATTGAACTCCATGTAAGAGACAGGAAACTCCAACCACACAGACTGAACTCAAGGTAAGAGGCAGGAAACTCCAATCTCACTGATTGAACTCAAAGTAAGAGGAAGGAAACTCAAATCACACAGATTGAACTCAGTGTAAGAGACAGGAAACTCCAATCACACAGATTGAACTCAATGTAAGAGACAGGAACCGCCAATCTTCAGATTGAACTCAATGTAAGAGCCAGGAAACTCCAATCGCACAGATTGAACTCAATGTAAGAGACAGGAAGCTCCAATCTCAGATTGAACTCAATGCAAGAGACAGGAAACTCCAATCTCACAGATTGAACTCAATGTAAGAGACAGGAAACTCCAATCACACAGATTGAACTCAATGTAAGAGACAGGAAACTCCAATCACACAGATTGAACTCAATGTAAGAGGCAGGAAACTACAATCTCACAGATAGAACTCAATGTAAGAGATAGGAAACTCCAATCACACAGATTGAACTCAATGTAAGAGATAGGAAACTCCAATCTCACAGATTGAACTCAATGTAAGAGACAGGAAACTCCAATCACACAAATTGAACTCAATGTAAGAGACAGGAAACTCCAATCTCAGATTGAACTCAATGCAAGAGACAGGAAACTCCAATCTCACAGATTGAACTCAATGTAAGAGACAGGAAACTCCAATCACACAGATTGAACTCAATGTAAGAGACAGGAAACTCCAATCACAGATTGAACTCAATGTAAGAGACAGGAAACTCCAATCTCACAGATTGAACTCAATGTAAGAGACAGGAAACTCCAATCACACAGATTGAACTCAAGGTAATTGCAGGAAGCTCCAATCTCACAGATTGCACTCAAAGTAAGGAAAGGAAACTTCAATCACACAGATTGAACTCAATGAAAGAGACAGGAAACTCCAATCACACAGATTGAACTCAATGTAAGAGACAGGAACCTCCAATCGCAGAGATTGAACTAAATGAAAGAGACAGGAAAATCCAATCACAGATATTGAACTCAATGTAAGAGATTGGAAACTCCAATCACACAGATTGAACTCAATGTAAGAGATAGGAAACTCCAATCACACAGATTGAACTCAATGTAAGAGACAGGAAACTCCAATCACACACATTGAACTCAATGTAAGAGACAGGAAACTCCAATCAAACAGATTGAACTCATTCTAAGAGACAGGAAACTCCACTTTCACAGATTAGACTCAATGTAAGAGACAGGAAAATCCAATCACACAGATTGAACACAATGTTAGAGACAGGAAACTCCAATCACACAGATTGAACTCAACGTAAGAGACAGGAAACTCCAATCACACAGATTGAACTCAATGTAAGAGGCAGGAAACTCCAATCTCACAGATAGAACTCAATGTAGGAGATAGAAAGCTCGAATCACACAGATTGAACTCAATGTAAGAGATAGGAAACTCCAATCTCACAGATTGAACTCAATGTAAGAGACAGGAAACTCAAATCACACAGAATGAACTCAATGTAAGAGACAGGAAACGCCAATCACACAGATTGAACTCAATGGAAGAGACAGGAAACTCCAATCACACTGATTGAACTCAATGTAAGAGATAGGAAACTCCAATCAAACAGATTGAGCACAATGTAAGAGACAGGAAACTCCAACCTCACAGATTGAACTCAATGTAAGAGATAGGAACATCCAATCAATCAGACTGAACTCAATGTAAGTGATAGGATATTCCAATCACACAGATTGAACTCCATGTAAGAGACAGGAAACTCCAACCACACAGACTGAACTCAAGGTAAGAGGCAGGAAACTCCAATCTCACTGATTGAACTCAAAGTAAGAGAAAGGAAACGCAAATCACACAGATTGAACTCAGTGTAAGAGACAGGAAACTCCAATCACACAGATTGAACTCAATGTAAGAGACAGGAACCGCCAATCTTCAGATTGAACTCAATGTAAGAGCCAGGAAACTCCAATCTCACAGATTGAACTCAATGTAAGAGACAGGAAGCTCCAATCTCAGATTGAACTCAATGCAAGAGACAGGAAACTCCAATCTCACAGATTGAACTCAATGTAAGAGACAGGAAACTCCAATCACACAGATTGAACTCAATGTAAGAGACAGGAAACTCCAATCACACAGATTGAACTCAATGTAAGAGGCAGGAAACTACAGTCTCACAGATAGAACTCAATGTAAGAGATAGGAAACTCCAATCACACAGATTGAACTCAATGTAAGAGATAGGAAACTCCAATCTCACAGATTGAACTCAATGTAAGAGACAGGAAACTCCAATCACACAAATTGAACTCAATGTAAGAGACAGGAAACTCCAATCACACAGATTGAACTCAATGTAAGAGACAGGAAACTCCAATCACACAGATTGAACTCAATGTAAGAGATAGGAAACTCGAATCACACAGATTGAACTCAATGTAAGAGACAGGAAACTCCAATCACACAGATTGAACTCAATGTAAGAGACAGGAAACTCCAACCACACAGACTGAACTCAAGGTAAGAGGCAGGAAACTCCAATCTCACAGATTGAACTCAAAGTAAGAGAAAGGAAACTCCAATGACACAGATTGAACTCAATGTAAGAGACAGGAAACTCCAATCTCACAGATTGAACTCAATGTAAGAGACAGGAAACTCCAATCACACAGATTGAACTCAAGGTAAGTGCAGGAAGCTCCAATCTCACAGATTGAACGCAAAGTAAGAGAAAGGAAACTTCAATCACACAGATTGAACTCAGTGAAAGAGACAGGAAACTCCAATCACACAGATTGAACTCAATGTAAGAGACAGGAACCTCCAATCGCAGAGATTAAACTAAATGAAAGAGACAGGAAAATCCAATCACAGATATTGAATTCAATGTAAGAGATTGGAACTCCAATCACACAGATTGAACTCAATGTAAGAGATAGGAAACTCCAATCACACAGATTGAACTCAATGTAAGAGACAGGAAACTCCAATCACACAGATTGAACTCAATGTAAGAGATAGGGAACTCGAATCACACAGATTGAACTCAATGTAAGTGATAGGATATTCCAATCACACAGATTGAACTCCATGTAAGAGACAGGAAACTCCAACCACACAGACTGAACTCAAGGTAAGAGGCAGGAAACTCCAATCTCACTGATTGAACTCAAAGTAAGAGAAAGGAAACGCAAATCACACAGATTGAACTCAGTGTAAGAGACAGGAAACTCCAATCACACAGATTGAACTCAATGTAAGAGACAGGAACCGCCAATCTTCAGATTGAACTCAATGTAAGAGCCAGGAAACTCCAATCTCACAGATTGAACTCAATGTAAGAGACAGGAAGCTCCAATCTCAGATTGAACTCAATGCAAGAGACAGGAAACTCCAATCTCACAGATTGAACTCAATGTAAGAGACAGGAAACTCCAATCACACAGATTGAACTCAATGTAAGAGACAGGAAACTCCAATCACACAGATTGAACTCAATGTAAGAGGCAGGAAACTACAGTCTCACAGATAGAACTCAATGTAAGAGATAGGAAACTCCAATCACACAGATTGAACTCAATGTAAGAGATAGGAAACTCCAATCTCACAGATTGAACTCAATGTAAGAGACAGGAAACTCCAATCACACAAATTGAACTCAATGTAAGAGACAGGAAACTCCAATCACACAGATTGAACTCAATGTAAGAGACAGGAAACTCCAATCACACAGATTGAACTCAATGTAAGAGATAGGAAACTCGAATCACACAGATTGAACTCAATGTAAGAGACAGGAAACTCCAATCACACAGATTGAACTCAATGTAAGAGACAGGAAACTCCAACCACACAGACTGAACTCAAGGTAAGAGGCAGGAAACTCCAATCTCACAGATTGAACTCAAAGTAAGAGAAAGGAAACTCCAATGACACAGATTGAACTCAATGTAAGAGACAGGAAACTCCAATCTCACAGATTGAACTCAATGTAAGAGACAGGAAACTCCAATCACACAGATTGAACTCAAGGTAAGTGCAGGAAGCTCCAATCTCACAGATTGAACGCAAAGTAAGAGAAAGGAAACTTCAATCACACAGATTGAACTCAGTGAAAGAGACAGGAAACTCCAATCACACAGATTGAACTCAATGTAAGAGACAGGAACCTCCAATCGCAGAGATTAAACTAAATGAAAGAGACAGGAAAATCCAATCACAGATATTGAATTCAATGTAAGAGATTGGAACTCCAATCACACAGATTGAACTCAATGTAAGAGATAGGAAACTCCAATCACACAGATTGAACTCAATGTAAGAGACAGGAAACTCCAATCACACAGATTGAACTCAATGTAAGAGATAGGGAACTCGAATCACACAGATTGAACTCAATGTAAGAGACAGGAAACTCCAACCACACAGACTGAACTCAAGGTAAGAGGCAGGAAACTCCAATCTCACAGATTGAACTCAAAGTAAGAGAAAGGAAACTCCAATGACACAGATTGAACTCAATGTAAGAGACAGGAAACTCCAATCTCACAGATTGAACTCAATGTAAGAGACAGGAAACTCCAATCACACAGATTGAACTCAAGGTAAGTGCAGGAAGCTCCAATCTCACAGATTGAACGCAAAGTAAGAGAAAGGAAACTTCAATCACACAGATTGAACTCAGTGAAAGAGACAGGAAACTCCAATCACACAGATTGAACTCAATGTAAGAGACAGGAACCTCCAATCGCAGAGATTAAACTAAATGAAAGAGACAGGAAAATCCAATCACAGATATTGAATTCAATGTAAGAGATTGGAACTCCAATCACACAGATTGAACTCAATGTAAGAGATAGGAAACTCCAATCACACAGATTGAACTCAATGTAAGAGACAGGAAACTCCAATCACACAGATTGAACTCAATGTAAGAGATAGGGAACTCGAATCACACAGATTGAACTCAATGTAAGAGACAGGAAACTCCAACCACACAGACTGAACTCAAGGTAAGAGGCAGGAAACTCCAATCTCACAGATTGAAATCAAAGTAAGAGAAAGGAAACTCCAATCACACAGATTGAACTCAATGTAAGAGACAGGAAACTCAAATCACACAGAATGAACTCAAAGTAAGAGACAGGAAACGCCAATCACACAGATTGAACTCAATGGAAGAGACAGGAAACTCCAATCACACTGATTGAACTCAATGTAAGAGATAGGAAACTCCAATCACACAGATTGCGCTCAATGTAAGAGACAGGAAACTCCAACCTCACAGATTGAACTCAATGTAAGAGATAGGAACATCCAATCACTCAGACTGAACTCAATGTAAGAGATAGGATATTCCAATCACACAGATTGAACTCCATGTAACAGACAGGAAACTCCAACCACACAGACTGAACTCAAGGTAAGAGGCAGGAAACTCCAATCTCACTGATTGAACTCAAAGTAAGAGGAAGGAAACTCAAATCACACAGATTGAACTCAGTGTAAGAGACAGGAAACTCCAATCACACAGATTGAACTCAATGTAAGAGACAGGAACCGCCAATCTTCAGATTGAACTCAATGTAAGAGCCAGGAAACTCCAATCGCACAGATTGAACTCAATGTAAGAGACTGGAAGCTCCAATCTCAGATTGAACTCAATGCAAGAGACAGGAAACTCCAATCTCACAGATTGAACTCAATGTAAGAGACAGGAAACTCCAATCACACAGATTGAACTCAATGTAAGAGACAGGAAACTCCAATCACACAGATTGAACTCAATGTAAGAGGCAGGAAACTACAATCTCACAGATAGAACTCAATGTAAGAGATAGGAAACTCCAATCACACAGATTGAACTCAATGTAAGAGATAGGAAACTCCAATCTCACAGATTGAACTCAATGTAAGAGACAGGAAACTCCAATCACACAAATTGAACTCAATGTAAGAGACAGGAAACTCCAATCTCAGATTGAACTCAATGCAAGAGACAGGAAACTCCAATCTCACAGATTGAACTCAATGTAAGAGACAGGAAACTCCAATCACACAGATTGAACTCAATGTAAGAGACAGGAAACTCCAATCACAGATTGAACTCAATGTAAGAGACAGGAAACTCCAATCTCACAGATTGAACTCAATGTAAGAGACAGGAAACTCCAATCACACAGATTGAACTCAAGGTAAGTGCAGGAAGCTCCAATCTCACAGATTGCACTCAAAGTAAGGAAAGGAAACTTCAATCACACAGATTGAACTCAATGAAAGAGACAGGAAACTCCAATCACACAGATTGAACTCAATGTAAGAGACAGGAACCTCCAATCGCAGAGATTGAACTAAATGAAAGAGACAGGAAAATCCAATCACAGATATTGAACTCAATGTAAGAGATTGGAAACTCCAATCACACAGATTGAACTCAATGTAAGAGATAGGAAACTCCAATCACACAGATTGAACTCAATGTAAGAGACAGGAAACTCCAATCACACAGATTGAACTCAATGTAAGAGATAGGGAACTCGAATCACACAGATTGAACTCAATGTAAGAGACAGGAAACTCCAATCTCACAGATTGAACTCAATGTAAGAGATAGGAAACTGCAATCACTCCGACTGAACTCAATGTAAGAGACAGGATACTCCAATCACACAGATTGAACTCAATGTAAGAGACAGGAAACTCCAACCACACAGACTGAACTCAAGGTAAGAGGCAGGAAACTCCAATCTCACAGATTGAAATCAAAGTAAGAGAAAGGAAACTCCAATCACACAGATTGAACTCAATGTAAGAGACAGGAAACTCCAATCTCAGATTGAACTCAAGTTAAGAGACATGAAACTCCAACCTCATAGATTGAACTCAATGTAAGAGACAGGAAACTCCTATCACACAGATTGAACTCAAGGTAAGAGGCAGGAAACTCCAATCACACAGATTGAACTCAATGTAAGAGACAGGAACCACCAATCACACAGATTGAACTGAATGTAAGAGGCAGTTAACTCCAATCTCACAGATTGAACTCAATGTAAGAGATAGGAAACTCCAATCACACAGATTGAACTCAATGTCAGAGATAGGAAACTCCAATCTCACAGACGAAACTCAATGTAAGAGAGAGGAAATTACAATCACACAGATTGAACTCAATGTAAGAGACAGGAAACTCCAATCACACAGATTGAACTCAAGGTAAGAGGTAGGAAACTCCAATCACACAGATTGAACTCAAAGTAAGAGAAAGGAAACTCCAATCACACAGATTGAACTCAATGTAAGAAACAGGGAACTCCAGTCTCACAGATTGTACTCAATGTATGAGTTAGGAAACTCCAATCTCAGATTGAACTCAATGTAAAAGACAGGAAATTTTAATCTCACAGATTGGACTCAATGTAAGAGACAGGAAACTCCAATCACACAGATTGTACTCAAGGTGAGAGGCAGGAAACTCCAATCACACAGATTGAACTCAAAGTAAGAGAACGGAAACTCCAATCTCACAGATTGAACTCAATGTAAGAGATAGGAAACTCCAATCTCACAGATTGAACTCAATGTAAGAGATAGGAAGCTCCAATCACACAGATTGAACTCAATATAAGAGACAGGAAACAACAATCTCACAGATTGAACACAATTTAAGAGACAGGAAACTCCAATCACACAGATTGAACTCAATGTAAGAGACAGGAAACTCCAATCTCACAGATTGAACTCAATGTAAGAGACAGGAAACTCCAATCACCCAGGTTGAACTCAATGTAAGAGAGAGGAAACTCCAATCTCACAGATTGAACTCAATGTAAGAGATAGGAAAATCCAATCTCACAGGTTGAACTCAATGTAAGGGACAGGAAACTCCAATCACAAAGATTGAACTCAATGTAAGAGACAGGAAACTCCAATCACACAGATTGAACTCAATGTAAGAGACAGGAAACTCCAATCACACAGATTGAACTCAATGTAAGAGATAGGAAACTCCAATCACACAGATTGAACTCAATGTAAGAGACCGGAAACTCCAATCTCACAGATTGAACTCAATGTAAGAGATAGGAAACTCCAATCACTCAGACCGAACTCAATGTAAGAGATAGGATACTCCAATCACACAGATTGAACTGAATGTAAGAGACAGGAAACTCCAACCACACAGACTGAACTCAAGGTAAGAGGCAGGAAACTCCAATCTCACAGATTGAACTCAAAGTAAGAGAAAGGAAACTCCAATCACACAGATTGAACTCAGTGTAAGAGACAGGAAACTCCAATCACACAGATTGAACTCAATGTAAGAGACTGGAACCTCCAATCTTCAGATTGAACTCAGTGTAAGAGACAGGAAACTCCAATCACACAGATTGAACTCAATGTAAGTGATAGGAAACTCCAATCTCACAGATTGAACTCAATGTAAGAGACAGGAAACTCCAATCACACTGATTGAACTCAATGTAAGAGATAGGAAACTCTAATCACACAGATTGAACTCAATGTAAGAGACAGGAAACCCCAATCACAAAGATTGAACTCAATGTAAGAGATAGGAAAACCCAATCACACAGATTGAACTCAATGTAAGAGACAGGAAACTCCAATCACACAGATTGAACTCAAAGTAAAAGACAGGAAATTCCAATCACGCAGATTGAACTCAATGTTCGAGGCAGGAAACTCCAATCACACAGATTGAACTCAATGTGAGAGAAAGGAAACTCCAATCACACTGATTGAACTCAATGTAAGAGACAGGAAAATTCAATCACACAGATTGAACTCAATGTCAGAGACAGGAAACTCCAATCACACAGATTGAACTCAATGTAAGAGACAGGAAACTCCAATCACACAGATTGAACTCAATGTAAGAGATAGGAAACTCCAATCACACAGATTGAACTCAAAGTAAGAGACCGGAAACTCCAATCTCACAGTTTGAACTCAATGTAAGAGATAGGAAACTCCAATCACTCAGACCGAACTCAATGTAAGAGATAGGATACTCCAATCACACAGATTGAACTGAATGTAAGAGACAGGAAACTCCAACCACACAGACTGAACTCAAGGTAAGAGGCAGGAAACTCCAATCTCACAGATTGAACTCAAAGGAAGAGAAAGGAAACTCCAATCACACAGATTGAACTCAGTGTAAGAGACAGGAAACTCCAATCACACAGATTGAACTCAATGTAAGAGACTGGAACCTCCAATCTTCAGATTGAACTCAATGTAAGAGCCAGGAAACTCCAATCTCACAGATTGAACTCAATGTAAGAGACAGGAAACTCCAATCTCAGATTGAACTCAATGTAAGAGACAGGAAACTTCAATCTCACAGATTGATCTCAATGTAAGAGACAGGAAACTCCAATCACACAGATTGAACTCAATGTAAGAGACAGGAAACTCCAATCACACAGATTGAACTCAATGTAAGAGGCATGAAACTCCAATCTCACAGATAGAACTCAATGTAAGAGATAGGAAACTCCAATCGCACACATTGAACTCAATGTAAGAGATAAGAAACTCCAATCTCACTGATTGAACTCAATGTAAGAGACAGGAAAATGCAATCACACAGATTGAACTCAATGTAAGAGACAGGAAACTCCAATCACACAGATTGTGCTCAATGTAAGAGACAGGAAACTCCAAACACACAGATTGAACTCAATGTAAGAGATTGGAAACTCGAATCACACAGATTGAACTCCATGTCAGAGACAGGAAACTCCAATCTCACAGATTGAACTCAATGAAAGAGATAGAAAACTGCAATCACACAGATTGAACTCAATGTAAGAGACAGGAAACTCCAATCTCACAGATTGAACTCAATGTAAGAGACAGGAAACTCTCATCTCACAGATTGTACTCAATGTAAGAGACAGGAAATTCCAATCAAACAGATTGTACTCAAGGTAAGAGGCAGGAAACTCCAATCACACAGATTGAACTCAAAGTAAGAGAAAGGAAACTCCAATCTCACAGATTGAACTCAATGTAAGAGATAGGAAACTCCAATCTCACAGCTTGAACTCAATGTAAGAGATAGGAATCTCCAATCACACAGATTGAACTCAATATAAGAGACAGGAAACACCAATCTCACAGATTGAACACTATTTAAGAGACAGGAAACTCCAATCACACAGATTGAACTCAATGTAAGAGACAGGAAACTCCAATCACCCAGATTGAACTCAATGTAAGAGACAGGAAACTCCAATCTCACAGATTGAACTCAATGTAAGAGATAGGAAACTCCAATCTCACAGGTTGAACTCAATGTAAGGGACAGGAAACTCCAATCACAAAGATTGAACTCAATGTAAGAGAAAGGAAGCTCCAATGACACAGATTGAACTCTATGTAAGAGAGAGGAAACTCCAATCACACAGATTGAACTCAATGTAAGAGATAGGAAACTCCAAACACACAGATTGAACTCAATGTAAGTGATAGGAAACTCCAATCTCACAGATTGAACTAAATGTGAGAGACAGGAAACTCCAATCACACTGATTGCACTCAATGTAAGAGATAGGAAACTCTAATCACACAGATTGAACTCAATGTAAGAGACAGAAAACTCCAATCACAAAGATTGAACTCAATGTAAGAGATAGGAAAATCCAATCACACAGATTGAACTCAATGTAACAGACAAGAAAGTCCAATCACACAGATTGAACTCAATGTAAGAGACAGGAAACTCCAATTTCACAGATTGAACTCAATTTAAGAGACAGGAAAATCCAATCACACAGATTGAACTCAATGTAAGAGACAGGAAACTCCAATCACACAGATTGAACTCAATGTAAAAGACAGGAAACTCCAATCACGCAGATTGAACTCAATGTTAGAGGCAGGCAACTCCAATCTCACAGATTGAACTCAATGTAGGAGAAATGAAACTCCAATCACACTGATTGAACTCAATGTAAGAGACAGGAAACTCCAATCTCACAGATTGAACTAAATGTGAGAGACAGGAAACTCCAATCACACTGATTGCACTCAATGTAAGAGATAGGAAACTCTAATCACACAGATTGAACTCAATGTAAGAGACAGGAAAATCCAATCACACAGATTGAACTCAATGTAAGAGACAGGAAACTCCAATCACACAGATTGAACTCAATGTAAGAGACAGGAAACTCCAATCTCACAGATTGTACTCAATGTAAGAGATAGGAAACTCCAATCTCACAGGTTGAACTCTATGTAAGAGAGAGGAAACTCCAATCACACAGATTGAACTCAATGGAAGAGATAGGAAACTCCAATCACACAGATTGAACTCAATGTAAGTGATAGGAAACTCCAATCTCACAGATTGAACTCAATGTAAGAGACAGGAAACTCCAATCACAAAGATTGAACTCAATGTAAGAGATAGGAAAATCCAATCACGCAGATTGAACTCAATGTAAGAGACAGGAAACTCCAATCACACAGATTGAACTCAATGTAAGAGACAGGAAACTCCAATTTCACAGATTGAACTCAATGTAAGAGACAGGAAAATCCAATCACACAGATTGAACTCAATGTAAGAGACAGGAAACTCCAATCACACAGATTGAACTCAATGTAAAGGACAGGAAACTCCAATCACGCAGATTGAACTCAATGTTAGAGGCAGGAAACTCCAATCTCACAGATTGAACTCAAGGTAAGAGGCAGGAAACTCCAATCACAAAGATTGAATTCAAGGAAAGAGCAGGAAACTCCAATCTCACAGATTGAACTCAAAGTAAGAGAAAGGTAACTTCAATCACACAGATTGAACTCAATGAAAGAGACAGGAAACTCCAATCACACAGATTGAACTCAATGTAAGAGACAGGAACCTCCAATCACACAGATTGAACTAAATGAAAGAGACAGGAAACTCCAATCACACATATTGAATTCAATGTAAGAGATAGGAAACTCCAATCACACAGATTGAACTCAATGTCAGAGATAGGAAACTCCAATCTCACAGACTAAACTGAATGTAAGGGAGAGGAAATTACAATCACAAAGATTGAACTCAATGTAAGAGACAGGAAACTCCAATCACAGAGATTGAACTCAAGGTAAGAGGTAGGAAAATCCAATCACACAGATTGAACTCAAAGTAAGAGAAAGGAAACTCCAATCACACAGATTGAACTCAATGTAAGAGACAGGAAACTCCAATCTCACAGATTGAACTCAATGTATGAGTTAGGAAACTCCAATCTCAGATTGAACTCAATGTAAGAGACAGGAAGCTCTCATCTCACAGATTGAACTCAATGTAAGAGAGAGGAAATTCCAATCACACAGATTGAACTCAATGTAAGAGACAGGAACCTCCAATCACACAGATTGAACTAAATGAAAGAGACAGGAAACTCCAATCACACATATTGAACTCAATGTAAGAGATAGGAAACTCCAATCACACAGATTGAACTCAATGTAAGAGATAGGAAACTCCAATCTCACAGAATGTACTCAATGTAAGGGACAGGAAACTCCAATCACACAGATTGAACTCAATGTACGAGATAGGAAACTCTAATCACACAGATTGAACTCAATGTAAGAGACAGGAAACTCCAATCACAAAGACTGAACTCAATGTAAGAGATAGGAAACTCCATTCACAAAGATTGAACTCAATGTAAGAGACAGGAAACTCCAATCACACAGATTGAACTCAATGTAAGAGGCAGGAAACTCCAATCACACAGATTGAACTCAATGTAAGAGGCAGGAAACTCCAATCTCACAGATTGAACTCAATGTAAGAGATAGGAAACTCCAATCACACAGATTGAACTCAATGTCAGAGACAGGAAACTCCAATCTCACAGACTAAACTCAATGTAAGAGAGAGGAAATTACAATCACACAGATTGAACTCAATGTAAGAGACAGGAAACTCCAATCACAGAGATTGAACTCAATGTAAGAGACAGGAAAATGCAATCACACAGATTGAACTCAATGTAAGAGACAGGAAAATGCAATCACACAGATTGAACTCAATGTAAGAGACAGGAAACTCCAATCACACAGATTGTGCTCAATGTAAGAGACAGGAAACTCCAAACACACAGATTGAACTCAATGTAAGAGATTGGAAACTCGAATCACACGGATTGAACACCATGTCAGAGACAGGAAACTCCAATCTCACAGATTGAACTCAATGTAAGAGATAGGAAACTCCAATCACACAGATTGAACTCAATGTAAGAGACAGGAAACTCCATTCTCACAGATTGAACTCAATGTAAGAGACAGGAAACTCCAATCTCAGATTGAACTCAATGTAAGAGAAAGGTAAGTCCAAGCTCACAGATTGAACTCAATGTAAGAGACAGGAAACTCCAATCACACAGGTTGAACTCAAGGTAAGAGGCAGGAAACTCCAATCACAAAGATTTAACTCAAGGAAAGAGCAGGGAACTCCAATCTCACAGATTGAACTCAAAGTAAGAGAAAGGAAAATTCAATCACACAGATTGAACTCAATGAAAGAGACAGGAAACTCCAATCACACAGATTGAACTCAATGTAAGAGACAGGAACCTCCAATCACACAGGTTGAACTCAATGTAAGAAACAGGAAACTCCAATCACACAGGTTGAACTCAAGGTAAGAGGCAGGAAACTCCAATCACAAAGATTTAACTCAAGGAAAGAGCAGGAAACTCCAATCTCACAGATTGAACTCAAAGTAAGAGAAAGGAAAATTCAATCACACAGATTGAACTCAATGAAAGAGACAGGAAACTCCAATCACACAGATTGAACTCAATGTAAGAGACAGGAACCTCCAATCACACAGGTTGAACTAAATGAAAGAGACAGGAAACTCCAATCACACATATTGAACTCAATGTAAGAGATAGGAAACTCCAATCACACAGATTGAACTCAATGTAAGAGGCAGGAAACTCCAATCTCACAGATTGAACTCAATGTAAGAGATAGGAAACTCCAATCACACAGATTGAACTCAATGTCAGAGACAGGAAACTCCAATCTCACAGACTAAACTCAATGTAAGAGAGAGGAAATTACAATCACACAGATTGAACTCAATGTAAGAGACAGGAAACTCCAATCACAGAGATTGAACTCAATGTAAGAGACAGGAAAATGCAATCACACAGATTGAACTCAATGTAAGAGACAGGAAAATGCAATCACACAGATTGAACTCAATGTAAGAGACAGGAAACTCCAATCACACAGATTGTGCTCAATGTAAGAGACAGGAAACTCCAAACACACAGATTGAACTCAATGTAAGAGATTGGAAACTCGAATCACACGGATTGAACACCATGTCAGAGACAGGAAACTCCAATCTCACAGATTGAACTCAATGTAAGAGATAGGAAACTCCAATCACACAGATTGAACTCAATGTAAGAGACAGGAAACTCCATTCTCACAGATTGAACTCAATGTAAGAGACAGGAAACTCCAATCTCAGATTGAACTCAATGTAAGAGAAAGGTAAGTCCAAGCTCACAGATTGAACTCAATGTAAGAGACAGGAAACTCCAATCACACAGGTTGAACTCAAGGTAAGAGGCAGGAAACTCCAATCACAAAGATTTAACTCAAGGAAAGAGCAGGAAACTCCAATCTCACAGATTGAACTCAAAGTAAGAGAAAGGAAAATTCAATCACACAGATTGAACTCAATGAAAGAGACAGGAAACTCCAATCACACAGATTGAACTCAATGTAAGAGTCAGGAACCTCCAATCACACAGGTTGAACTCAATGTAAGAGACAGGAAACTCCAATCACACAGGTTGAACTCAAGGTAAGAGGCAGGAAACTCCAATCACAAAGATTTAACTCAAGGAAAGAGCAGGAAACTCCAATCTCACAGATTGAACTCAAAGTAAGAGAAAGGAAAATTCAATCACACAGATTGAACTCAATGAAAGAGACAGGAAACTCCAATCACACAGATTGAACTCAATGTAAGAGACAGGAACCTCCAATCACACAGGTTGAACTAAATGAAAGAGACAGGAAACTCCAATCACACATATTGAACACAATGTAAGAGATAGGAAACTCCAATCACACAGATTGAACTCAATGTAAGAGATAGGAAACTCCAATCTCACAGAATGAACTCAACGTAAGGGATAGGGAACTCCAATCACACAGATTGAACTCAATGTAAGAGATAGGAAACTCTAATCACACAGATTGAACTCAATTTAAGAGACAGGAAACTCCAATCACAAAGACTGAACTCAATGTAAGAGATAGGAAACTCCATTCACAAAGATTTAACTCAATGTAAGAGACAGGAAACTCCAAACACACAGATTGAACTCAATGTAAGAGACAGGAAACTCCAATCTCACAGATTGAACTCAATGTAAGAGATAGGAAACTCCAATCTCACAGGTTGAACTCAATGTAAGGGACAGGAAACTCCAATCACAAAGATTGAACTCAATGTAAGAGAAAGGAAACTCCAATGACACAGATTGAACTCTATGTAAGAGAGAGGACACTCCAATCACACAGATTGAACTCAATGTAAGAGATAGGAAACTCGAATCACACAGATTGAACTCAATGTAAGTGATAGGAAACTCCAATCTCACAGATTGAACTCAATGTAAGAGACAGGAAACTCCAATCACACTGATTGAACTCAATGTAAGAGATAGGAAACTCTCATCACACAGATTGAACTCAATGTAAGAGACAGGAAACTCCAATCACAAAGTTTGAACTCAATGTAAGAGATAGGAAAATCCAATCACACAGATTGAACTCAATGTTAGAGACAACAATCTCCAATCACACAGATTGAACTCAATGTAAGAGGCAGGAAACTCCAATTTCACAGATTGAACTCAATGTAAGAGACAGGAAAATACAATCACACAGATTGAACTCAATGTAAGAGATAGGAAACTCCAATCACACAGATTGAACACAATGTAAGAGATAGGAAACTCCAATCACACAGATTGAACTCAATGTAAAAGACAGGAAACTCCAATCACGCAGATTGAACTGAATGTTAGAGGCAGGAATCTCCAATCTCACAGATTGAACACAAGGTAAGATGCAGGAAACTCCAATCACAAAGTTTGAACTCAAGGAAAGAGCAGGAAACTCCAATCTCACAGACTGAACTCAAAATGAGAGAAAGGAAACTTCAATCACACAGATTGAACTCAATGAAAGAGACAGGAAACTCCAATCACACAGATTGAACTCAATGTAAGAGATAGGAAACTCGAATCACACAGATTGAACTCAATGTAAGTGATAGGAAACTCCAATCTCACAGATTGACCTCAATGTAAGAGACAGGAAAATTCAATCACACAGATTGAACTCAATGTAAGAGACAGGAAACTCCAATCACACAGATTGAACTCAATGTAAGAGACAGGAAACTCCAATCACACTGATTGAACTCAATGTAAGAGATAGGAATCTCCAATCACACAGATTGAACTCAATGTAAGAGACAGGAATCTCCAATCTCACAGATTGATCTCAATGTAAGAGATAGGAAACTCCAATCACTCAGACCGAACTCAATGTAAGAGATAGGATACTCCAATCACACAGATTGAACTGAATGTAAGAGACAGGAAACTCTAACCACACGGACTGAACTCAAGGTAAGAGGCAGGAAACTCCAATCTCACAGATTGAACTCAAAGTAAGAGAAAGGAAACTCCAATCACACAGATTGAACTCAGTGTAAGAGACAGGAAACTCCAATCACACAGATTGAACTCAATGTAAGAGACTGGAACCTCCAATCTTCAGATTGAACTCAATGTAAGAGCCAGGAAACTCCAATCTCACAGATTGAACTCAATGTAAGAGACAGGAAACTCCAATCTCAGATTGAACTCAATGTAAGAGACAGGAAACTCCAATCTCACAGATTGATCTCAATGTAAGAGACAGGAAACTCCAATCACACAGATTGAACTCAATGTAAGAGACAGGAAACTCCAATCACACAGATTGAACTCAATGTAAGAGGCATGAAACTCCAATCTCACAGATAGAACTCAATGTAAGAGATAGGAAACTCCAATCTCACAGATTGAACTCAATGTAAGAGACAGGAAAATGCAATCACACAGATTGAACTCAATGTAAGAAACAGGAAACTCCAATCACACAGATTGTGCTCAATGTAAGAGACAGGAAACTCCAAACACACAGATTGAACTCAATGTAAGAGATTGGAAACTCGAATCACAAAGATTGAACTCCATGTCAGAGACAGGAAACTCCAATCTCACAGATTGAACTCAATGTAAGAGATAGGAAACTCCAATCACACAGATTGAACTCAATGTAAGAGGCAGGAAACTCCAATCTCACAGATTGAACTCAATGTAAGAGACAGGAAACTCCAATCTCAGATTGAACTCAATGTAAGAGACAGGAAACTCCAATCTCACAGATTGAACTCAATGTAAGAGACAGGAAACTCCAATCACACAGGTTGAACTCAAGGTAAGAGGCAGGAAACTCCAATCACAAAGATTGAACTCAAGGAAAGAGCAGGAAACTCCAATCTCACAGATTGAACTCAAAGTAAGAGAAAAGAAACTTCAATCACACAGATTGAACTCAATGAAAGAGACAGGAAACTCCAATCACACAGATTGAACTCAATGTAAGAGACAGGAAACTCCAATCACACAGATGGAACTCAATGTAAGAGACAGGAAACTCCAATCACACAGATTGAACTCAATGTAAGAGATAGGAATCTCCAATCACACAGATTGAACTCAATGTAAGAGACAGGAATCTCCAATCTCACAGATTGATCTCAATGTAAGAGATAGGAAACTCCAATCACTCAGACCGAACTCAATGTAAGAGATAGGGTACTCCAATCACACAGATTGAACTGAATGTAAGAGACAGGAAACTCTAACCACACAGACTGAACTCAAGGTAAGAGGCAGGAAACTCCAATCTCACAGATTGAACTCAAAGTAAGAGAAAGGAAACTCCAATCACACAGATTGAACTCAGTTTAAGAGACAGGAAACTCCAATCACACAGATTGAACTCAATGTAAGAGACTGGAACCTCCAATCTTCAGATTGAACTCAATGTAAGAGCCAGGAAACTCCAATCTCACAGATTGAACTCAATGTAAGAGACAGGAAACTCCAATCTCAGATTGAACTCAATGTAAGAGACAGGAAACTCCAATCTCACAGATTGATCTCAATGTAAGAGACAGGAAACTGCAATCACACAGATTGAACTCAATGTAAGAGACAGAAAACTCCAATCACACAGATTGAACTCAATGTAAGAGGCATGAAACTCCAATCTCACAGATAGAACTCAATGTAAGAGATAGGAAACTCCAATCGCACACATTGAACTCAATGTAAGAGATAGGAAACTCCAATCTCACAGATTGAACTCAATGTAAGAGACAGGAAAATGCAATCACACAGATTGAACTCAATGTAAGAAACAGGAAACTCCAATCACACAGATTGTGCTCAATGTAAGAGACAGGAAACTCCAAACACACAGATTGAACTCAATGTAAGAGATTGGAAACTCGAATCACAAAGATTGAACTCCATGTCAGAGACAGGAAACTCCAATCTCACAGATTGAACTCAATGTAAGAGATAGGAAACTCCAATCACACAGATTGAACTCAATGTTAGAGACAGGAAACTCCAATCTCACAGATTGAACTCAATGTAAGAGACAGGAAACTCCAATCTCAGATTGAACTCAATGTAAGAGACAGGAAACTCCAATCTCACAGATTGAACTCAATGTAAGAGACAGGAAACTCCAATCACACAGGTTGAACTCAAGGTAAGAGGCAGGAAACTCCAATCACAAAGATTGAACTCAAAGGAAAGAGCAGGAAACTCCAATCTCACAGATTGAACTCAAAGTAAGAGAAAAGAAACTTCAATCACAAAGATTGAACTTAATGAAAGAGACAGGAAACTCCAATCACACATATTGAACTCAATGTAAGAGATAGGAAACTCCAATCACACAGATTGAACTCAATGTAAGAGATAGGAAACTCCAATCTCACAGAATGAACTCAATGTAAGGGACAGGGAACTCCAATCACAAAGATTGAACTCAATGTAAGAGATAGGAAACTCTAATCACACAGATTGAACTCAGTGTAAGAGACAGGAAACTCCAATCACAAAGACTGAACTCAATGTAAGAGATAGGAAACTCCATTCACAAAGATTTAACTCAATGTACGAGACAGGAAACTCCAATCACACAGATTGAACTCAATGTAAGAGACAGGAGACTCCAATCTCACAGATTGAACTCAATGTAAGAGATAGGAAACTCCAATCTCACAGGTTGAACTCAATGTAAGGGACAGGAAACTCCAATCACAAAGATTGAACTCAATGTAAGAGAAAGGAAACTCCAATGACACAGATTGAACTCTATGTAAGAGAGAGGACACTCCAATCACACAGATTGAACTCAATGTAAGAGATAGGAAATTCGAATCACACAGATTGAACTCAATGTAAGTGATAGGAAACTCCAATCTCACAGATTGAACTCAATGTAAGAGACAGGAAACTCCAATCACACTGATTGAACTCAATGTAAGAGATAGGAAACTCTCATCACACAGATTGAACTCAATGTAAGAGACAGGAAACTCCAATCACAAAGATTGAACTCAATGTAAGAGATAGGAAAATCCAATCACACAGATTGAACTCAATGTAAGAGACAGCAATCTCCAATCACACAGATTGAACTCAATGTAAGAGACAGGAAACTCCAATTTCACAGATTGAACTCAATGTAAGAGACAGGAAAATCCAATCACACAGATTGAACTCAATGTAAGAGATAGGAAACTCCAATCACACAGATTGAACTCAATGTAAAAGACAGGAAACTCCAATCACGCAGATTGAACTCAATGTTAGAGGCAGGAATCTCCAATCTCACAGATTGAACTCAAGGTAAGAGGCAGGAAACTCCAATCACAAAGTTTGAACTCAAGGAAGGAGCAGGAAACTCCAATCTCACAGACTGAACTCAAAATAAGAGAAAGGAAACTTCAATCACACAGATTGAACTCAATGAAAGAGACAGGAAACTCCAATCACACAGATTGAACTCAATGTAAGAGACAGGAACCTCCAATCACACAGATTGAACGAAATGAAAGCGACAGTAAACTCCAATCACACATATTGAACTCAATGTAAGAGATAGGAAACTCCAATCACACAGATTGAACTCAAAGTAAGAGATAGGACACTCCAATGTCACAGAATGAACTCAATGAAAGGGACAGGAAACTCCAATCACACAGATTGAACTCAATGTAAGAGATAGGAAACTCTAATCACACAGATTGAACTAAATGTAAGAGACAGGAAACTCCAATCACAAAGACTGAACTCAATGTAAGAGATAGGAAACTCCATTCACAAAGATTGAACTCAATGTAAGAGACAGGAAACTCCAATCACACAGATTGAACTCAAAGTAAGAGGCAGGAAACTCCAAGCACACAGATTGAACTCAATGTAAGAGGCAGGAAACTCCAATCTCACAGATTGAACTCAATGTAAGAGATAGGAAACTCCAATCACACAGATTGAACTCAATGTCAGAGATAGGAAACTTCAATCTCACAGACTAAACTCAATGTAAGAGAGAGGAAATTACAATCACAGAGATTGAACTCAATGTAAGAGACAGGAAACTCCAATCACACAGATTGAACTCAAGGAAAGAGGTCGGAAACTCCAATCACTCAGACCGAACTCAATGTAAGAGATAGGATACTCCAATCACACAGATTGAACTGAATGTAAGAGACAGGAAACTCTAACCACACAGACTGAACTCAAGGTAAGAGGCAGGAAACTCCAATCTCACAGATTGAACTCAAAGTAAGAGAAAGGAAACTCCAATCACACAGATTGAACTCAGTGTAAGAGACAGGAAACTCCAATCACACAGATTGAACTCAATGTAAGAGACTGGAACCTCCAATCTTCAGATTGAACTCAATGTAAGAGCCAGGAAACTCCAATCTCACAGATTGAACTCAATGTAAGAGACAGGAAACTCCAATCTCAGATTGAACTCAATGTAAGAGACAGGAAACTCCAATCTCACAGATTGATCTCAATGTAAGAGACAGGAAACTCCAATCACACAGATTGAACTCAATGTAAGAGACAGGAAACTCCAATCACTCAGATTGAACTCAATGTAAGAGGCATGAAACTCCAATCTCACAGATAGAACTCAATGTAAGAGATAGGAAACTCCAATCTCACAGATTGAACTCAATGTAAGAGACAGGAAAATGCAATCACACAGATTGAACTCAATGTAAGAAACAGGAAACTCCAATCACACAGATTGTGCTCAATGTAAGAGACAGGAAACTCCAAACACACAGATTGAACTCAATGTAAGAGATTGGAAACTCGAATCACAAAGATTGAACTCCATGTCAGAGACAGGAAACTCTAATCTCACAGATTGAACTCAATGTAAGAGATAGGAAACTCCAATCACACAGAGTGAACTCAATGTAAGAGACAGGAAACTCCAATCTCACAGATTGAACTCAATGTAAGAGACAGGAAACTCCAATCTCAGATTGAACTCAATGTAAGAGACAGGAAACTCCAATCTCACAGATTGAACTCAATGTAAGAGACAGGAAACTCCAATCACACAGGTTGAACTCAAGGTAAGAGGCAGGAAACTCCAATCACAAAGATTGAACTCAAGGAAAGAGCAGGAAACTCCAATCTCACAGATTGAACTCAAAGTAAGAGAAAAGAAACTTCAATCACACAGATTGAACTCAATGAAAGAGACAGGAAACTCCAATCACACAGATTGAACTCAATGTAAGAGACAGGAAACTCCAATCACACAGATTGAACTCAATGTAAGAGATAGGATACTCCAATCACACAGATTGAACTGAATGTAAGAGACAGGAAACTCTAACCACACAGACTGAACTCAAGGTAAGAGGCAGGAAACTCCAATCTCACAGATTGAACTCAAAGTAAGAGAAAGGAAACTCCAATCACACAGATTGAACTCAGTGTAAGAGACAGGAAACTCCAATCACACAGATTGAACTCAATGTAAGAGACTGGAACCTCCAATCTTCAGATTGAACTCAATGTAAGAGCCAGGAAACTCCAATCTCACAGATTGAACTCAATGTAAGAGACAGGAAACTCCAATCTCAGATTGAACTCAATGTAAGAGACAGGAAACTCCAATCTCACAGATTGATCTCAATGTAAGAGACAGGAAACTGCAATCACACAGATTGAACTCAATGTAAGAGACAGAAAACTCCAATCACACAGATTGAACTCAATGTAAGAGGCATGAAACTCCAATCTCACAGATAGAACTCAATGTAAGAGATAGGAAACTCCAATCGCACACATTGAACTCAATGTAAGAGATAGGAAACTCCAATCTCACAGATTGAACTCAATGTAAGAGACAGGAAAATGCAATCACACAGATTGAACTCAATGTAAGAAACAGGAAACTCCAATCACACAGATTGTGCTCAATGTAAGAGACAGGAAACTCCAAACACACAGATTGAACTCAATGTAAGAGATTGGAAACTCGAATCACAAAGATTGAACTCCATGTCAGAGACAGGAAACTCCAATCTCACAGATTGAACTCAATGTAAGAGATAGGAAACTCCAATCACACAGATTGAACTCAATGTTAGAGACAGGAAACTCCAATCTCACAGATTGAACTCAATGTAAGAGACAGGACACTCCAATCTCAGATTGAACTCAATGTAAGAGACAGGAAACTCCAATCTCACAGATTAAACTCAAAGGAAAGAGCAGGAAACTCCAATCTCACAGATTGAACTCAAAGTAAGAGAAAAGAAACTTCAATCACAAAGATTGAACTTAATGAAAGAGACAGGAAACTCCAATCACACATATTGAACTCAATGTAAGAGATAGGAAACTCCAATCACACAGATTGAACTCAATGTAAGAGATAGGAAACTCCAATCTCACAGAATGAACTCAATGTAAGGGACAGGGAACTCCAATCACAAAGATTGAACTCAATGTAAGAGATAGGAAACTCTAATCACACAGATTGAACTCAATGTAAGAGACAGGAAACTCCAATCACAAAGACTGAACTCAATGTAAGAGATAGGAAACTCCATTCACAAAGATTTAACTCAATGTACGAGACAGGAAACTCCAATCACACAGATTGAACTCAATGTAAGAGACAGGAGACTCCAATCTCACAGATTGAACTCAATGTAAGAGATAGGAAACTCCAATCTCACAGGTTGAACTCAATGTAAGGGACAGGAAACTCCAATCAGAAAGATTGAACTCAATGTAAGAGAAAGGAAACTCCAATGACACAGATTGAACTCTATGTAAGAGAGAGGACACTCCAATCACACAGATTGAACTCAATGTAAGAGATAGGAAATTCGAATCACACAGATTGAACTCAATGTAAGTGATAGGAAACTCCAATCTCACAGATTGAACTCAATGTAAGAGACAGGAAACTCCAATCACACTGATTGAACTCAATGTAAGAGATAGGAAACTCTCATCACACAGATTGAACTCAATGTAAGAGACAGGAAACTCCAATCACAAAGATTGAACTCAATGTAAGAGATAGGAAAATCCAATCACACAGATTGAACTCAATGTAAGAGACAGCAATCTCCAATCACACAGATTGAACTCAATGTAAGAGACAGGAAACTCCAATTTCACAGATTGAACTCAATGTAAGAGACAGGAAAATCCAATCACACAGATTGAACTCAATGTAAGAGATAGGAAACTCCAATCACACAGATTGAACTCAATGTAAAAGACAGGAAACTCCAATCACGCAGATTGAACTCAATGTTAGAGGCAGGAATCTCCAATCTCACAGATTGAACTCAAGGTAAGAGGCAGGAAACTCCAATCACAAAGTTTGAACTCAAGGAAGGAGCAGGAAACTCCAATCTCACAGACTGAACTCAAAATAAGAGAAAGGAAACTTCAATCACACAGATTGAACTCAATGAAAGAGACAGGAAACTCCAATCACACAGATTGAACTCAATGTAAGAGACAGGAACCTCCAATCACACAGATTGAACGAAATGAAAGCGACAGTAAACTCCAATCACACATATTGAACTCAATGTAAGAGATAGGAAACTCCAATCAAACAGATTGAACTCAATGTAAGAGATAGGACACTCCAATGTCACAGAATGAACTCAATGAAAGGGACAGGAAACTCCAATCACACAGATTGAACTCAATGTAAGAGATAGGAAACTCTAATCACACAGATTGAACTAAATGTAAGAGACAGGAAACTCCAATCACAAAGACTGAACTCAATGTAAGAGATAGGAAACTCCATTCACAAAGATTGAACTCAATGTAAGAGACAGGAAACTCCAATCACACAGATTGAACTCAAAGTAAGAGGCAGGAAACTCCAAGCACACAGATTGAACTCAATGTAAGAGGCAGGAAACTCCAATCTCACAGATTGAACTCAATGTAAGAGATAGGAAACTCCAATCACACAGATTGAACTCAATGTCAGAGATAGGAAACTTCAATCTCACAGACTAAACTCAATGTAAGAGAGAGGAAATTACAATCACAGAGATTGAACTCAATGTAAGAGACAGGAAACTCCAATCACACAGATTGAACTCAAGGAAAGAGGTCGGAAACTCCAATCACACAGATTGAACTCAAAGTAAGAGAAAGGAAACTCCAATCACACAGATTGAACTCAATGTAAGAGACAGGAATCTCCAATCTCACAGATTGAACTCAATGTATGAGTTAGGAAACTCCAATCTCAGATTGAACTCAATGTAAGAGACAGGAAACTCTCATCTCACAGATTGAACTCAATGTAAGAGACAGGAAATTCCAATCACACAGATTGTACTCAAGGTAAGAGGCAGGAAACTCGATTCACACAGATTGAACTCAAAGTAAGAGAAAGGAAACTCCAATCTCACAGATTGAACTCAATGTAAGAGATAGGAAACTCCAATCTCACAGATTGAACTCAATGTAAGAGATTGGAAGCTCCAATCACACAGATTGAACTCAATATAAGAGACAGGAAACACCAATCTCACAGATTGAACACTATTTAAGAGACAGGAAACTCCAATCACACAGATTGAACTCAATGTAAGAGACAGGAAACTCCAATCTCACAGATTGAACTCAATGTAAGAGACAGGAAACTCCAATCACCCAGATTGAACTCAATGTAAGAGACAGGAAACTCCAATCTCACAGATTGAACTCAATGTAAGAGATAGGAAACTCCAATCTCACAGGTTGAACTCAATGTAAGGGACAGGAAACTCCAATCACAAAGATTGAACTCAATGTAAGAGGCAGGAAACTCCAATCTCACAGATTGAACTCAATGTAAGAGATAGGAAACTCCAATCGCACAGATTGAACTCAATGTCAGAGATAGGAAACTTCAATCTCACAGACTAAACTCAATGTAAGAGAGAGGAAATTACAATCACACAGATTGAACTCAATGTAAGAGACAGGAAACTCCAATCACACAGATTGAACTCAAGGAAATAGGTCGGAAACTCCAATCTCACAGATTGAACTGAATGTATGAGTTAGGAAACTCCATTCTCAGATTGAACTCAATGTAAGAGACAGGAAACTCTCATCTCACAGATTGAACTCAATGTAAGAGACAGGAAATTCCAATCACACAGATTGTACTCAAGGTAAGAGGCAGGAAACTCCAATCACACAGATTGATCTCAAAGTAAGAGAAAGGAAACTCCAATCTCACAGATTGAACTCAATGTAAGAGATAGGAAACTCCAATCTCACAGATTGAACTCAATGTAAGAGATTGGAAGCTCCAATCACACAGATTGAACTCAATATAAGAGACAGGAAACACCAATCTCACAGATTGAACACTATTTAAGAGACAGGAAACTCCAATCACACAGATTGAACTCAATGTAAGAGACAGGAAACTCCAATCTCACAGATTGAACTCAATGTAAGAGACAGGAAACTCCAATCACCCAGATTGAACTCAATGTAAGAGACAGGAAACTCCAATCTCACAGATTGAACTCAATGTAAGAGATAGGAAACTCCAATCTCACAGGTTGAACTCAATGTAAGGGACAGGAAACTCCAATCACAAAGATTGAACTCAATGTAAGAGGCAGGAAACTCCAATCTCACAGATTGAACTCAATGTAAGAGATAGGAAACTCCAATCACACAGATTGAACTCAATGTCAGAGATAGGAAACTTCAATCTCACAGACTAAACTCAATGTAAGAGAGAGGAAATTACAATCACACAGATTGAACTCAATGTAAGAGACAGGAAACTCCAATCACACAGACTGAACTCAAGGAAATAGGTCGGAAACTCCAATCTCACAGATTGAACTGAATGTATGAGTTAGGAAACTCCAATCTCAGATTGAACTCAATGTAAGAGACAGGAAACTCTCATCTCACAGATTGAACTCAATGTAAGAGACAGGAAATTCCAATCACACAGATTGTACTCAAGGTAAGAGGCAGGAAACTCCAATCACACAGATTGATCTCAAAGTAAGAGAAAGGAAACTCCAATCTCACAGATTGAACTCAATGTAAGAGATAGGAAACTCCAATCTCACAGATTGAACTCAATGTAAGAGATAGGAAGCTCCAATCACACAGATTGAACTCAATATAAGAGACAGGAAACACCAATCTCACAGATTGAACACTATTTAAGAGACAGGAAACTCCAATCACACAGATTGAACTCAATGTAAGAGACAGGAAACTCCAATCTCACAGATTGAACTCAATGTAAGAGACAGGAAACTCCAATCACCCAGATTGAACTCAATGTAAGAGACAGGAAACTCCAATCTCACAGATTGAACTCAATGTAAGAGATAGGAAACTCCAATCTCACAGGTTGAACTCAATGTAAGGGACAGGAAACTCCAATCACAAAGATTGAACTCAATGTAAGAGAAAGGAAACTCCAATGACACAGATTGAACTCTATGTAAGAGAGAGGAAACTCCAATCACACAGATTGAACTCTATGTAAGAGATAGGAAACTCCAATCACACAGATTGAACTCAATGTAAGTGATAGGAAACTCCAATCTCACAGATTGAACTCAATGTGAGAGACAGGAAGCTCCAATCACACTGATTGCACTCAATGTAAGAGATAGGAAACTCTAATCACACAGATTGAACTCAAAGTAAGAGACAGAAAACTCCAATCACAAAGATTGAACTCAATGTAAGAGATATAAAAATCCAATCACACAGATTGAACTCAATGTAACAGACAGGAAAGCCCAATCACACAGATTGAACTCAATGTAAGAGACAGGAAACTCCAATTTCACAGATTGAACTCAATTTAAGAGACAGGAAAATCCAATCACACAGATTGAACTCAATGTAAGAGACAGGAAACTCCAATCACACAGATTGAACTCAATGTAAAAGACAGGAAACTCCAATCACGCAGATTGAACTCAATGTTAGAGGCAGGAAACTCCAATCTCACAGATTGAACTCAATGTAAGAGAAAGGAAACTCCAATCACACTGATTGAACTCAATGTAAGAGACAGGAAAATTCAATCACACAGATTGAACTCAATGTAAGGGACAGGAAACTCCAATCACACAGATTGAACTCAATGTAAGAGACAGGAAACACCAATCTCACAGATTGAACTCAATGTAAGAGATAGGAAACTCCAATCTCACAGGTTGAACTCTATGTAAGAGAGAGGAAACTCCAATCACACAGATTGAACTCCATGTAAGAGATAGGAAACTCCAATCACACAGATTGAACTCAATGTAAGTGATAGGAAACTCCAATCTCACAAATTGAACTCAATGTAAGAGACAGGAAACTCCAATCACACTGATTGAACTCAATGTAAGAGGTAGGAAACTCTAATCACACAGATTGAACTCAATGTAAGAGACAGGAAACTCCAATCACAAAGATTGAACTCAATGTAAGAGATAGGAAAATCCAATCACACAGATTGAACTCAATGTAAGAGACAGGAAACTCCAATCACACAGATTGAACTCAATGTAAGAGACAGGAAACTCCAATTTCACAGATTGAACTCAATGTAAGAGACAGGAAAATCCAATCACACAGACTGAACTCAATGTAAGAGACAGGAAACTCCAATCACACAGATTGAACTCAATGTAAAGGACAGGAAACTCCAATCACGCAGATTGAACTCAATGTTAGAGGCAGGAAACTCCAATCTCACAGATTGAACTCAAGGTAAGAGGCAGGAAACTCCAATCACAAAGATTGAATTCAAGGAAAGAGCAGGAGACTCCAATCTCACAGATTGAACTCAAAGTAAGAGAAAGGTAACTTCAATCACACAGATTGAACTCAATGAAAGAGACAGGAAATTCCAATCACACAGATTGAACTCAATGTAAGAGACAGGAACCTCCAATCACACAGATTGAACTAAATGAAAGAGACAGGAAACTCCAATCACACATATTGAACTCAATGTAAGAGATAGGAAACTCCAATCTCACAGATTGAACTCAATGCAAGAGATAGGAAGCTCCAATCACACAGATTGAACTCAATATAAGAGACAGGAAACACCAATCTCACAGATTGAACACTATTTAAGAGACAGGAAACTCCAATCACACAGATTGAACTCAATGTAAGAGACAGGATGCTCCAATCTCACAGATTGAACTCAATGTAAGAGACAGGAAACTCCAATCACCCAGATTGAACTCAATGTAAGAGACAGGAAACTCCAATCACACAGATTGAACTCAATGTAAAGGACAGGAAACTCCAATCACGCAGATTGAACTCAATGTTAGAGGCAGGAAACTCCAATCTCACAGATTGAATTCAAGGAAAGAGCAGGAAACTCCAATCTCACAGATTGAACTCAAAGTAAGAGAAAGGTAACTTCAATCACACAGATTGAACTCAATGAAAGAGATAGGAAACTCCAATCACACAGATTGAACTCAATGTCAGAGATAGGAAACTCCAATCTCACAGACTAAACTGAATGTAAGAGAGAGGAAATTACAATCACAAAGATTGAACTCAATGTAAGAGACAGGAAACTCCAATCACACAGATTGAACTCAAGGTAAGAGGTAGGAATATCCAATCACACAGATTGAACTCAAAGTAAGAGAAAGGAAACTCCAATCACACAGATTGAACTCAATGTAAGAGACAGGAAACTCCAATCTCACAGATTGAACTCAATGTATGAGTTAGGAAACTCCAATCTCAGATTGAACTCAATGTAAGAGACAGGAAGCTCTCATCTCACAGATTGAACTCAATGTAAGAGACAGGAAATTCCAATCACACAGATTGAACTCAATGTAAGAGACAGGAACCTCCAATCACACAGATTGAACTAAATGAAAGAGACAGGAAACTCCAATCACACATATTGAACTCAATGTAAGAGATAGGAAACTCCAATCACACAGATTGAACTCAATGTAAGAGATAGGAAACTCCAATCTCACAGAATGAACTCAATGTAAGGGACAGGAAAATCCAATCACACAGATTGAACTCAATGTAAGAGACAGGAAACTCCAATCACACAGATTGAACTCAATGTAAGAGGCAGGAAACTCCAATCACACAGATTGAACTCAATGTAAGAGGCAGGAAACTCCAATCTCACAGATTGAACTCAATGTAAGAGATAGGAAACTCCAATCACACAGATTGAACTCAATGTCAGAGACAGGAAACTCCAATCTCACAGACTAAACTCAATGTAAGAGAGAGGAAATTACAATCACACAGATTGAACTCAATGTAAGAGACAGGAAACTCCAATCACAGAGATTGAACTCAAGGTAAGAGGTAGGAAACTCCAATCACACAGATTGAACTCAAAGTAAGAGAAAGGAAACTCCAATCACACAGATTGAACTCAATGTAAGAGACAGGAAAATGCAATCACACAGATTGAACTCAATGTAAGAGACAGGAAACTCCAATCACACAGATTGTGCTCAATGTAAGAGACAGGAAACTCCAAACACACAGATTGAACTCAATGTAAGAGATTGGAAACTCGAATCACACGGATTGAACACCATGTCAGAGACAGGAAACTCCAATCTCACAGATTGAACTCAATGTAAGAGATAGGAGCTCCAATCACACAGATTGAACTCAATGTAAGAGACAGGAAACTCCATTCTCACAGATTGAACTCAATGTAGGAGACAGGAAACTCCAATCTCAGATTGAACTCAATGTAAGAGAAAGGTAAGTCCAAGCTCACAGATTGAACTCAATGTAAGAGACAGGAAACTCCAATCACACAGGTTGAACTCAAGGTAAGAGGCAGGAAACTCCAATCACAAAGATTTAACTCAAGGAAAGAGCAGGAAACTCCAATCTCACAGATTGAACTCAAAGTAAGAGAAAGGAAACTTCAATCACACAGATTGAACTCAATGAAAGAGACAGGAAACTCCAATCACACAGATTGAACTCAATGTAAGAGACAGGAACCTCCAATCACACAGGTTGAACTAAATGAAAGAGACAGGAAACTCCAATCACACATATTGAACTCAATGTAAGAGATAGGAAACTCCAATCACACAGATTGAACTCAATGTAAGAGATAGGAAACTCCAATCTCACAGAATGAACTCAATGTAAAGGACAGGGAACTCCAATCACACAGATTGAACTCAATGTAAGAGATAGGAAACTCTAATCACACAGATTGAACTCAATTTAAGAGACAGGAAACTCCAATCACAAAGACTGAACTCAATGTAAGAGATAGGAAACTCCATTCACAAAGATTTAACTCAATGTAAGAGACAGGAAACTCCAAACACACAGATTGAACTCAATGTAAGAGACAGGAAACTCCAATCTCACAGATTGAACTCAATGTAAGAGATAGGAAACTCCAATCTCACAGGTTGAACTCAATGTAAGGGACAGGAAACTCCAATCACAAAGATTGAACTCAATGTAAGAGAAAGGAAACTCCAATGACACAGATTGAACTATATGTAAGAGAGAGGACACTCCAATCACACAGATTGAACTCAATGTAAGAGATAGGAAACTCGAATCACACAGATTGAACTCAATGTAAGTGATAGGAAACTCCAATCTCACAGATTGAACTCAATGTAAGAGACAGGAAACTCCAATCACACTGATTGAACTCAATGTAAGAGATAGGAAACTCTCATCACACAGATTGAACTCAATGTAAGAGACAGGAAACTCCAATCACAAAGATTGAACTCAATGTAAGAGATAGGAAAATCCAATCACACAGATTGAACTCAATGTTAGAGACAGCAATCTTCAATCACACAGATTGAACTCAATGTAAGAGGCAGGAAACTCCAATTTCACAGATTGAACTCAATGTAAGAGACAGGAAAATCCAATCACACAGATTGAACTCAATGTAAGAGATAGGAAACTCCAATCACACAGATTGAACACAATGTAAGAGATAGGAAACTCCAATCACACAGATTGAACTCAATGTAAAAGACAGGAAACTCCAATCACGCAGATTGAACTCAATGTTAGAGGCAGGAATCTCCAATCTCACAGATTGAACTCAAGGTAAGATGCAGGAAACTCCAATCACAAAGTTTGAACTCAAGGAAAGAGCAGGAAACTCCAATCTCACAGACTGAACTCAAAATGAGAGAAAGGAAACTTCAATCACACAGATTGAACTCAATGAAAGAGACAGGAAACTCCAATCACACAGATTGAACTCAATGTAAGAGATAGGAAACTCGAATCACACAGATTGAACTCAATGTAAGTGATAGGAAACTCCAATCTCACAGATTGAACTCAATGTAAGAGACAGGAAAATTCAATCACACAGATTGAACTCAATGTAAGAGACAGGAAACTCCAATCACACAGATTGAACTCAATGTAAGAGACAGGAAACTCCAATCACACAGATTGAACTCAATGTAAGAGATAGGAATCTCCAATCACACAGATTGAACTCAATGTAAGAGACAGGAATCTCCAATCTCACAGATTGATCTCAATGTAAGAGATAGGAAACTCCAATCACTCAGACCGAACTCAATGTAAGAGATAGGATACTCCAATCACACAGATTGAACTCAGTGTAAGAGACAGGAAACTCCAATCACACAGATTGAACTCAATGTAAGAGACTGGAACCTCCAATCTTCAGATTGAACTCAATGTAAGAGCCAGGAAACTCCAATCTCACAGATTGAACTCAATGTAAGAGACAGGAAACTCCAATCTCAGATTCAACTCAATGTAAGAGACAGGAAACTCCAATTTCACAGATTGATCTCAATGTAAGAGACAGGAAACTCCAATCACACAGATTGAACTCAATGTAAGAGACAGGAAACTCCAATCACACAGATTGAACTCAATGTAAGAGGCATGAAACTCCAATCTCACAGATAGAACTCAATGTAAGAGATAGGAAACTCCAATCGCACACATTGAACTCAATGTAAGAGATAGGAAACTCCAATCTCACAGATTGAACTCAATGTAAGAGACAGGAAAATGCAATCACACAGATTGAACTCAATGTAAGAAACAGGAAACTCCAATCACACAGATTGTGCTCAATGTAAGAGACAGGAAACTCCAAACACACAGATTGAACTCAATGTAAGAGATTGGAAACTCGAATCACAAAGATTGAACTCCATGTCAGCGACAGGAAACTCCAATCTCACGGATTGAACTCAATGTAAGAGATAGGAAACTCCAATCACACAGATTGAACTCAATGTAAGAGACAGGAAACTCCAATCTCACAGATTGAACTCAATGTAAGAGACAGGAAACTCCAATCTCAGATTGAACTCAATGTAAGAGACAGGAAACTCCAATCTCACAGATTGAACTCAATGTAAGAGACAGGAAACTCCAATCACACAGGTTGAACTCAAGGTAAGACGCAGGAAACTCCAATCACAAAGATTGAACTCAAGGAAAGAGCAGGAAACTCCAATCTCACAGATTGAACTCAAAGTAAGAGAAAAGAAACTTCAATCACACAGATTGAACTCAATGAAAGAGACAGGAAACTCCAATCACACAGATTGAACTCAATGTAAGAGACAGGAACCTCCAATCACACAGGTTGAACTAAATGAAAGAGACAGGAAACTCCAATCACACATATTGAACTCAATGTAAGAGATAGGAAACTCCAATCTCACAGAATGAACTCAATGTAAGGGACAGGAAACTCCAATCACACAGATTGAACTCAATGTAAGAGATAGGAAACTCTAATCACACAGATTGAACTCAATGTAAGAGACAGGAAACTCCAATCACAAAGACTGAACTCAATGTAAGAGATAGGAAACTCCATTCACAAAGATTGAACTCAATGTAAGAGACGGGAAACTCCAATCACACAGATTGAACTCAATGTAAGAGGCAGGAAACTCCAATCACACAGATTGAACTCAATGTAAGAGGCAGGAAACTCCAATCTCACAGATTGAACTCAATGTAAGAGATAGGAAACTCCAATCACACAGATTGAACTCAATGTCAGAGACAGGAAACTCCAATCTCACAGACTAAACTCAATGTAAGAGAGAGGAAATTACAATCACACAGATTGAACTCAATGTAAGGGACAGGAAACTCCAATCACAGAGATTGAACTCAAGGTAAGAGGTAGGAAACTCCAATCACACAGTTTGAACTCAAACTAAGAGAAAGGAAACTCCAATCACACAGATTGAACTCAATGTAAGAGACAGGAAAATGCAATCACACAGATTGAACTCAATGTAAGAGACAGGAAACTCCAATCACACAGATTGTGCTCAATGTAAGAGACAGGAAACTCCAAACACATAGATTGAACTCAATGTAAGAGATTGGAAACTCGAATCACACGGATTGAACACCATGTCAGAGACAGGAAACTCCAATCTCACAGATTGAACTCAATGTAAGAGATAGGAAACTCCAATCACACAGATTGAACTCAATGTAAGAGACAGGAAACTCCATTCTCACAGATTGAACTCAATGTAAGAGACAGGAAACTCCAATCTCAGATTGAACTCAATGTAAGAGAAAGGTAAGTCCAAGCTCACAGATTGAACTCAATGTAAGAGACAGGAAACTCCAGTCACACAGGTTGAACTCAAGGTAAGAGGCAGGAAACTCCAATCACAAAGATTTAACTCAAGGAAAGAGCAGGAAACTCCAATCTCACAGATTGAACTCAAAGTAAGAGAAAGGAAACTTCAATCACACAGATTGAACTCAATGAAAGAGACAGGAAACTCCAATCACACAGATTGAACTCAATGTAAGAGACAGGAACCTCCAATCACACAGGTTGAACTAAATGAAAGAGACAGGAAACTCCAATCACACATATTGAACTCAATGTAAGAGATAGGAAACTCCAATCACACAGATTGAACTCAATGTAAGAGATAGGAAACTCCAATCTCACAGAATGAACTCAATGTAAGGGACAGGGAACTCCAATCACACAGATTGAACTCAATGTAAGAGATAGGAAACTCTAATCACACAGATTGAACTCAATTTAAGAGACAGGAAACTCCAATCACAAAGACTGAACTCAATGTAAGAGATAGGAAACTCCATTCACAAAGATTTAACTCAATGTAAGAGACAGGAAACTCCAAACACACAGATTGAACTCAATGTAAGAGACAGGAAACTCCAATCTCACAGATTGAACTCAATGTAAGGGATAGGAAACTCCAATCTCACAGGGTGAACTCAATGTAAGGGACAGGAAACTCCAATCACAAAGATTGAACTCAATGTAAGAGAAAGAAAACTCCAATGACACAGATTGAACTCTATGTAAGAGAGAGGACACTCCAATCACACAGATTGAACTCAATGTAAGAGATAGGAAACTCGAATCACACAGATTGAATTCAATGTAAGTGATAGGAAACTCCAATCTCACAGATTGAACTCAATGTAAGAGACAGGAAACTCCAATCACACTGATTGAACTCAATGTAAGAGACAGGAAACTCCAATCACAGAGATTGAACTCAAGGTAAGAGGTAGGAAACTCCAATCACACAGTTTGAACTCAAAGTAAGAGAAAGGAAACTCCAATCACACAGATTGAACTCAATGTAAGAGACAGGAAAATGCAATCACACAGATTGAACTCAATGTAAGAGACAGGAAACTCCAATCACACAGATTGTGCTCAATGTAAGAGACAGGAAACTCCAAACACACGGATTGAACTCAATGTAAGAGATTGGAAACTCGAATCACACGGATTGAACACCATGTCAGAGACAGGAAACTCCAATCTCACAGATTGAACTCAATGTAAGAGATAGGAAACTCCAATCACACAGATTGAACTCAATGTAAGAGACAGGAAACTCCATTCTCACAGATTGAACTCAATGTAAGAGACAGGAAACTCCAATCTCAGATTGAACTCAATGTAAGAGAATGGTAAGTCCAAGCTCACAGATTGAACTCAATGTAAGAGACAGGAAACTCCAATCACACAGGTTGAACTCAAGGTAAGAGGCAGGAAACTCCAATCACAAAGATTTAACTCGAGGAAAGAGCAGGAAACTCCAATCTCACAGATTGAACTCAAAGTAAGAGAAAGGAAACTTCAATCACACAGATTGAACTCAATGAAAGAGACAGGAAACTCCAATCACACAGATTGAACTCAATGTAAGAGACAGGAACCTCCAATCACACAGGTTGAACTAAATGAAAGAGACAGGAAACTCCAATCACACATATTGAACTCAATGTAAGAGATAGGAAACTCCAATCACACAGATTGAACTCAATGTAAGAGATAGGAAACTCCAATCTCACAGAATGAACTCAATGTAAGGGACAGGGAACTCCAATCACACAGATTGAACTCAATGTAAGAGATAGGAAACTCTAATCACACAGATTGAACTCAATTTAAGAGACAGGAAACTCCAATCACAAAGACTGAACTCAATGTAAGATTTAGGAAACTCCATTCACAAAGATTTAACTCAATGTAAGAGACAGGAAACTCCAAACACACAGATTGAACTCAATGTAAGAGACAGGAAACTCCAATCTCACAGATTGAACTCAATGTAAGAGATAGGAAACTCCAATCTCACAGGTTGAACTCAATGTAAGGGACAGGAAACTCCAATCACAAAGATTGAACTCAATGTAAGAGAAAGGAAACTCCAATGACACAGATTGAACTCTCTGTAAGAGAGAGGACACTCCAATCACACAGATTGAACTCAATGTAAGAGATAGGAAACTCGAATCACACAGATTGATCTCAATGTAAGTGATAGGAAACTCCAATCTCACAGATTGAACTCAATGTAAGAGACAGGAAACTCCAATCACACTGATTGAACTCAATGTAAGAGATAGGAAAATCCAATCACACAGATTGAACTCAATGTTAGAGACAGCAATCTCCAATCACACAGATTGAACTCAATGTAAGAGGCAGGAAACTCCAATTTCACAGATTGAACTCAATGTAAGAGACAGGAAAATCCAATCACACAGATTGAACTCAATGTAAGAGATAGGAAACTCCAATCACACAGATTGAACACAATGTAAGAGATAGGAAACTCCAATCACACAGATTGAACTCAATGTAAAAGACAGGAAACTCCAATCACGCAGATTGAACTCAATGTTAGAGGCAGAAATCTCCAATCTCACAGATTGAACTCAAGGTAAGATGCAGGAAACTCCAATCACAAAGTTTGAACTCAAGGAAAGAGCAGGAAACTCCAATCTCACAGACTGAACTCAAAATGAGAGAAAGGAAACTTCAATCACACAGATTGAACTCAATGTAAGAGATAGGAAACTCGAATCACACAGATTGAACTCAATGTAAGTGATAGGAAACTCCAATCTCACAGATTGAACTCAATGTAAGAGACAGGAAAATTCAATCACACAGATTGAACTCAATGTAAGAGACAGGAAAATGCAATCACACAGATTGAACTCAATGTAAGAAACAGGAAACTCCAATCACACAGATTGTGCTCAATGTAAGAGACAGGAAACTCCAAACACACAGATTGAACTCAATGTAAGAGATTGGAAACTCGAATCACAAAGATTGAACTCCATGTCAGCGACAGGAAACTCCAATCTCACAGATTGAACTCAATGTAAGAGATAGGAAACTCCAAACACACAGATTGAACTCAATGTAAGAGACAGGAAACTCCAATCTCACAGATTGAACTCAATGTAAGAGACAGGAAACTCCAATCTCAGATTGAACTCAATGTAAGAGACAGGAAACTCCAATCTCACAGATTGAACTCAATGTAAGAGACAGGAAACTCCAATCACACAGGTTGAACTCAAGGTAAGACGCAGGAAACTCCAATCACAAAGATTGAACTCAAGGAAAGAGCAGGAAACTCCAATCTCACAGATTGAACTCAAAGTAAGAGAAAAGAAACTTCAATCACACAGATTGAACTCAATGAAAGAGACAGGAAACTCCAATCACACAGATTGAACTCAATGTAAGAGACAGGAACCTCCAATCACACAGGTTGAACTAAATGAAAGAGACAGGAAACTCCAATCACACATATTGAACTCAATGTAAGAGATAGGAAACTCCAATCACACAGATTGAACTCAATGTAAGAGATAGGAAACTCCAATCTCACAGAATGAACTCAATGTAAGGGACAGGAAACTCCAATCACACAGATTGAACTCAATGTAAGAGATAGGAAACTCTAATCACACAGATTGAACACAATGTAAGAGACAGGAAAATCCAATCACAAAGACTGAACTCAATGTAAGAGATAGGAAACTCCATTCACAAAGATTGAACTCAATGTAAGAGACAGGAAACTCCAATCACACAGATTGAACTCAATGTAAGAGGCAGGAAACTCCAATCACACAGATTGAACACAATGTAAGAGGCAGGAAACTCCAACCTCACAGATTGAACTCAATGTAAGAGATAGGAAACTCCAATCACACAGATTGAACTCAATGTCAGAGACAGGAAACTCCAATCTCACAGACTAAACTCAATGTAAGAGAGAGGAAATTACAATCACACAGATTGAACTCAATGTAAGGGACAGGAAACTCCAATCACAGAGATTGAACTCAAGGTAAGAGGTAGGAAACTCCAATCACACAGTTTGAACTCAAAGTAAGAGAAAGGAAACTCCAATCACACAGATTGAACTCAATGTAAGAGATAGGAAACTCCAATCACACAGATTGAACTCAATGTAAGAGACAGGAAACTCCATTCTCACAGATTGAACTCAATGTAAGAGACAGGAAACTCCAATCTCAGATTGAACTCAATGTAAGAGAAAGGTAAGTCCAAGCTCACAGATTGAACTCAATGTAAGAGACAGGAAACTCCAATCACACAGGTTGAACTCAAGGTAAGAGGCAGGAAACTCCAATCACAAAGATTTAACTCAAGGAAAGAGCAGGAAACTCCAATCTCACAGATTGAACTCAAAGTAAGAGAAAGGAAACTTCAATCACACAGATTGAACTCAATGAAAGAGACAGGAAACTCCAATCACACAGATTGAACTCAATGTAAGAGACAGGAACCTCCAATCACACAGGTTGAACTAAATGAAAGAGACAGGAAACTCCAATCACACATATTGAACTCAATGTAAGAGATAGGAAACTCCAATCACACAGATTGAACTCAATGTAAGAGATAGGAAACTCCAATCTCACAGAATGAACTCAATGTAAGGGACAGGGAACTCCAATCACACAGATTGAACTCAATGTAAGAGATAGGAAACTCTAATCACACAGATTGAACTCAATTTAAGAGACAGGAAACTCCAATCACAAAGACTGAACTCAATGTAAGAGATAGGAAACTCCATTCACAAAGATTTAACTCAATGTAAGAGACAGGAAACTCCAAACACACAGATTGAACTCAATGTAAGAGACAGGAAACTCCAATCTCACAGATTGAACTCAATGTAAGAGATAGGAAACTCCAATCTCACAGGTTGAACTCAATGTAAGGGACAGGAAACTCCAATCACAAAGATTGAACTCAATGTAAGAGAAAGGAAACTCCAATGACACAGATTGAACTCTATGTAAGAGAGAGGACACTCCAATCACACAGATTGAAGTCAATGTAAGAGATAGGAAACTCGAATCACACAGATTGAACTCAATGTAAGTGATAGGAAACTCCAATCTCACAGATTGAACTCAATGTAAGAGACAGGAAACTCCAATCACACTGATTGAACTCAATGTAAGAGACAGGAAACTCCAATCACAGAGATTGAACTCAAGGTAAGAGGTAGGAAACTCCAATCACACAGTTTGAACTCAAAGTAAGAGAAAGGAAACACCAATCACACAGATTGAACTCAATGTAAGAGACAGGAAAATGCAATCACACAGATTGAACTCAATGTAAGAGACAGGAAACTCCAATCACACAGATTGTGCTCAATGTAAGAGACAGGAAACTCCAAACACACGGATTGAACTCAATGTAAGAGATTGGAAACTCGAATCACACGGATTGAACACCATGTCAGAGACAGGAAACTCCAATCTCACAGATTGAACTCAATGTAAGAGATAGGAAACTCCAATCACACAGATTGAACTCAATGTAAGAGACAGGAAACTCCATTCTCACAGATTGAACTCAATGTAAGAGACAGGAAACTCCAATCTCAGATTGAACTCAATGTAAGAGAAAGGTAAGTCCAAGCTCACAGATTGAACTCAATGTAAGAGACAGGAAACTCCAATCACACAGGTTGAACTCAAGGTAAGAGGCAGGAAACTCCAATCACAAAGATTTAACTCGAGGAAAGAGCAGGAAACTCCAATCTCACAGATTGAACTCAAAGTAAGAGAAAGGAAACTTCAATCACACAGATTGAACTCAATGAAAGAGACAGGAAACTCCAATCACACAGATTGAACTCAATGTAAGAGACAGGAACCTCCAATCACACAGGTTGAACTAAATGAAAGAGACAGGAAACTCCAATCACACATATTGAACTCAATGTAAGAGATAGGAAACTCCAATCACACAGATTGAACTCAATGTAAGAGATAGGAAACTCCAATCTCACAGAATGAACTCAATGTAAGGGACAGGAAACTTCAATCACACAGATTGAACTCAATGTAAGAGATAGGAAACTCTAATCACACAGATTGAACTCAATGTAAGAGACAGGAAACTCCAATCACAAAGACTGAACTCAATGTAAGAGATAGGAAACTCCATTCACAAAGATTGAACTCAATGTAAGAGACAGGAAACTCCAATCACACAGATTGAACTCAATGTAAGAGGCAGGAAACTCCAATCACACAGATTGAACTCAATGTAAGAGGCAGGAAACTCCAATCTCACAGATTGAACTCAATGTAAGAGATAGGAAACTCCAATCACACAGATTGAACTCAATGTCAGAGACAGGAAACTCCAATCTCACAGACTAAACTCAATGTAAGAGAGAGGAAATTACAATCACACAGATTGAACTCAATGTAAGGGACAGGAAACTCCAATCACAGAGATTGAACTCAAGGTAAGAGGTAGGAAACTCCAATCACACAGTTTGAACTCAAAGTAAGAGAAAGGAAACTCCAATCACACAGATTGAACTCAATGTAAGAGATAGGAAACTCCAATCACACAGATTGAACTCAATGGTAGAGACAGGAAACTCCATTCTCACAGATTGAACTCAATGTAAGAGACAGGAAACTCCAATCTCAGATTGAACTCAATGTAAGAGAAAGGTAAGTCCAAGCTCACAGATTGAACTCAATGTAAGAGACAGGAAACTCCAATCACACAGGTTGAACTCAAGGTAAGAGGCAGGAAACTCCAATCACAAAGATTTAACTCAAGGAAAGAGCAGGAAACTCCAATCTCACAGATTGAACTCAAAGTAAGAGAAAGGAAACTTCAATCACACAGATTGAACTCAATGAAAGAGACAGGAAACTCCAATCACACAGATTGAACTCAATGTAAGAGACAGGAACCTCCAATCACACAGGTTGAACTAAATGAAAGAGACAGGAAACTCCAATCACACATATTGAACTCAATGTAAGAGATAGGAAACTCCAATCACACAGATTGAACTCAATGTAAGAGATAGGAAACTCCAATCTCACAGAATGAACTCAATGTAAGGGACAGGGAACTCCAATCACACAGATTGAACTCAATGTAAGAGATAGGAAACTCTAATCACACAGATTGAACTCAATTTAAGAGACAGGAAACTCCAATCACAAAGACTGAACTCAATGTAAGAGATAGGAAACTCCATTCACAAAGATTTAACTCAATGTAAGAGACAGGAAACTCCAAACACACAGATTGAACTCAATGTAAGAGACAGGAAACTCCAATCTCACAGATTGAACTCAATGTAAGAGATAGGAAACTCCAATCTCACAGGTTGAACTCAATGTAAGGGACAGGAAACTCCAATCACAAAGATTGAACTCAATGTAAGAGAAAGGAAACTCCAATGACACAGATTGAACTCTATGTAAGAGAGAGGACACTCCAATCACACAGATTGAACTCAATGTAAGAGATAGGAAACTCGAATCACACAGATTGAACTCAATGTAAGTGATAGGAAACTCCAATCTCACAGATTGAACTCAATGTAAGAGACAGGAAACTCCAATCACACTGATTGAACTCAATGTAAGAGACAGGAAACTCCAATCACAGAGATTGAACTCAAGGTAAGAGGTAGGAAACTCCAATCACACAGTTTGAACTCAAAGTAAGAGAAAGGAAACTCCAATCACACAGATTGAACTCAATGTAAGAGAGAGGAAAATGCAATCACACAGATTGAACTCAATGTAAGAGACAGGAAACTCCAATCACACAGATTGTGCTCAATGTAAGAGACAGGAAACTCCAAACACACGGATTGAACTCAATGTAAGAGATTGGAAACTCGAATCACACGGATTGAACACCATGTCAGAGACAGGAAACTCCAATCTCACAGATTGAACTCAATGTAAGAGATAGGAAACTCCAATCACACAGATTGAACTCAATGTAAGAGACAGGAACCTCCAATCACACAGGTTGAACTAAATGAAAGAGACAGGAAACTCCAATCACACTTATTGAACTCAATGTAAGAGACAGGAAACTCCAATCACACAGATTGAACTCAATGTAAGAGATAGGAAACTCCAATCTCACAGAATGAACTCAATGTAAGGGACAGGAAACTCCAATCACACAGATTGAACTCAATGTAAGAGATAGGAAACTCTAATCACACAGATTGAACTCAATGTAAGAGACAGGAAACTCCAATCACAAAGACTGAACTCAATGTAAGAGATAGGAAACTCCATTCACAAAGATTGAACTCAATGTAAGAGACAGGAAACTCCAATCACACAGATTGAACTCAATGTAAGAGGCAGGAAACTCCAATCACACAGATTGAACTCAATGTAAGAGGCAGGAAACTCCAACCTCACAGATTGAACTCAATGTAAGAGATAGGAAACTCCAATCACACAGATTGAACTCAATGTCAGAGAGAGGAAACTCCAATCTCACAGACTAAACTCAATGTAAGAGAGAGGAAATTACAATCACACAGATTGAACTCAATGTAAGGGACAGGAAACTCCAATCACAGAGATTGAACTCAAGGTAAGAGGTAGGAAACTCCAATCACACAGTTTGAACTCAAAGTAAGAGAAAGGAAACTCCAATCACACAGATTGAACTCAATGTAAGAGATAGGAAACTCCAATCACACAGATTGAACTCAATGTAAGAGACAGGAAACTCCAATCTCACAGATTGAACTCAATGTAAGAGACAGGAAACTCCAATCTCAGATTGAACTCAATGTAAGAGACAGGAAACTCCAATCTCACAGATTGAACACAATGTAAGAGACAGGAAACTCCAATCACACAGGTTGAACTCAAGGTAAGACGCAGGAAACTCCAATCACAAAGATTGAACTCAAGGAAAGAGCAGGAAACTCCAATCTCACAGATTGAACTCAAAGTAAGAGAAAAGAAACTTCAATCACACAGATTGAACTCAATGAAAGAGACAGGGAACTCCAATCACACAGATTGAACTCAATGTAAGAGACAGGAACCTCCAATCACACAGGTTGAACTAAATGAAAGAGACAGGAAACTCCAATCAAACATATTGAACTCAATGTAAGAGATAGGAAACTCCAATCACACAGATTGAACTCAATGTAAGAGATAGGAAACTCCAATCTCACAGAATGAACTCAATGTAAGGGACAGGGAACTCCAATCACACAGATTGAACTCAATGTAAGAGATAGGAAACTCTAATCACACAGATTGAACTCAATGTAAGAGACAGGAAACTCCAATCACAAAGACTGAACTCAATGTAAGAGATAGGAAACTCCATTCACAAAGATTTAACTCAATGTAAGAGACAGGAAACTCGAATCACACAGATTGAACTCAATGTAAGAGACAGGAAACTCCAATCTCACAGATTGAACTCAATGTAAGAGATAGGAAACTCCAATCTCACAGGTTGAACTCAATGTAAGGGACAGCAAACTCCAATCACAAAGATTGAACTCAATGTAAGAGAAAGGAAACTCCAATGACACAGATTGAACTCTATGTAAGAGAGAGGACACTCCAATCACACAGATTGAACTCAATGTAAGAGATAGGAAACTCGAATCACACAGATTGAACTCAATGTAAGTGATAGGAAACTCCAATCTCACAGATTGAACTCAATGTAAGAGACAGGAAACTCCAATCACACTGATTGAACTCAATGTAAGAGATAGGAAAATCCAATCACACAGATTGAACTCAATGTAAGAGACAGCAATCTCCAATCACACAGATTGAACTCAATGTAAGAGACAGGAAACTCCAATTTCACAGATTGAACTCAATGTAAGAGACAGGAAAATCCAATCACACAGATGGAACTCAATGTAAGAGATAGGAAACTCCAATCACACAGATTGAACTCAATGTAAAAGACAGGAAACTCCAATCACGCAGATTGAACTCAATGTTAGAGGCAGGAATCTCCAATCTCACAGATTGAACTCAAGGTAAGAGGCAGGAAACTCCAATCACAAAGTTTGAACTCAAGGAAAGAGCAGGAAACTCCAATCTCACAGACTGAACTCAAAATAAGAGAAAGGAAACTTCAATCACACAGATTGAACTCAATGAAAGAGACAGGAAACTCCAATCACACAGATTGAACTCAATGTAAAAGACAGGAAACTCCAATCACGCAGATTGAACTCAATGTTAGAGGCAGGAATCTCCAATCTCACAGATTGAACTCAAGGTAAGAGGCAGGAAACTCCAATCACAAAGTTTGAACTCAAGGAAAGAGCAGGAAACTCCAATCTCACAGACTGAACTCAAAATAAGAGAAAGGAAACTTCAATCACACAGATTGAACTCAATGAAAGAGACAGGAAACTCCAATCACACAGATTGAACTCAATGTAAGAGACAGGAACCTCCAATCACACAGATTGAACGAAATGAAAGCGACAGTAAACTCCAATCACACATATTGAACTCAATGTAAGAGATAGGAATCTCCAATCACACAGATTGAACTCAATGTAAGAGATAGGACACTCCAATGTCACAGAATGAACTCAATGAAAGGGACAGGAAACTCCAATCACACAGATTGAACTCAATGTAAGAGATAGGAAACTCTAATCACACAGATTGAACTCAATGTAAGTGATAGGAAACTCCAATCACAAAGACTGAACTCAATGTAAGAGATAGGAAACTCCATTCACAAAGATTGAACTCAATGTAAGAGACTGGAAACTCCAATCTTCAGATTGAACTCAATGTAAGAGCCAGGAAACTCCAATCTCACAGATTGAACTCAATGTAAGAGACAGGAAACTCCAATCTCTGATTGAACTCAATGTAAGAGACAGGAAACTCCAATCTCACAGATTGATCTCAATGTAAGAGACAGGAAACTCCAATCACACAGATTGAACTCAATGTAAGAGACAGGAAACTCCAATCACACAGATTGAACTCAATGTAAGAGGCATGAAACTCCAATCTCACAGATAGAACTCAATGTAAGAGATAGGAAACTCCAATCGCACACATTGAACTCAATGTAAGAGATAGGAAACTCCAATCTCACAGATTGAACTCAATGTAAGAGACAGGAAAATGCAATCACACAGATTGAACTCAATGTAAGAAACAGGAAACTCCAATCACACAGATTGTGCTCAATGTAAGAGACAGGAAACTCCAAACACACAGATTGAACTCAATGTAAGAGATTGGAAACTCGAATCACAAAGATTGAACTCCATGTCAGAGACAGGAAACTCCAATCTCACAGATTGAACTCAATGTAAGAGATAGGAAACACCAATCACACAGATTGAACTCAATGTAAGAGACAGGAAACTCCAATCTCACAGATTGAACTCAATGTAAGAGACAGGAAACTCCAATCTCAGATTGAACTCAATGTAAGAGACAGGAAACTCCAATCTCACAGATTGAACACAATGTAAGAGACAGGAAACTCCAATCACACAGGTTGAACTCAAGGTAAGACGCAGGAAACTCCAATCACAAAGATTGAACTCAAGGAAAGAGCAGGAAACTCCAATCTCACAGATTGAACTCAAAGTAAGAGAAAAGAAACTTCAATCACACAGATTGAACTCAATGAAAGAGACAGGGAACTCCAATCACACAGATTGAACTCAATGTAAGAGACAGGAACCTCCAATCACACAGGTTGAACTAAATGAAAGAGACAGGAAACTCCAATCAAACATATTGAACTCAATGTAAGAGATAGGAAACTCCAATCACACAGATTGAACTCAATGTAAGAGATAGGAAACTCCAATCTCACAGAATGAACTCAATGTAAGGGACAGGGAACTCCAATCACACAGATTGAACTCAATGTAAGAGATAGGAAACTCTAATCACACAGATTGAACTCAATGTAAGAGACAGGAAACTCCAATCACAAAGACTGAACTCAATGTAAGAGATAGGAAACTCCATTCACAAAGATTTAACTCAATGTAAGAGACAGGAAACTCGAATCACACAGATTGAACTCAATGTAAGAGACAGGAAACTCCAATCTCACAGATTGAACTCAATGTAAGAGATAGGAAACTCCAATCTCACAGGTTGAACTCAATGTAAGGGACAGCAAACTCCAATCACAAAGATTGAACTCAATGTAAGAGAAAGGAAACTCCAATGACACAGATTGAACTCTATGTAAGAGAGAGGACACTCCAATCACACAGATTGAACTCAATGTAAGAGATAGGAAACTCGAATCACACAGATTGAACTCAATGTAAGTGATAGGAAACTCCAATCTCACAGATTGAACTCAATGTAAGAGACAGGAAACTCCAATCACACTGATTGAACTCAATGTAAGAGATAGGAAAATCCAATCACACAGATTGAACTCAATGTAAGAGACAGCAATCTCCAATCACACAGATTGAACTCAATGTAAGAGACAGGAAACTCCAATTTCACAGATTGAACTCAATGTAAGAGACAGGAAAATCCAATCACACAGATGGAACTCAATGTAAGAGATAGGAAACTCCAATCACACAGATTGAACTCAATGTAAAAGACAGGAAACTCCAATCACGCAGATTGAACTCAATGTTAGAGGCAGGAATCTCCAATCTCACAGATTGAACTCAAGGTAAGAGGCAGGAAACTCCAATCACAAAGTTTGAACTCAAGGAAAGAGCAGGAAACTCCAATCTCACAGACTGAACTCAAAATAAGAGAAAGGAAACTTCAATCACACAGATTGAACTCAATGAAAGAGACAGGAAACTCCAATCACACAGATTGAACTCAATGTAAGAGACAGGAACCTCCAATCACACAGATTGAACGAAATGAAAGCGACAGTAAACTCCAATCACACATATTGAACTCAATGTAAGAGATAGGAATCTCCAATCACACAGATTGAACTCAATGTAAGAGATAGGACACTCCAATGTCACAGAATGAACTCAATGAAAGGGACAGGAAACTCCAATCACACAGATTGAACTCAATGTAAGAGATAGGAAACTCTAATCACACAGATTGAACTCAATGTAAGTGATAGGAAACTCCAATCACAAAGACTGAACTCAATGTAAGAGATAGGAAACTCCATTCACAAAGATTGAACTCAATGTAAGAGACTGGAAACTCCAATCTTCAGATTGAACTCAATGTAAGAGCCAGGAAACTCCAATCTCACAGATTGAACTCAATGTAAGAGACAGGAAACTCCAATCTCTGATTGAACTCAATGTAAGAGACAGGAAACTCCAATCTCACAGATTGATCTCAATGTAAGAGACAGGAAACTCCAATCACACAGATTGAACTCAATGTAAGAGACAGGAAACTCCAATCACACAGATTGAACTCAATGTAAGAGGCATGAAACTCCAATCTCACAGATAGAACTCAATGTAAGAGATAGGAAACTCCAATCGCACACATTGAACTCAATGTAAGAGATAGGAAACTCCAATCTCACAGATTGAACTCAATGTAAGAGACAGGAAAATGCAATCACACAGATTGAACTCAATGTAAGAAACAGGAAACTCCAATCACACAGATTGTGCTCAATGTAAGAGACAGGAAACTCCAAACACACAGATTGAACTCAATGTAAGAGATTGGAAACTCGAATCACAAAGATTGAACTCCATGTCAGAGACAGGAAACTCCAATCTCACAGATTGAACTCAATGTAAGAGATAGGAAACACCAATCACACAGATTGAACTCAATGTAAGAGACAGGAAACTCCAATCTCACAGATTGAACTCAATGTAAGAGACAGGAAACTCCAATCTCAGATTGAACTCAATGTAAGAGACAGGAAACTCCAATCTCACAGATTGAACACAATGTAAGAGACAGGAAACTCCAATCACACAGGTTGAACTCAAGGTAAGACGCAGGAAACTCCAATCACAAAGATTGAACTCAAGGAAAGAGCAGGAAACTCCAATCTCACAGATTGAACTCAAAGTAAGAGAAAAGAAACTTCAATCACACAGATTGAACTCAATGAAAGAGACAGGGAACTCCAATCACACAGATTGAACTCAATGTAAGAGACAGGAACCTCCAATCACACAGGTTGAACTAAATGAAAGAGACAGGAAACTCCAATCAAACATATTGAACTCAATGTAAGAGATAGGAAACTCCAATCACACAGATTGAACTCAATGTAAGAGATAGGAAACTCCAATCTCACAGAATGAACTCAATGTAAGGGACAGGGAACTCCAATCACACAGATTGAACTCAATGTAAGAGATAGGAAACTCTAATCACACAGATTGAACTCAATGTAAGAGACAGGAAACTCCAATCACAAAGACTGAACTCAATGTAAGAGATAGGAAACTCCATTCACAAAGATTTAACTCAATGTAAGAGACAGGAAACTCGAATCACACAGATTGAACTCAATGTAAGAGACAGGAAACTCCAATCTCACAGATTGAACTCAATGTAAGAGATAGGAAACTCCAATCTCACAGGTTGAACTCAATGTAAGGGACAGCAAACTCCAATCACAAAGATTGAACTCAATGTAAGAGAAAGGAAACTCCAATGACACAGATTGAACTCTATGTAAGAGAGAGGACACTCCAATCACACAGATTGAACTCAATGTAAGAGATAGGAAACTCGAATCACACAGATTGAACTCAATGTAAGTGATAGGAAACTCCAATCTCACAGATTGAACTCAATGTAAGAGACAGGAAACTCCAATCACACTGATTGAACTCAATGTAAGAGATAGGAAAATCCAATCACACAGATTGAACTCAATGTAAGAGACAGCAATCTCCAATCACACAGATTGAACTCAATGTAAGAGACAGGAAACTCCAATTTCACAGATTGAACTCAATGTAAGAGACAGGAAAATCCAATCACACAGATGGAACTCAATGTAAGAGATAGGAAACTCCAATCACACAGATTGAACTCAATGTAAAAGACAGGAAACTCCAATCACGCAGATTGAACTCAATGTTAGAGGCAGGAATCTCCAATCTCACAGATTGAACTCAAGGTAAGAGGCAGGAAACTCCAATCACAAAGTTTGAACTCAAGGAAAGAGCAGGAAACTCCAATCTCACAGACTGAACTCAAAATAAGAGAAAGGAAACTTCAATCACACAGATTGAACTCAATGAAAGAGACAGGAAACTCCAATCACACAGATTGAACTCAATGTAAGAGACAGGAACCTCCAATCACACAGATTGAACGAAATGAAAGCGACAGTAAACTCCAATCACACATATTGAACTCAATGTAAGAGATAGGAATCTCCAATCACACAGATTGAACTCAATGTAAGAGATAGGACACTCCAATGTCACAGAATGAACTCAATGAAAGGGACAGGAAACTCCAATCACACAGATTGAACTCAATGTAAGAGATAGGAAACTCTAATCACACAGATTGAACTAAATGTAAGAGACAGGAAACTCCAATCACAAAGACTGAACTCAATGTAAGAGATAGGAAACTCCATTCACAAAGATTGAACTCAATGTAAGAGACAGGAAACTCCAATCACACAGATTGAACTCAATGTAAGAGACAGGAAACTCCAATCACACAGTTTGAACTCAAAGTAAGAGAAAGGAAACTCCAATCACACAGATTGAACTCAATGTAAGAGACAGGAAAATGCAATCACACAGATTGAACTCAATGTAAGAGACAGGAAACTCCAATCACACAGATTGTGCTCAATGTAAGAGACAGGAAACTCCAAACACACGGATTGAACTCAATGTAAGAGATTGGAAACTCGAATCACACGGATTGAACACCATGTCAGAGACAGGAAACTCCAATCTCACAGATTGAACTCAATGTAAGAGATAGGAAACTCCAATCACACAGATTGAACTCAATGTAAGAGACAGGAAACTCCATTCTCACAGATTGAACTCAATGTAAGAGACAGGAAACTCCAATCTCAGATTGAACTCAATGTAAGAGAAAGGTAAGTCCAAGCTCACAGATTGAACTCAATGTAAGAGACAGGAAACTCCAATCACACAGGTTGAACTCAAGGTAAGAGGCAGGAAACTCCAATCACAAAGATTTAACTCGAGGAAAGAGCAGGAAACTCCAATCTCACAGATTGAACTCAAAGTAAGAGAAAGGAAACTTCAATCACACAGATTGAACTCAATGAAAGAGACAGGAAACTCCAATCACACAGATTGAACTCAATGTAAGAGACAGGAACCTCCAATCACACAGGTTGAACTAAATGAAAGAGACAGGAAACTCCAATCACACATATTGAACTCAATGTAAGAGATAGGAAACTCCAATCACACAGATTGAACTCAATGTAAGAGATAGGAAACTCCAATCTCACAGAATGAACTCAATGTAAGGGACAGGAAACTTCAATCACACAGATTGAACTCAATGTAAGAGATAGGAAACTCTAATCACACAGATTGAACTCAATGTAAGAGACAGGAAACTCCAATCACAAAGACTGAACTCAATGTAAGAGATAGGAAACTCCATTCACAAAGATTGAACTCAATGTAAGAGACAGGAAACTCCAATCACACAGATTGAACTCAATGTAAGAGGCAGGAAACTCCAATCACACAGATTGAACTCAATGTAAGAGGCAGGAAACTCCAATCTCACAGATTGAACTCAATGTAAGAGATAGGAAACTCCAATCACACAGATTGAACTCAATGTCAGAGACAGGAAACTCCAATCTCACAGACTAAACTCAATGTAAGAGAGAGGAAATTACAATCACACAGATTGAACTCAATGTAAGGGACAGGAAACTCCAATCACAGAGATTGAACTCAAGGTAAGAGGTAGGAAACTCCAATCACACAGTTTGAACTCAAAGTAAGAGAAAGGAAACTCCAATCACACAGATTGAACTCAATGTAAGAGATAGGAAACTCCAATCACACAGATTGAACTCAATGTAAGAGACGGGAAACTCCATTCTCACAGATTGAACTCAATGTAAGAGACAGGAAACTCCAATCTCAGATTGAACTCAATGTAAGAGAAAGGTAAGTCCAAGCTCACAGATTGAACTCAATGTAAGAGACAGGAAACTCCAATCACACAGGTTGAACTCAAGGTAAGAGGCAGGAAACTCCAATCACAAAGATTTAACTCAAGGAAAGAGCAGGAAACTCCAATCTCACAGATTGAACTCAAAGTAAGAGAAAGGAAACTTCAATCACACAGATTGAACTCAATGAAAGAGACAGGAAACTCCAATCACACAGATTGAACTCAATGTAAGAGACAGGAACCTCCAATCACACAGGTTGAACTAAATGAAAGAGACAGGAAACTCCAATCACACATATTGAACTCAATGTAAGAGATAGGAAACTCCAATCACACAGATTGAACTCAATGTAAGAGATAGGAAACTCCAATCTCACAGAATGAACTCAATGTAAGGGACAGGGAACTCCAATCACACAGATTGAACTCAATGTAAGAGATAGGAAACTCTAATCACACAGATTGAACTCAATTTAAGAGACAGGAAACTCCAATCACAAAGACTGAACTCAATGTAAGAGATAGGAAACTCCATTCACAAAGATTTAACTCAATGTAAGAGACAGGAAACTCCAAACACACAGATTGAACTCAATGTAAGAGACAGGAAACTCCAATCTCACAGATTGAACTCAATGTAAGAGATAGGAAACTCCAATCTCACAGGTTGAACTCAATGTAAGGGACAGGAAACTCCAATCACAAAGATTGAACTCAATGTAAGAGAAAGGAAACTCCAATGACACAGATTGAACTCTATGTAAGAGAGAGGACACTCCAATCACACAGATTGAACTCAATGTAAGAGATAGGAAACTCGAATCACACAGATTGAACTCAATGTAAGTGATAGGAAACTCCAATCTCACAGATTGAACTCAATGTAAGAGACAGGAAACTCCAATCACACTGATTGAACTCAATGTAAGAGACAGGAAACTCCAATCACAGAGATTGAACTCAAGGTAAGAGGTAGGAAACTCCAATCACACAGTTTGAACTCAAAGTAAGAGAAAGGAAACTCCAATCACACAGATTGAACTCAATGTAAGAGAGAGGAAAATGCAATCACACAGATTGAACTCAATGTAGGAGACAGGAAACTCCAATCACACAGATTGTGCTCAATGTAAGAGACAGGAAACTCCAAACACACGGATTGAACTCAATGTAAGAGATTGGAAACTCGAATCACACGGATTGAACACCATGTCAGAGACAGGAAACTCCAATCTCACAGATTGAACTCAATGTAAGAGATAGGAAACTCCAATCACACAGATTGAACTCAATGTAAGAGACAGGAAACTCCATTCTCACAGATTGAACTCAATGTAAGAGACAGGAAACTCCAATCTCAGATTGAACTCAATGTAAGAGAAAGGTAAGTCCAAGCTCACAGATTGAACTCAATGTAAGAGACAGGAAACTCCAATCACACAGGTTGAACTCAAGGTAAGAGGCAGGAAACTCCAATCACAAAGATTTAACTCGAGGAAAGAGCAGGAAACTCCAATCTCACAGATTGAACTCCAAGTAAGAGAAAGGAAACTTCAATCACACAGATTGAACTCAATGAAAGAGACAGGAAACTCCAATCACACAGATTGAACTCAATGTCAGGGACAGGAACCTCCAATCACACAGGTTGAACTAAATGAAAGGGACAGGAAACTCCAATCACACATATTGAACTCAATGTAAGAGATAGGAAACTCCAATCACACAGATTGAACTCAATGTAAGAGATAGGAAACTCCAATCTCACAGAATGAACTCAATGTAAGGGACAGGGAACTCCAATCACACAGATTGAACTCAATGTAAGAGATAGGAAACTCTAATCACACAGATTGAACTCAATTTAAGAGACAGGAAACTCCAATCACAAAGACTGAACTCAATGTAAGAGATAGGAAACTCCATTCACAAAGATTTAACTCAATGTAAGAGACAGGAAACTCCAAACACACAGATTGAACTCAATGTAAGAGACAGGAAACTCCAATCTCACAGATTGAACTCAATGTAAGAGATAGGAAACTCCAATCTCACAGGTTGAACTCAATGTAAGGGACAGGAAACTCCAATCACAAAGATTGAACTCAATGTAAGAGAAAGGAAACTCCAATGACACAGATTGAACTCTATGTAAGAGAGAGGACACTCCAATCACACAGATTGAACTCAATGTAAGAGATAGGAAACTCGAATCACACAGATTGAACTCAATGTAAGTGATAGGAAACTCCAATCTCACAGATTGAACTCAATGTAAGAGACAGGAAACTCCAATCACAGTGATTGAACTCAATGTAAGAGATAGGAAACTCTCATCACACAGATTGAACTCAATGTAAGAGACAGGAAACTCCAATCACAAAGATTGAACTCAATGTAAGAGATAGGAAAATCCAATCACACAGATTGAACTCAATGTTAGAGACAGCAATCTCCAATCACACAGATTGAACTCAATGTAAGAGGCAGGAAACTCCAATTTCACAGATTGAACTCAATGTAAGAGACAGGAAAATCCAATCACACAGATTGAACTCAATGTAAGAGATAGGAAACACCAATCACACAGATTGAACACAATGTAAGAGATAGGAAACTCCAATCACACAGATTGAACTCAATGTAAAAGACAGGAAACTCCAATCACGCAGATTGAACTCAATGTTAGAGGCAGGAATCTCCAATCTCACAGATTGAACTCAAGGTAAGATGCAGGAAACTCCAATCACAAAGTTTGAACTCAAGGAAAGAGCAGGAAACTCCAATCTCACAGACTGAACTCAAAATGAGAGAAAGGAAACTTCAATCACACAGATTGAACTCAATGAAAGAGACAGGAAACTCCAATCACACAGATTGAACTCAATGTAAGAGATAGGAAACTCGAATCACACAGATTGAACTCAATGTAAGTGATAGGAAACTCCAATCTCACAGATTGAACTCAATGTAAGAGACAGGAAAATTCAATCACACAGATTGAACTCAATGTAAGAGACAGGAAACTCCAATCACACAGATTGAACTCAATGTAAGAGACAGGAACCTCCAATCACACAGATTGAACTCAATGTAAGAGATAGGAATCTCCAATCACACAGATTGAAATCAATGTAAGAGACAGGAATCTCCAATCTCACAGATTGATCTCAATGTAAGAGATAGGAAACTCCAATCACTCAGACCGAACTCAATGTAAGAGATAGGATACTCCAATCACACAGATTGAACTGAATGTAAGAGACAGGAAACTCTAACCACACAGACTGAACTCAAGGTAAGAGGCAGGAAACTCCAATCTCACAGATTGAACTCAAAGTAAGAGAAAGGAAACTCCAATCACACAGATTGAACTCAGTGTAAGAGACAGGAAACTCCAATCACACAGATTGAACTCAATGTAAGAGACTGGAAACTCCAATCTTCAGATTGAACTCAATGTAAGAGCCAGGAAACTCCAATCTCACAGATTGAACTCAATGTAAGAGACAGGAAACTCCAATCTCTGATTGAACTCAATGTAAGAGACAGGAAACTCCAATCTCACAGATTGATCTCAATGTAAGAGACAGGAAACTCCAATCACACAGATTGAACTCAATGTAAGAGACAGGAAACTCCAATCACACAGATTGAACTCAATGTAAGAGGCATGAAACTCCAATCTCACAGATAGAACTCAATGTAAGAGATAGGAAACTCCAATCGCACACATTGAACTCAATGTAAGAGATAGGAAACTCCAATCTCACAGATTGAACTCAATGTAAGAGACAGGAAAATGCAATCACACAGATTGAACTCAATGTAAGAAACAGGAAACTCCAATCACACAGATTGTGCTCAATGTAAGAGACAGGAAACTCCAAACACACAGATTGAACTCAATGTAAGAGATTGGAAACTCGAATCACAAAGATTGAACTCCATGTCAGAGACAGGAAACTCCAATCTCACAGATTGAACTCAATGTAAGAGATAGGAAACACCAATCACACAGATTGAACTCAATGTAAGAGACAGGAAACTCCAATCTCACAGATTGAACTCAATGTAAGAGACAGGAAACTCCAATCTCAGATTGAACTCAATGTAAGAGACAGGAAACTCCAATCTCACAGATTGAACACAATGTAAGAGACAGGAAACTCCAATCACACAGGTTGAACTCAAGGTAAGACGCAGGAAACTCCAATCACAAAGATTGAACTCAAGGAAAGAGCAGGAAACTCCAATCTCACAGATTGAACTCAAAGTAAGAGAAAAGAAACTTCAATCACACAGATTGAACTCAATGAAAGAGACAGGGAACTCCAATCACACAGATTGAACTCAATGTAAGAGACAGGAACCTCCAATCACACAGGTTGAACTAAATGAAAGAGACAGGAAACTCCAATCAAACATATTGAACTCAATGTAAGAGATAGGAAACTCCAATCACACAGATTGAACTCAATGTAAGAGATAGGAAACTCCAATCTCACAGAATGAACTCAATGTAAGGGACAGGGAACTCCAATCACACAGATTGAACTCAATGTAAGAGATAGGAAACTCTAATCACACAGATTGAACTCAATGTAAGAGACAGGAAACTCCAATCACAAAGACTGAACTCAATGTAAGAGATAGGAAACTCCATTCACAAAGATTTAACTCAATGTAAGAGACAGGAAACTCGAATCACACAGATTGAACTCAATGTAAGAGACAGGAAACTCCAATCTCACAGATTGAACTCAATGTAAGAGATAGGAAACTCCAATCTCACAGGTTGAACTCAATGTAAGGGACAGCAAACTCCAATCACAAAGATTGAACTCAATGTAAGAGAAAGGAAACTCCAATGACACAGATTGAACTCTATGTAAGAGAGAGGACACTCCAATCACACAGATTGAACTCAATGTAAGAGATAGGAAACTCGAATCACACAGATTGAACTCAATGTAAGTGATAGGAAACTCCAATCTCACAGATTGAACTCAATGTAAGAGACAGGAAACTCCAATCACACTGATTGAACTCAATGTAAGAGATAGGAAAATCCAATCACACAGATTGAACTCAATGTAAGAGACAGCAATCTCCAATCACACAGATTGAACTCAATGTAAGAGACAGGAAACTCCAATTTCACAGATTGAACTCAATGTAAGAGACAGGAAAATCCAATCACACAGATGGAACTCAATGTAAGAGATAGGAAACTCCAATCACACAGATTGAACTCAATGTAAAAGACAGGAAACTCCAATCACGCAGATTGAACTCAATGTTAGAGGCAGGAATCTCCAATCTCACAGATTGAACTCAAGGTAAGAGGCAGGAAACTCCAATCACAAAGTTTGAACTCAAGGAAAGAGCAGGAAACTCCAATCTCACAGACTGAACTCAAAATAAGAGAAAGGAAACTTCAATCACACAGATTGAACTCAATGAAAGAGACAGGAAACTCCAATCACACAGATTGAACTCAATGTAAGAGACAGGAACCTCCAATCACACAGATTGAACGAAATGAAAGCGACAGTAAACTCCAATCACACATATTGAACTCAATGTAAGAGATAGGAATCTCCAATCACACAGATTGAACTCAATGTAAGAGATAGGACACTCCAATGTCACAGAATGAACTCAATGAAAGGGACAGGAAACTCCAATCACACAGATTGAACTCAATGTAAGAGATAGGAAACTCTAATCACACAGATTGAACTAAATGTAAGAGACAGGAAACTCCAATCACAAAGACTGAACTCAATGTAAGAGATAGGAAACTCCATTCACAAAGATTGAACTCAATGTAAGAGACAGGAAACTCCAATCACACAGATTGAACTCAAAGTAAGAGGCAGGAAACTCCAAGCACACAGATTGAACTCAATGTAAGAGGCAGGAAACTCCAATCTCACAGATTGAACTCAATGTAAGAGATAGGAAACTCCAATCACACAGATTGAACTCAATGTCAGAGACAGGAAACTTCAATCTCACAGACTAAACTCAATGAAAGAGAGAGGAAATTACAATCACAGAGATTGAACTCAATGTAAGAGACAGGAAACTCCAATCACACAGATTGAACTCAAGGAAAGAGGTCGGAAACTCCAATCACACAGATTGAACTCAAAGTAAGAGAAAGGAAACTCCAATCACACAGATTGAACTCAATGTAAGAGACAGGAATCTCCAATCTCAGAGATTGAACTCAATGTATGAGTTAGGAAACTCCAATCTCAGATTGAACTCAATGTAAGAGACAGGAAACTCTCATCTCACAGATTGAACTCAATGTAAGAGACAGGAAATTCCAATCACACAGATTGTACTCAAGGTAAGAGGCAGGAAACTCGATTCACACAGATTGAACTCAAAGTAAGAGCAAGGAAACTCCAATCTCACAGATTGAACTCAATGTAAGAGATAGGAAACTCCAATCTCACAGATTGAACTCAATGTAAGAGATTGGAAGCTCCAATCACACAGATTGAACTCAATATAAGAGACAGGAAACACCAATCTCACAGATTGAACACTATTTAAGAGACAGGAAACTCCAATCACACAGATTGAACTCAATGTAAGAGACAGGAAGCTCCAATCTCACAGATTGAACTCAATGTAAGAGACAGGAAACTCCAATCACCCAGATTGAACTCAATGTAAGAGACAGGAAACTCCAATCTCACAGATTGAACTCAATGTAAGAGATAGGAAACTCCAATCTCACAGGTTGAACTCAATGTAAGGGACAGGAAACTCCAATCACAAAGATTGAACTCAATGTAAGAGGCAGGAAACTCCAATCTCACAGATTGAACTCAATGTAAGAGATAGGAAACTCCAATCACACAGATTGAACTCAATGTCAGAGATAGGAAACTTCAATCTCACAGACTAAACTCAATGTAAGAGAGAGGAAATTACAATCACACAGATTGAACTCAATGTAAGAGACAGGAAACTCCAATCACACAGATTGAACGCAAGGAAATAGGTCAGAAACTCCAATCTCACAGATTGAACTGAATGTATGAGTTAGGAAACTCCAATCTCAGATTGAACTCAATGTAAGAGACAGGAAACTCTCATCTCACAGATTGAACTCAATGTAAGAGACAGGAAATTCCAATCACACAGATTGTACTCAAGGTAAGAGGCAGGAAACTCCAATCACACAGATTGATCTCAAAGTAAGAGAAAGGAAACTCCAATCTCACAGATTGAACTCAATGTAAGAGATAGGAAACTCCAATCTCACAGATTGAACTCAATGTAAGAGATAGGAAGCTCCAATCACACAGATTGAACTCAATATAAGAGACAGGAAACACCAATCTCACAGATTGAACACTATTTAAGAGACAGGAAACTCCAATCACACAGATTGAACTCAATGTAAGAGACAGGAAACTCCAATCTCACAGATTGAACTCAATGTAAGAGACAGGAAACTCCAATCACCCAGATTGAACTCAATGTAAGAGACAGGAAACTCCAATCTCACAGATTGAACTCAATGTAAGAGATAGGAAACTCCAATCTCACAGGTTGAACTCAATGTAAGGGACAGGAAACTCCAATCACAAAGATTGAACTCAATGTAAGAGAAAGGAAACTCCAATGACACAGATTGAACTCTATGTAAGAGAGAGGAAACTCCAATCACACAGATTGAACTCTATGTAAGAGATAGGAAACTCCAATCACACAGATTGAACTCAATGTAAGTGATAGGAAACTCCAATCTCACAGATTGAACTCAATGTGAGAGACAGGAAACTCCAATCACACTGATTGCACTCAATGTAAGAGATAGGAAATTCTAATCACACAGATTGAACTCAAAGTAAGAGACAGAAAACTCCAATCACAAAGATTGAACTCAATGTAAGAGATAGGAAAATCCAATCACACAGATTGAACTCAATGTAAGAGACAGGAAAGCCCAATCACACAGATTGAACTCAATGTAAGAGACAGGAAACTCCAATTTCATAGATTGAACTCAATTTAAGAGACAGGAAAATCCAATCACACAGATTGAACTCAATGTAAGAGACAGGAAACTCCAATCACACAGATTGAACTCAATGTAAAAGGCAGGAAACTCCAATCACGCAGATTGAACTCAATGTTAGAGGCAGGAAACTCCAATCTCACAGATTGAACTCAATGTAAGAGAAAGGAAACTCCAATCACACTGATTGAACTCAATGTAAGAGACAGGAAAATTCAATCACACAGATTGAACTCAATGTAAGGGACAGGAAACTCCAATCACACAGATTGAACTCAATGTAAGAGACAGGAAACCCCAATCTCACAGATTGAACTCAATGTAAGAGATAGGAAACTCCAATCTCACAGGTTGAACTCTATGTAAGAGAGAGGAAACTCCAATCACACAGATTGAACTCCATGTAAGAGATAGGAAACTCCAATCACAAAGATTGAACTCAATGTAAGAGATAGGAAAATCCAATCACACAGATTGAACTCAATGTAAGAGACAGGAAACTCCAATCACACAGATTGAACTCAATGTAAGAGACAGGAAACTCCAATTTCACAGATTGAACTCAATGTAAGAGACAGGAAAATCCAATCACACAGACTGAACTCAATGTAAGAGACAGGAAACTCCAATCACACAGATTGAACTCAATGTAAAGGACAGGAAACTCCAATCACGCAGATTGAACTCAATGTTAGAGGCAGGAAACTCCAATCTCACAGATTGAACTCAAGGTAAGATGCAGGAAACTCCAATCACAAAGTTTGAACTCAAGGAAAGAGCAGGAAACTCCAATCTCACAGACTGAACTCAAAATGAGAGAAAGGAAACTTCAATCACACAGATTGAACTCAATGAAAGAGACAGGAAACTCCAATCACACAGATTGAACTCAATGTAAGAGGTAGGAAACTCGAATCACACAGATTGAACTCAATGTAAGTGATAGGAAACTCCAATCTCACAGATTGAACTCAATGTAAGAGACAGGAAAATTCAATCACACAGATTGAACTCAATGTAAGAGACAGGAAACTCCAATCACACAGATTGAACTCAATGTAAGAGACAGGAAACTCCAATCACACAGATTGAACTCAATGTAAGAGATAGGAATCTCCAATCACACAGATTGAACTCAATGTAAGAGACAGGAATCTCCAATCTCACAGATTGATCTCAATGTAAGAGATAGGAAACTCCAATCACTCAGACCGAACTCAATGTAAGAGATAGGATACTCCAATCACACAGATTGAACTGAATGTAAGAGACAGGAAACTCTAACCACACAGACTGAACTCAAGGTAAGAGGCAGGAAACTCCAATCTCACAGATTGAACTCAAAGTAAGAGAAAGGAAACTCCAATCACACAGATTGAACTCAGTGTAAGAGACAGGAAACTCCAATCACACAGATTGAACTCAATGTAAGAGACTGGAACCTCCAATCTTCAGATTGAACTCAATGTAAGAGCCAGGAAACTCCAATCTCACAGATTGAACTCAATGTAAGAGACAGGAAACTCCAATCTCAGATTGAACTCAATGTAAGAGACAGGAAACTCCAATCTCACAGATTGATCTCAATGTAAGAGACAGGAAACTCCAATCACACAGATTGAACTCAATGTAAGAGACAGGAAACTCCAATCACACAGATTGAACTCAATGTAAGAGGCATGAAACTCCAATCTCACAGATAGAACTCAATGTAAGAGATAGGAAACTCCAATCGCACACATTGAACTCAATGTAAGAGATAGGAAACTCCAATCTCACAGATTGAACTCAATGTAAGAGACAGGAAAATGCAATCACACAGATTGAACTCAATGTAAGAAACAGCAAACTCCAATCACACAGATTGTTCTCAATGTAAGAGACAGGAAACTCCAAACACACAGATTGAACTCAATGTAAGAGATTGGAAACTCGAATCACAAACATTGAACTCCATGTCAGAGACAGGAAACTCCAATCTCACAGATTGAACTCAATGTAAGAGATAGGAAACTCCAATCACACAGATTGAACTCAATGTAAGAGACAGGAAACTCCAATCTCACAGATTGAACTCAATGTAAGAGACAGGAAACTCCAATCTCAGATTGAACTCAATGTAAGAGACAGGAAACTCCAATCTCACAGATTGAACTCAATGTAAGAGACAGGAAACTCCAATCACACAGGTTGAACTCAAGGTAAGACGCAGGAAACTCCAATCACAAAGATTGAACTCAAGGAAAGAGCAGGAAACTCCAATCTCACAGATTGAACTCAAAGTAAGAGAAAAGAAACTTCAATCACACAGATTGAACTCAATGAAAGAGACAGGAAACTCCAATCACACAGATTGAACCCAATGTAAGAGACAGGAACCTCCAATCACACAGGTTGAACTAAATGAAAGAGACAGGAAACTCCAATCACACATATTGAACTCAATGTAAGAGATAGGAAACTCCAATCACACAGATTGAACTCAATGTAAGAGATAGGAAACTCCAATCTCACAGAATGAACTCAATGTAAGGGACAGGGAACTCCAATCACACAGATTGAACTCAATGTAAGAGATAGGAAACTCTAATCACACAGATTGAACTCAATGTAAGAGACAGGAAACTCCAATCACAAAGACTGAACTCAATGTAAGAGATAGGAAACTCCATTCACAAAGATTTAACTCAATGTAAGAGACAGGAAACTCCAATCACACAGATTGAACTCAATGTAAGAGACAGGAAACTCCAATCTCACAGATTGAACTCAATGTAAGAGATAGGAAACTCCAATCTCACAGGTTGAACTCAATGTAAGGGACAGGAAACTCCAATCACAAAGATTGAACTCAATGTAAGAGAAAGGAAACTCCAATGACACAGATTGAACTCTATGTAAGAGAGAGGACACTCCAATCACACAGATTGAACTCAATGTAAGAGATAGGAAACTCGAATCACACAGATTGAACTCAATGTAAGTGATAGGAAACTCCAATCTCACAGATTGAACTCAATGTAAGAGACAGGAAACTCCAATCACACTGATTGAACTCAATGTAAGAGATAGGAAACTCTCATCACACAGATTGAACTCAATGTAAGAGACAGGAAACTCCAATCACAAAGATTGAACTCAATGTAAGAGATAGGAAAATCCAATCACACAGATTGAACTCAATGTAAGAGACAGCAATCTCCAATCACACAGATTGAACTCAATGTAAGAGACAGGAAACTCCAATTTCACAGATTGAACTCAATGTAAGAGACAGGAAAATCCAATCACACAGATTGAACTCAATGTAAGAGATAGGAAACTCCAATCACACAGATTGAACTCAATGTAAAAGACAGGAAACTCCAATCACGCAGATTGAACTCAATGTTAGAGGCAGGAATCTCCAATCTCACAGATTGAACTCAAGGTAAGAGGCAGGAAATTCCAATCACAAAGTTTGAACTCAAGGAAAGAGCAGGAAACTCCAATCTCACAGACTGAACTCAAAATAAGAGAAAGGAAATTTCAATCACACAGATTGAACTCAATGAAAGAGACAGGAAACTCCAATCACACAGATTGAACTCAATGTAAGAGACAGGAACCTCCAATCACACAGATTGAACGAAATGAAAGCGACAGTAAACTCCAATCACACATATTGAACTCAATGTAAGAGATAGGAAACTCCAATCACACAGATTGAACTCAATGTAAGAGATAGGACACTCCAATGTCACAGAATGAACTCAATGAAAGGGACAGGAAACTCCAATCACACAGATTGAACTCAATGTAAGAGATAGGAAACTCTAATCACACAGATTGAACTAAATGTAAGAGACAGGAAACTCCAATCACAAAGACTGAACTCAATGTAAGAGATAGGAAACTCCATTCACAAAGATTGAACTCAATGTAAGAGACAGGAAACTCCAATCACACAGATTGAACTCAAAGTAAGAGGCAGGAAACTCCAAGCACACAGATTGAACTCAATGTAAGAGGCAGGAAACTCCAATCTCACAGATGGAACTCAATGTAAGAGATAGGAAACTCCAATCACACAGATTGAACTCAATGTCAGAGATAGGAAACTTCAATCTCACAGACTAAACTCAATGTAAGAGAGAGGAAATTACAATCACAGAGATTGAACTCAATGTAAGAGACAGGAAACTCCAATCACACAGATTGAACTCAAGGAAAGAGGTCGGAAACTCCAATCACACAGATTGAACTCAAAGTAAGAGAAAGGAAACTCCAATCACACAGATTGAACTCAATGTAAGAGACAGGAATCTCCAATCTCACAGATTGAACTCAATGTATGAGTTAGGAAACTCCAATCTCAGATTGAACTCAATGTAAGAGACAGGAAACTCTCATCTCACATATTGAACTCAATGTAAGAGACAGGAAATTCCAATCACACAGATTGTACTCAAGGTAAGAGGCAGGAAACTCGATTCACACAGATTGAACTCAAAGTAAGAGAAAGGAAACTCCAATCTCACAGATTGAACTCAATGTAAGAGATAGGAAACTCCAATCTCACAGATTGAACTCAATGTAAGAGATTGGAAGCTCCAATCACACAGATTGAACTCAATATAAGAGACAGGAAACACCAATCTCACAGATTGAACACTATTTAAGAGACAGGAAACTCCAATCACACAGATTGAACTCAATGTAAGAGACAGGAAACTCCAATCTCACAGATTGAACTCAATGTAAGAGACAGGAAACTCCAATCACCCAGATTGAACTCAATGTAAGAGACAGGAAACTCCAATCTCACAGATTGAACTCAATGTAAGAGATAGGAAACTCCAATCTCACAGGTTGAACTCAATGTAAGGGACAGGAAACTCCAATCACAAAGATTGAACTCAATGTAAGAGGCAGGAAACTCCAATCTCACAGATTGAACTCAATGTAAGAGATAGGAAACTCCAATCACACAGATTGAACTCAATGTCAGAGATAGGAAACTTCAATCTCACAGACTAAACTCAATGTAAGAGAGAGGAAATTACAATCACACAGATTGAACTCAATGTAAGAGACAGGAAACTCCAATCACACAGATTGAACTCAAGGAAATAGGTCGGAAACTCCAATCTCACAGATTGAACTGAATGTATGAGTTAGGAAACTCCAATCTCAGATTGAACTCAATGTAAGAGACAGGAAACTCTCATCTCACAGATTGAACTCAATGTAAGAGACAGGAATTCCAATCACACAGATTGTACTCAAGGTAAGAGGCAGGAAACTCCAATCACACAGATTGATCTCAAAGTAAGAGAAAGGAAACTCCAATCTCACAGATTGAACTCAATGTAAGAGATAGGAAACTCCAATCTCACAGATTGAACTCAATGTAAGAGATAGGAAGCTCCAATCACACAGATTGAACTCAATATAAGAGACAGGAAACACCAATCTCACAGATTGAACACTATTTAAGAGACAGGAAACTCCAATCACACAGATTGAACTCAATGTAAGAGACAGGAAACTCCAATCTCACAGATTGAACTCAATGTAAGAGACAGGAAACTCCAATCACCCAGATTGAACTCAATGTAAGAGACAGGAAACTCCAATCTCACAGATTGAACTCAATGTAAGAGATAGGAAACTCCAATCTCACAGGTTGAACTCAATGTAAGGGACAGGAAACTCCAATCACAAAGATTGAACTCAATGTAAGAGAAAGGAAACTCCAATGACACAGATTGAACTCTATGTAAGAGAGAGGAAACTCCAATCACACAGATTGAACTCTATGTAAGAGATAGGAAACTCCAATCACACAGATTGAACTCAATGTAAGTGATAGGAAACTCCAATCTCACAGATTGAACTCAATGTGAGAGACAGGAAACTCCAATCGCACTGATTGCACTCAATGTAAGAGATAGGAAACTCTAATCACACAGATTGAACTCAAAGTAAGAGACAGAAAACTCCAATCACAAAGATTGAACTCAATGTAAGAGATAGGAAAATCCAATCACACAGATTGAACTCTATGTAACAGATAGGAAAGCCCAATCACACAGATTGAACTCAATGTAAGGGACAGGAAACTCCAATTTCACAGATTGAACTCAATTTAAGAGACAGGAAAATCCAATCACACAGATTGAACTCAATGTAAGAGAGAGGAAACTCCAATCACACAGATTGAACTCAATGTAAAAGACAGGAAACTCCAATCACGCAGATTGAACTCAATGTTAGAGGCAGGAAACTCCAATCTCACAGATTGAACTCAATGTAAGAGACAGGAAACTCTAACCACACAGACTGAACTCAAGGTAAGAGGCAGGAAACTCCAATCTCACAGATTGAACTCAAAGTAAGAGAAAGGAAACTCCAATCACACAGATTGAACTCAGTGTAAGAGACAGGAAACTCCAATCACACAGATTGAACTCAATGTAAGAGACTGGAACCTCCAATCTTCAGATTGAACTCAATGTAAGAGCCAGGAAACTCCAATCTCACAGATTGAACTCAATGTAAGAGACAGGAAACTCCAATCTCAGATTGAACTCAATGTAAGAGACAGGAAACTCCAATCTCACAGATTGATCTCAATGTAAGAGACAGGAAACTCCAATCACACAGATTGAACTCAATGTAAGAGACAGGAAACTCCAATCACACAGATTGAACTCAATGTAAGAGGCATGAAACTCCAATCTCACAGATAGAACTCAATGTAAGAGATAGGAAACTCCAATCGCACACATTGAACTCAATGTAAGAGATAGGAAACTCCAATCTCACAGATTGAACTCAATGTAAGAGACAGGAAAATGCAATCACACAGATTGAACTCAATGTAAGAAACAGCAAACTCCAATCACACAGATTGTTCTCAATGTAAGAGACAGGAAACTCCAAACACACAGATTGAACTCAATGTAAGAGATTGGAAACTCGAATCACAAACATTGAACTCCATGTCAGAGACAGGAAACTCCAATCTCACAGATTGAACTCAATGTAAGAGATAGGAAACTCCAATCACACAGATTGAACTCAATGTAAGAGACAGGAAACTCCAATCTCACAGATTGAACTCAATGTAAGAGACAGGAAACTCCAATCTCAGATTGAACTCAATGTAAGAGACAGGAAACTCCAATCTCACAGATTGAACTCAATGTAAGAGACAGGAAACTCCAATCACACAGGTTGAACTCAAGGTAAGACGCAGGAAACTCCAATCACAAAGATTGAACTCAAGGAAAGAGCAGGAAACTCCAATCTCACAGATTGAACTCAAAGTAAGAGAAAAGAAACTTCAATCACACAGATTGAACTCAATGAAAGAGACAGGAAACTCCAATCACACAGATTGAACCCAATGTAAGAGACAGGAACCTCCAATCACACAGGTTGAACTAAATGAAAGAGACAGGAAACTCCAATCACACATATTGAACTCAATGTAAGAGATAGGAAACTCCAATCACACAGATTGAACTCAATGTAAGAGATAGGAAACTCCAATCTCACAGAATGAACTCAATGTAAGGGACAGGGAACTCCAATCACACAGATTGAACTCAATGTAAGAGATAGGAAACTCTAATCACACAGATTGAACTCAATGTAAGAGACAGGAAACTCCAATCACAAAGACTGAACTCAATGTAAGAGATAGGAAACTCCATTCACAAAGATTTAACTCAATGTAAGAGACAGGAAACTCCAATCACACAGATTGAACTCAATGTAAGAGACAGGAAACTCCAATCTCACAGATTGAACTCAATGTAAGAGATAGGAAACTCCAATCTCACAGGTTGAACTCAATGTAAGGGACAGGAAACTCCAATCACAAAGATTGAACTCAATGTAAGAGAAAGGAAACTCCAATGACACAGATTGAACTCTATGTAAGAGAGAGGACACTCCAATCACACAGATTGAACTCAATGTAAGAGATAGGAAACTCGAATCACACAGATTGAACTCAATGTAAGTGATAGGAAACTCCAATCTCACAGATTGAACTCAATGTAAGAGACAGGAAACTCCAATCACACTGATTGAACTCAATGTAAGAGATAGGAAACTCTCATCACACAGATTGAACTCAATGTAAGAGACAGGAAACTCCAATCACAAAGATTGAACTCAATGTAAGAGATAGGAAAATCCAATCACACAGATTGAACTCAATGTAAGAGACAGCAATCTCCAATCACACAGATTGAACTCAATGTAAGAGACAGGAAACTCCAATTTCACAGATTGAACTCAATGTAAGAGACAGGAAAATCCAATCACACAGATTGAACTCAATGTAAGAGATAGGAAACTCCAATCACACAGATTGAACTCAATGTAAAAGACAGGAAACTCCAATCACGCAGATTGAACTCAATGTTAGAGGCAGGAATCTCCAATCTCACAGATTGAACTCAAGGTAAGAGGCAGGAAATTCCAATCACAAAGTTTGAACTCAAGGAAAGAGCAGGAAACTCCAATCTCACAGACTGAACTCAAAATAAGAGAAAGGAAATTTCAATCACACAGATTGAACTCAATGAAAGAGACAGGAAACTCCAATCACACAGATTGAACTCAATGTAAGAGACAGGAACCTCCAATCACACAGATTGAACGAAATGAAAGCGACAGTAAACTCCAATCACACATATTGAACTCAATGTAAGAGATAGGAAACTCCAATCACACAGATTGAACTCAATGTAAGAGATAGGACACTCCAATGTCACAGAATGAACTCAATGAAAGGGACAGGAAACTCCAATCACACAGATTGAACTCAATGTAAGAGATAGGAAACTCTAATCACACAGATTGAACTAAATGTAAGAGACAGGAAACTCCAATCACAAAGACTGAACTCAATGTAAGAGATAGGAAACTCCATTCACAAAGATTGAACTCAATGTAAGAGACAGGAAACTCCAATCACACAGATTGAACTCAAAGTAAGAGGCAGGAAACTCCAAGCACACAGATTGAACTCAATGTAAGAGGCAGGAAACTCCAATCTCACAGATGGAACTCAATGTAAGAGATAGGAAACTCCAATCACACAGATTGAACTCAATGTCAGAGATAGGAAACTTCAATCTCACAGACTAAACTCAATGTAAGAGAGAGGAAATTACAATCACAGAGATTGAACTCAATGTAAGAGACAGGAAACTCCAATCACACAGATTGAACTCAAGGAAAGAGGTCGGAAACTCCAATCACACAGATTGAACTCAAAGTAAGAGAAAGGAAACTCCAATCACACAGATTGAACTCAATGTAAGAGACAGGAATCTCCAATCTCACAGATTGAACTCAATGTATGAGTTAGGAAACTCCAATCTCAGATTGAACTCAATGTAAGAGACAGGAAACTCTCATCTCACATATTGAACTCAATGTAAGAGACAGGAAATTCCAATCACACAGATTGTACTCAAGGTAAGAGGCAGGAAACTCGATTCACACAGATTGAACTCAAAGTAAGAGAAAGGAAACTCCAATCTCACAGATTGAACTCAATGTAAGAGATAGGAAACTCCAATCTCACAGATTGAACTCAATGTAAGAGATTGGAAGCTCCAATCACACAGATTGAACTCAATATAAGAGACAGGAAACACCAATCTCACAGATTGAACACTATTTAAGAGACAGGAAACTCCAATCACACAGATTGAACTCAATGTAAGAGACAGGAAACTCCAATCTCACAGATTGAACTCAATGTAAGAGACAGGAAACTCCAATCACCCAGATTGAACTCAATGTAAGAGACAGGAAACTCCAATCTCACAGATTGAACTCAATGTAAGAGATAGGAAACTCCAATCTCACAGGTTGAACTCAATGTAAGGGACAGGAAACTCCAATCACAAAGATTGAACTCAATGTAAGAGGCAGGAAACTCCAATCTCACAGATTGAACTCAATGTAAGAGATAGGAAACTCCAATCACACAGATTGAACTCAATGTCAGAGATAGGAAACTTCAATCTCACAGACTAAACTCAATGTAAGAGAGAGGAAATTACAATCACACAGATTGAACTCAATGTAAGAGACAGGAAACTCCAATCACACAGATTGAACTCAAGGAAATAGGTCGGAAACTCCAATCTCACAGATTGAACTGAATGTATGAGTTAGGAAACTCCAATCTCAGATTGAACTCAATGTAAGAGACAGGAAACTCTCATCTCACAGATTGAACTCAATGTAAGAGACAGGAATTCCAATCACACAGATTGTACTCAAGGTAAGAGGCAGGAAACTCCAATCACACAGATTGATCTCAAAGTAAGAGAAAGGAAACTCCAATCTCACAGATTGAACTCAATGTAAGAGATAGGAAACTCCAATCTCACAGATTGAACTCAATGTAAGAGATAGGAAGCTCCAATCACACAGATTGAACTCAATATAAGAGACAGGAAACACCAATCTCACAGATTGAACACTATTTAAGAGACAGGAAACTCCAATCACACAGATTGAACTCAATGTAAGAGACAGGAAACTCCAATCTCACAGATTGAACTCAATGTAAGAGACAGGAAACTCCAATCACCCAGATTGAACTCAATGTAAGAGACAGGAAACTCCAATCTCACAGATTGAACTCAATGTAAGAGATAGGAAACTCCAATCTCACAGGTTGAACTCAATGTAAGGGACAGGAAACTCCAATCACAAAGATTGAACTCAATGTAAGAGAAAGGAAACTCCAATGACACAGATTGAACTCTATGTAAGAGAGAGGAAACTCCAATCACACAGATTGAACTCTATGTAAGAGATAGGAAACTCCAATCACACAGATTGAACTCAATGTAAGTGATAGGAAACTCCAATCTCACAGATTGAACTCAATGTGAGAGACAGGAAACTCCAATCGCACTGATTGCACTCAATGTAAGAGATAGGAAACTCTAATCACACAGATTGAACTCAAAGTAAGAGACAGAAAACTCCAATCACAAAGATTGAACTCAATGTAAGAGATAGGAAAATCCAATCACACAGATTGAACTCTATGTAACAGATAGGAAAGCCCAATCACACAGATTGAACTCAATGTAAGGGACAGGAAACTCCAATTTCACAGATTGAACTCAATTTAAGAGACAGGAAAATCCAATCACACAGATTGAACTCAATGTAAGAGAGAGGAAACTCCAATCACACAGATTGAACTCAATGTAAAAGACAGGAAACTCCAATCACGCAGATTGAACTCAATGTTAGAGGCAGGAAACTCCAATCTCACAGATTGAACTCAATGTAAGAGAAAGGAAACTCCAATCACACTGATTGAACTCAATGTAAGAGACAGGAAAATTCAATCACACAGATTGAACTCAATGTAAGGGACAGGAAACTCCAATCACACAGATTGAACTCAATGTAAGAGACAGGAAACTCCAATCTCACAGATTGAACTCAATGTAAGAGATAGGAAACTCCAATCTCACAGGTTGAACTCTATGTAAGAGAGAGGAAAACTCCAATCACACAGATTGAACACCATGTAAGAGATAGGAAACTCCAATCACACAGATTGAACTCAATGTAAGTGATAGGAAACTCCAATCTCACAGATTGAACTCAATGTAAGAGACAGGAAACTCCAATCACACTGATTGAACTCAATGTAAGAGGTAGGAAACTCTAATCACACCGATTGAACTCAATGTAAGAGACAGGAAACTCCAATCACAAAGATTGAACTCAATGTAAGAGATAGGAAAATCCAATCACACAGATTGAACTCAATGTAAGAGACAGGAAACTCCAATCACACAGATTGAACTCAATGTAAGAGACAGGAAACTCCAATTTCACAGATTGAACTCAATGTAAGAGACAGGAAAATCCAATCACACAGACTGAACTCAATGTAAGAGACAGGAAACTCCAATCACACAGATTGAACTCAATGTAAAGGACAGGAAACTCCAATCACGCAGATTGAACTCAATGTTAGAGGCAGGAAACTCCAATCTCACAGATTGAACTCAAGGTAAGAGGCAGGAAACTCCAATCACAAAGATTGAATTCAAGGAAAGAGCAGGAAACTCCAATCTCACAGATTGAACTCAAAGTAAGAGAAAGGTAACTTCAATCACACAGATTGAACTCAATGAAAGAGACAGGAAATTCCAATCACACAGATTGAACTCAATGTAAGAGACAGGAACCTCCAATCACACAGATTGAACTAAATGAAAGAGACAGGAAACTCCAATCACACATATTGAACTCAATGTAAGAGATAGGAAACTCCAATCTCACAGATTGAACTCAATGTAAGAGATAGGAAGCTCCAATCACACAGATTGAACTCAATATAAGAGACAGGAAACACCAATCTCACAGATTGAACACTATTTAAGAGACAGGAAACTCCAATCACACAGATTGAACTCAATGTAAGAGACAGGAAACTCCAATCTCACAGATTGAACTCAATGTAAGAGACAGGAAACTCCAATCACCCAGATTGAACTCAATGTAAGAGACAGGAAACTCCAATCTCACAGATTGAACTCAATGTAAGAGATAGGAAACTCCAATCTCACAGGTTGAACTCAATGTAAGGGACAGGAAATTCCAATCACAAAGATTGAACTCAATGTAAGAGAAAGGAAACTCCAATGACACAGATTGAACTCTATGTAAGAGAGAGGAAACTCCAATCACACAGATTGAACTCTATGTAAGAGATAGGAAACTCCAATCACACAGATTGAACTCAATGTAAGTGATAGGAAACTCCAATCTCACAGATTGAACTCAATGTGAGAGACAGGAAACTCCAATCACACTGATTGCACTCAATGTAAGAGATAGGAAACTCTAATCACACAGATTGAACTCAATGTAAGAGACAGAAAACTCCAATCACAAAGATTGAACTCAATGTAAGAGATAGGAAAATCCAATCACACAGATTGAACTCAATGTAACAGACAGGAAAGTCCAATCACACAGATTGAACTCAATGTAAGAGACAGGAAACTCCAATTTCACAGATTGAACTCAATTTAAGAGACAGGAAAATCCAATCACACAGATTGAACTCAATGTAAGAGACAGGAAACTCCAATCACACAGATTGAACTCAATGTAAAAGACAGGAAACTCCAATCACGCAGATTGAACTCAAAGTTAGAGGCAGGAAACTCCAATCTCACAGATTGAACTCAATGTAAGAGAAAGGAAACTCCAATCACACTGATTGAACTCAATGTAAGAGACAGGAAAATTCAATCACACAGATTGAACTCAATGTAAGGGACAGGAAACTCCAATCACACAGATTGAACTCAATGTAAGAGACAGGAAACTCCAATCTCACAGATTGAACTCAATGTAAGAGATAGGAAACTCCAATCTCACAGGTTGAACTCTATGTAAGAGAGAGGAAACTCCAATCACACAGATTGAACTCCATGTAAGAGATAGGAAACTCCAATCACACAGATTGAACTCAATGTTAGTGATAGGAAACTCCAATCTCACAGATTGAACTCAATGTAAGAGACAGGAAACTCCAATCACACTGATTGAACTCAATGTAAGAGGTAGGAAACTCCAATCTCAAAGATTGAACTCAATGTAAGAGATAGGAAAATCCAATCACACAGATTGAACTCAATGTAAGAGACAGGAAACTCCAATCACACAGATTGAACTCAATGTAAGAGACAGGAAACTCCAATTTCACAGATTGAACTCAATGTAAGAGACAGGAAAATCCAATCACACAGATTGAACTCAATGTAAGAGACAGGAAACTCCAATCACACAGATTGAACTCAATGTAAAGGAGAGGAAACTCCAATCACGCAGATTGAACTCAATGTTAGAGGCAGGAAACTCCAATCTCACAGATTGAACTCAAGGAAAGAGGCAGGAAACTCCAATCACAAAGATTGAATTCAAGGAAAGAGCAGGAAACTCCAATCTCACAGATTGAACTCAATGTAAGGGACAGGAAACTCCAATCACACAGATTGAACTCAATGTAAGAGACAGGAAACTCCAATCTCACAGATTGAACTCAATGTAAGAGATAGGAAACTCCAATCTCACAGGTTGAACTCTATGTAAGAGAGAGGAAACTCCAATCACACAGATTGAACTCCATGTAAGAGATAGGAAACTCCAATCACACAGATTGAACTCAATGTTAGTGATAGGAAACTCCAATCTCACAGATTGAACTCAATGTAAGAGACAGGAAACTCCAATCACACTGATTGAACTCAATGTAAGAGGTAGGAAACTCTAATCACACAGATTGAACTCAATGTAAGAGACAGGAAACTCCAATCTCAAAGATTGAACTCAATGTAAGAGATAGGAAAATCCAATCACACAGATTGAACTCAATGTAAGAGACAGGAAACTCCAATCACACAGATTGAACTCAATGTAAGAGACAGGAAACTCCAATTTCACAGATTGAACTCAATGTAAGAGACAGGAAAATCCAATCACACAGATTGAACTCAATGTAAGAGACAGGAAACTCCAATCACACAGATTGAACTCAATGTAAAGGACAGGAAACTCCAATCACGCAGATTGAACTCAATTTTAGAGGCAGGAAACTCCAATCTCACAGATTGAACTCAAGGAAAGAGGCAGGAAACTCCAATCACAAAGATTGAATTCAAGGAAAGAGCAGGAAACTCCAATCTCACAGAATGAACTCAAAGTAAGAGAAAGGTAACTTCAATCACACAGATTGAACTCAATGAAAGAGACAGGAAACTCCAATCACACAGATTGAACTCAATGTAAGAGACAGGAACCTCCAATCACACAGATTGAACTAAATGAAAGAGACAGGAAACTCCAATCACACATATTGAACTCAATGTAAGAGATAGGAAACTCCAATCACACAGATTGAACTCAATGTAAGAGATAGGAAACTCCAATCTCACAGAATGAACTCAATGCAAGAGACAGGAAACTCCAATCACACAGATTGAACTCAATGTAAGAGATAGGAAACTCTAAACACACAGATTGAACTCAATGTAAGAGACAGGAAACTCCAATCACAAAGACTGAACTCAATGTAAGAGATAGGAAACTCCATTCACAAAGATTGAACTCAATGTAAGAGACAGGAAACTCCAATCACACAGATTGAACTCAGTGGAAGAGGCAGGAAACTCCAATCACACAGATTGAACACAATGTAAGAGGCAGGAAACTCCAATCTCACAGATTGAACTCAATGTAAGAGATAGGAAACTCCAATCACACAGATTGAACTCAAAGTCAGAGACAGGGAACTCCAATCTCACAGACTAAACTCAATGTAAGAGAGAGGAAATTACAATCACACAGATTGAACTCAATGTAAGAGACAGGAAACTCCAATCACAGAGATTGAACTCAAGGTAAGAGGTAGGAAACTCCAATCACACAGATTGAACTCAAAGTAAGAGAAAGGAAACTCCAATCACACAGATTGAACTCAATGTAAGAGACAGGAAACTCCAATCACACAGATTGAACTCAATGTATGAGTTAGGAAAGTCCAATCTCAGATTGAACTCAATGTAAGAGACAGGAAACTTTAATCTCACAGATTGAACTCAATGTAAGAGACAGGAAATTCCAATCACACAGATTGTACTCAAGGTAAGAGGCAGGAAACTCCAATCACACAGATTGAACTCAAAGTAAGAGAAAGGAAACTCCAATCTCACAGATTGAACTCAAAGTAAGAGATAGGAAACTCCAATCTCACAGCTTGAACTCAATGTAAGACATAGGAAGCTCCAAACACACAGATTGAACTCAGTATAAGAGACAGGAAACATCAATCTCACAGATTGAACACAATTTAAGAGACAGGAAACTCCAATCACACAGATTGAACTCAATGTAAGAGACAGGAAACTCCAATCTCACAGATTGAACTCCATGTAAGAGACCGGAAACTCCAATCATCCAGATTGAACTCAATGTAAGAGACAGGAAACTCCAATCTCACAGGTTGAACTCAATGTAAGGGACAGGAAACTCCAATCACAAAGATTGAACTCAATGTAAGAGAAAGGAAACTCCAATGACACAGATTGAACTCTATGTAAGAGAGAGGAAACTCCAATCACACAGATTGAACTCAATGTAAGTGATAGGAAACTCCAATCTCACAGATTGAACTCAATGTAAGAGACAGGAAACTCCAATCACACTGATTGAACTCAATGTAAGAGATAGGAAACTCTAATCACACAGATTGAACTCAATGTAAGGGACAGGAAACTCCAATCACAAAGATTGAACTCAATGTAAGAAATAGGAAAATCCAATCACACAGATTGAACTCAATGTAAGAGACAGGAAACTCCAATCACACAGATTGAACTCAATGTAAGAGACAGGAAACTCCAATTTCACAGATTGAACTCAATGTAAGAGGCAGGAAAATCCAATCACACAGATTGTACTGAATGTATGAGACAGGAAACTCCAATCACACAGATTGAACTCAATGTAAAAGACAGGAAACTCCAATCACGCAGATTGAACTCAATGTTAGAGGCAGGAAACTCCAATCTCACAGATTGAACTCAATGTAAGGGAAAGGAAACTCCAATCACACTGATTGAACTCAATGTAAGAGACAGGAAAATTCAATCACACAGATTGAACTCAATGTAAGAGACAGGAAACTCCAATCACACAGATTGAACTCAATGTAAGAGACAGGAAACTCCAATCACACAGATTGAACTCAATGTAAGAGATAGGAAACTCCAATCACACAGATTGAACTCAATGTAAGAGACAGGAAACTCCAATCTCACAGATTGAACTCAATGTAAGAGATAGGAAACTCCAATCACTCAGACTGAACTCAATGTAAGAGATAGGATACTCCAATCACACAGATTGAACTGAATGTAAGAGACAGGAAACTCCAACCACACAGACTGAACTCAAGGTAAGAGGCAGGAAACTCCAATCTCACTGATTGAACTCAAAGTAAGAGAAAGGAAACTCCAATCACACAGATTGAACTCAGTGTAAGAGACAGGAAACTCCAATCACACAGATTGAACTCAATGTAAGAGACTGGAACCTCCAATCTTCAGATTGAACTCAATGTAAGAGCCAGGAAACTCCAATCTCACAGATTGAACTCAATGTAAGAGACAGGAAACTCCAATCTCAGATTGAACTCAATGTAAGAGACAGGAAACTCCAATCTCACAGATTGAACTCAATGTAAGAGACAGGAAACTCCAATCTCACAGATTGAACTCAATGTAAGAGATAGGAAACTCCAATCTCACAGGTTGAACTCTATGTAAGAGAGAGGAAACTCCAATCACACAGATTGAACTCCATGTAAGAGATAGGAAACTCCAATCACACAGATTGAACTCAATGTAAGTGATAGGAAACTCCAATCTCACAGATTGAACTCAATGTAAGAGACAGGAAACTCCAATCACACTGATTGAACTCAATGTAAGAGGTAGGAAACTCTAATCACACAGATTGAACTCAATGTAAGAGACAGGAAACTCCAATCTCAAAGATTGAACTCAATGTAAGAGATAGGAAAATCCAATCACACAGATTGAACTCAATGTCAGAGACAGGAAACTCCAATCACACAGATTGAACTCAATGTAAGAGACAGGAAACTCCAATTTCACAGATTGAACTCAATGTAAGAGACAGGAAAATCCAATCACACAGATTGAACTCAATGTAAGAGACAGGAAACTCCAATCACACAGATTGAACACAATGTAAAGGACAGGAAACTCCAATCACGCAGATTGAACTCAATGTTAGAGGCAGGAAACTCCAATCTCACAGATTGAACTCAAGGAAAGAGGCAGGAAACTCCAATCACAAAGATTGAATTCAAGGAAAGAGCAGGAAACTCCAATCTCACAGATTGAACTCAAAGTAAGAGAAAGGTAACTTCAATCACACAGATTGAACTCAATGAAAGAGACAGGAAACTCCAATCACACAGATTGAACTCAATGTAAGAGACAGGAACCTCCAATCACACAGATTGAACTAAATGAAAGAGACAGGAAACTCCAATCACACATATTGAACTCAATGTAAGAGATAGGAAACTCCAATCACACAGATTGAACTCAATGTAAGAGATAGGAAACTTCAATCTCACAGAATGAACTCAATGCAAGAGACAGGAAACTCCAATCACACAGATTGAACTCAATGTAAGAGATAGGAAACTCTAATCACACAGATTGAACTCAATGTAAGAGACAGGAAACTCCAATCACAAAGACTGAACTCAATGTAAGAGATAGGAAACTCCATTCACAAAGATTGAACTCAATGTAAGAGACAGGAAACTCCAATCACACAGATTGAACTCAGTGGAAGAGGCAGGAAACTCCAATCACACAGATTGAACTCAATGTAAGAGGCAGGAAACTCCAATCTCACAGATTGAACTCAATGTAAGAGATAGGAAACTCCAATCACACAGATTGAACTCAAAGTCAGAGACAGGGAACTCCAATCTCACAGACTAAACTCAATGTAAGAGAGAGGAAATTACAATCACACAGATTGAACTCAATGTAAGAGACAGGAAACTCCAATCACAGAGATTGAACTCAAGGTAAGAGGTAGGAAACTCCAATCACACAGATTGAACTCAAAGTAAGAGAAAGGAAACTCCAATCACACAGATTGAACTCAATGTAAGAGACAGGAAACTCCAATCACACAGATTGAACTCAATGTATGAGTTAGGAAAGTCCAATCTCAGATTGAACTCAATGTAAGAGACAGGAAACTTTAATCTCACAGATTGAACTCAATGTAAGAGACAGGAAATTCCAATCACACAGATTGCACTCAAGGTAAGTGGCAGGAAACTCCAATCACACAGATTGAACTCAAAGTAAGAGAAAGGAAACTCCAATCTCACAGATTGAACTCAAAGTAAGAGATAGGAAACTCCAATCTCACAGCTTGAACTCAATGTAAGACATAGGAAGCTCCAAACACACAGATTGAACTCAGTATAAGAGACAGGAAACATCAATCTCACAGATTGAACACAATTTAAGAGACAGGAAACTCCAATCACACAGATTGAACTCAATGTAAGAGACAGGAAACTCCAATCTCACAGATTGAACTCCATGTAAGAGACCGGAAACTCCAATCATCCAGATTGAACTCAATGTAAGAGACAGGAAACTCCAATCTCACAGGTTGAACTCAATGTAAGGGACAGGAAACTCCAATCACAAAGATTGAACTCAATGTAAGAGAAAGGAAACTCCAATGACACAGATTGAACTCTATGTAAGAGAGAGGAAACTCCAATGACACAGATTGAACTCAATGTAAGAGATAGGAAACTCCAATCACACAGATTGAACTCAATGTAAGTGATAGGAAACTCCAATCTCACAGATTGAACTCAATGTAAGATACAGGAAACTCCAATCACACTGATTGAACTCAATGTAAGAGATAGGAAACTCTAATCACACAGATTGAACTCAATGTAAGGGACAGGAAACTCCAATCACAAAGATTGAACTCAATGTAAGAAATAGGAAAATCCAATCACACAGATTGAACTCAATGTAAGAGACAGGAAACTCCAATCACACAGATTGAACTCAATGTAAGAGACAGGAAACTCCAATTTCACAGATTGAACTCAATGTAAGAGGCAGGAAAATCCAATCACACAGATTGTACTGAATGTATGAGACAGGAAGCTCCAATCACACAGATTGAACTCAATGTAAAAGACAGGAAACTCCAATCACGCAGATTGAACTCAATGTTAGAGGCAGGAAACTCCAATCTCACAGATTGAACTCAATGTAAGGGAAAGGAAACTCCAATCACACTGATTGAACTCAATGTAAGAGACAGGAAAATTCAATCACACAGATTGAACTCAATGTAAGAGAGAGGAAACTCCAATCACACAGATTGAACTCAATGTAAGAGACAGGAAACTCCAATCACACAGATTGAACTCAATGTAAGAGATAGGAATCTCCAATCACACAGATTGAACTCAATGTAAGAGACAGGAAACTCCAATCTCACAGATTGAACTCAATGTAAGAGATAGGAAACTCCAATCACTCAGACTGAACTCAATGTAAGAGATAGGATACTCCAATCACACAGATTGAACTGAATGTAAGAGACAGGAAACTCCAACCACACAGACTGAACTCAAGGTAAGAGGCAGGAAACTCCAATCTCACTGATTGAACTCAAAGTAAGAGAAAGGAAACTCCAATCACACAGATTGAACTCAGTGTAAGAGACAGGAAACTCCAATCACACAGATTGAACTCAATGTAAGAGACTGGAACCTCCAATCTTCAGATTGAACTCAATGTAAGAGCCAGGAAACTCCAATCTCACAGATTGAACTCAATGTAAGAGACAGGAAACTCCAATCTCAGATTGAACTCAATGTAAGAGACAGGAAACTCCAATCTCACAGATTGAACTCAATGTAAGAGACAGGAAACTCCAACCACACAGATTGAACTCAAGGAAAGAGCAGGAAACTCCAATCTCACAGATTGAACTCAAAGTAAGAGAAAGGAAACTTCAATCACACAGGTAGATCTCAATGAAAGAGACAGGAAACTGCAATCACACAGATTGAACTCAATGTAAGAGACAGGAACCTCCAATCACACAGATTGAACTAAATGAAAGAGACAGGAAACTCCAATCACACATATTGAACTCAATGTAAGAGATAGGAAACTCCAATCACACAGATTGAACTCAATGTAAGAGATAGGAAACTCCAATCTCACAGATTGAACTAAATGTAAGGGACAGGGAACTCCAATCACACAGATTGGACTCAATGTAAGAGATAGGAAACACTAATCACACAGATTGAACTCAATGTAAGAGACAGGAAACTCCAATCACAAAGACTGAACTCAATCTAAGAGATAGGAAACTCCATTCACAAAGATTGAACTCAATGTAAGAGACAGGAAACTCCAATCACACAGATTGAACTCAATGTAAGAGACAGGAAACTTCAATCTCACAGATTGAACTCAATGTAAGAGAAAGGAAACTCCAATCTCACAGGTTGAACTCAATGAAAGGGACAGGAAACTCCAATAACAATGATTGAACTCAATGTAAGAGAAAGGAAACTCCAATGACACAGATTGAACTCTATGTAAGAGAGAGGAAACTCCAATCACACAGATTGAACTCAATGTAAGAGATAGGAAACTCCAATCACACAGATTGAACTCAATGTAAGTGATAGGAAACTCCAATCTCACAGATTGAACTCAATGTAAGAGACAGGAAACTCCCATCACACTGATTGAACTCAATGTAAGAGATAGGAAGCTCTAATCACACAGTTTGAACTCAATGTAAGAGACAGGAAACTCCAATCACAAAGATTGAACTCAATGTAAGAGATAGGAAAATCCAATCACACAGATTGAACTCAATGTAAGAGACAGGAAACTCCAATCACACAGATTGAACTCAATGTAAGACACAGGAAACTCCTATCACACAGATTGAACTCAATGTAAAAGACAGGAAACTCCAATCACGCAGATTGAACTCAATGTTCGAGGCAGGAAACTCCAATCACAAAGATTGAACTCAAGGAAAGAGCAGGAGACTCCAATCTCACAGATTGAACTCAAAGTAAGAGAAAGGAAACTTCAATCACACAGATTGAACACAATGAAAGAGACAGGAAACTCCAATCACACAGATTGAACTCAATGTAAGAGACAGGAACTTCCAATCACACAGATTGAACGAAATGAAAGAGACAGGAAACTCCAATCACACATATTGAACTCAATGTAAGAGATAGGAAACTCCAATCACACAGATTGAACTCAATGTAAGAGATAGGAAACTCCAATCTCACAGAATGAACTCAATGTAAGGGACAGGAAACTCCAATCACACAGATTGAACTCAATGTAAGAGATAGGAAACTCTAATCACACAGATTGAACTCAATGTAAGAGACAGGAAACTTCAATCACAAAGACTGAACTCAATGTAAGAGATAGGAAACTCCATTCACAAAGATTGAACTCAATGTAAGAGACAGGAAACTCCAATCACACAGATTGAACTCAATGTAAGAGGCAGGAAACTCCAATCACACCGATTGAACTCAATGTAAGAGGCAGGAAACTCCAATCTCACAGATTGAACTCAATGTATGAGATAGGAAACTCCAATCACACAGATTGAACTCAATGTCAGAGATAGGAAACTCCAATCTCACAGACTAAACTGAATATAAGAGAGAGGAAATTAAAATCACAAAGATTGAACTCAATGGAAGAGACAGGAAACTCCAATCACACAGATTGAACTCCAGGTAAGAGGTAGGAAACTCCAATCACACAGATTGAACTCAAAGTAAGAGAAAGGAAACTCCAATCTCACAGATTGAACTGAATGTAAGAGACAGGAAACTCTCATCTCACAGATTGAACTCAATGTAAGAGACAGGAAATTCCAATCACACAGATTGAACTCAAGGTAAGAGGCAGGAAACTCCAATCACACAGATTGAACTCAAAGTAAGAGAAAGGAAACTCCAATCTCACAGATTGAACTGAATGTAAGAGATAGGAAACTCCAATCACTCAGACTGAACTCAGTGTAAGAGATAGGATACTCCAATCACACAGATTGAACTCAATGTAAGAGACAGGAAACTCCAATCTCACAGATTGAACTGAATGTAAGAGATAGGAAACTCCAATCACTCAGACTGAACTCAATGTAAGAGATAGGATACTCCAATCACACAGATTGAACTCAATGTAAGAGATAGGAAACTCCAATCTCACAGGTTGAACTCAATGTAAGGGACAGGAAACTCCAATCACAAAGATTGAACTCAATGTAAGAGAAAGGAAACTCCAATGACACAGATTGAACTCTATGTAAGAGAGAGGAAACTCCAATCACACAGATTGAACTCAATGTAAGAGATAGGAAACTCCAATCACACAGATTGAACTCAATGTAAGTGATAGGAAACTCCAATCTCACAGATTGAACTCAATGTAAGAGACAGGAAACTCCAATCACACTGATTGAACTCAATGTAAGCGATAGGAAAATCTAATCACACAGATTGAACTCAATGTAAGGGACAGGAAACTCCAATCACAAAGATTGAACTCAATGTAAGAAATAGGAAAATCCAATCACACAGATTGAACTCAATGTTAGAGGCAGGAAACTCCAATCTCACAGATTGAACTCAATGTAAGAGAAAGGATACTCCAATCACACTGATTGAACTCAATGTAACAGACAGGAAAATTCAATCACACAGATTGAACTCAATGTAAGAGACAGGAAACTCCAATCACACAGATTGAACTCAATGTAAGAGACAGGAAACTCCAATCACACAGATTGAACTCAATGTAAGAGATAGGAAACTCCAATCACACAGATTGAACTCAATGTAAGAGACAGGAAACTCCTATCTCACAGATTGAACTCAATGTAAGGGACAGGAAACTCCAATCACAAAGATTGAACTCAAGGTAAGAGAAAGGAAACACCAATGACACAGATTGAACTCTATGTAAGAGAGAGGAAACTCCAATCACACAGATTGAACTCAATGTAAGAGATAGGAAACTCGAATCACACAGATTGAACTCAATGTAAGTGATAGGAAACTCCAATCTCACAGATTGAACTCAATGTAAGAGACAGGAAACTCCAATCACACTGATTGAACTCAATGTAAGAGATAGGAAGCTCTAATCACACAGATTGAACTCAATGTAAGAGACAGGAAACTCCAATCACAAAGACTGAACTCAATGTAAGAGATTGGAAAATGCAATCACACAGATTGAACTCAATGTAAGAGACAGGAAACTCCAATCACACAGGTTGAACTCAATGTAAGACACAGGAAACTCCCATTTCACAGATTGAACTCAATGTAAGAGGCAGGAAAATCCAATCACACAGATTGAACTCAATGTAAGAGACAGGAAACTCCAATCACGCAGATTGAACTCAATGTTCGAGGCAGGAAACTCCAATCTCACAGATTGAACTCAAGGTAAGAGGCAGGAAACTCCAATCACAAAGATTGAACTCAAGGAAAGAGCAGGAAACTCCAATCTCACAGATTGAACTCAAAGTAAGAGAAAGGAAACTTCAATCACACAGATTGAACTCAATGAAAGAGACAGGAAACTCCAATCACACAGATTGAACACAATGTAAGAGACAGGAACTTCCAATCACACAGATTTAACGAAATGAAAGAGACAGGAAACTCCAATCACACATATTGAACTCAATGTAAGAGATAGGAAACTCCAATCACACAGATTGAACTCAATGTAAGAGATAGGAAACTCCAATCTCACAGAATGAACTCAATGAAAGGGACAGGAAACTCCAATCACACAGATTGAACTCAATGTAAGAGATAGGAAACTCTAATCACACAGATTGAACTCAATGTAAGAGACAGGAAACTCCAATCACAAAGACTGAACACAATGTAAGAGATAGGAAACTCCATTCACAAAGATTGAACTCAATGTAAGAGACAGGAAACTCCAATCACACAGATTGAACTCAATGTAAGAGGCAGGAAACTCCAATCACACAGATTGAACTCAATGTAAGAGGCAGGAAACTCCAATCTCACAGATTGAACTCAATGTAAGAGACAGGAAACTCCAATCTCACAGATTGAACTCAATGTAAGAGACAGGAAACTCCAATCACACAGATTGAACTCAAGGAAAGAGCAGGAAACTCCAATCTCACAGATTGAACTCAAAGTAAGAGAAAGGAAACTTCAATCACACAGGTAGATCTCAATGAAAGAGACAGGAAACTGCAATCACACAGATTGAACTCAATGTAAGAGACAGGAACCTCCAATCACACAGATTGAACGAAATGAAAGAGACCGGAAACTCCAATCACACATATTGAACTCAATGTAAGAGATAGGAAACTCCAATCACACAGATTGAACTCAATGTAAGAGATAGGAAACTCCAATCTCACAGATTGAACTCAATGTAAGGGACAGGGAACTCCAATCAAACAGATTGGACTCAATGTAAGAGATAGGAAACACTAATCACACAGATTGAACTCAATGTAAGAGACAGGAAACTCCAATCACAAAGACTGAACTCAATGTAAGAGATAGGAAACTCCATTCACAAAGATTGAACTCAATGTAAGAGACAGGAAACTCCAATCACACAGATTGAACTCAATGTAAGAGACAGGAAACTTCAATCTCACAGATTGAACTCAATGTAAGAGAAAGGAAACTCCAATCTCACAGGTTGAACTCAATGTAAGGGACAGGAAACTCCAATAACAATGATTGAAAGCAATGTAAGAGAAAGGAAACTCCAATGACACAGATTGAACTCTATGTAAGAGAGAGGAAACTCCAATCACACAGATTGAACTCAATGTAAGAGATATGAAACTCCAATCACACAGATTGAACTCAATGTAAGTGATAGGAAACTCCAATCTCACAGATTGAACTCAATGTAAGAGACAGGAAACTCCCATCACACTGATTGAACTCAATGTAAGAGATAGGAAGCTCTAATCACACAGATTGAACTCAATGTAAGAGACAGGAAACTCCAATCACAAAGATTGAACTCAATGTAAGAGATAGGAAAATCCAATCACACAGATTGAACTCAATGTAAGAGACAGGAAACTCCAATCACACAGATTGAACTCAATGTAAGACACAGGAAACTCCCATTTCACAGATTGAACTCAATGTAAGAGGCAGGAAAATCCAATCACACAGATTGAACTCAATGTAAGAGACAGGAAACTCCTATCACACAGATTGAACTCAATGTAAAAGACAGGAAACTCCAATCACGCAGATTGAACTCAATGTTCGAGGCAGGAAACTCCAATCACAAAGATTGAACTCAAGGAAAGAGCAGGAGACTCCAATCTCACAGATTGAACTCAAAGTAAGAGAAAGGAAACTTCAATCACACAGATTGAACTCAATGATAGAGACAGGAAACTCCAATCACACAGATTGAACTCAATGTAAGAGACAGGAACTTCCAATCACACAGATTGAACGAAATGAAAGAGACAGGAAACTCCAATCACACATATTGAACTCAATGTAAGAGATAGGAAACTCCAATCACACAGATTGAACTCAATGTAAGAGATAGGAAACTCCAATCTCACAGAATGAACTCAATGTAAGGGACAGGAAACTCCAATCACACAGATTGAACTCAATGTAAGAGATAGGAAACTCGAATCACACAGATTGAACTCAATGTAAGAGACAGGAAACTTCAATCACAAAGACTGAACTCAATGTAAGAGATAGGAAACTCCATTCACAAAGATTGAACTCAATGTAAGAGACAGGAAACTCCAATCACACAGATTGAACTCAATGTAAGAGGCAGGAAACTCCAATCACACCGATTGAACTCAATGTAAGAGGCAGGAAACTCCAATCTCACAGATTGAACTCAATGTAAGAGATAGGAACCTCCAATCACACAGATTGAATTCAATGTCAGAGATAGGAAACTCCAATCTCACAGACTAAACTGAATATTAATGAGAGGAAATTACAATCTCAAAGATTGAACTCAATGGAAGAGACAGGAAACTCCAATCACACAGATTGAACTCAAGGTAAGAGGTAGGAAACTCCAATCACACAGATTGAACTCAAAGTAAGAGAAAGGAAACTCCAATCACACAGATTGAACTCAATGTAAGAGACAGGAAACTCCAATCTCACAGATTGAACTCAATGTATGAGTTAGGAAACTCCAATCTCAGATTGAACTCAATGTAAGAGACAGGAAACTCTCATCTCACAGATTGAACTCAATGTAAGAGACAGGAGATTCCAATCACACAGATTGTACTCAAGGTAAGAGGCAGGAAACTCCAATCACACAGATTGAACTCAAAGTAAGAGAAAGGAAACTCCAATCTCACAGATTGAACTGAATGTAAGAGATAGGAAACTCCAATCACTCAGACTGAACTCAGTGTAAGAGATAGGATACTCCAATCACACAGATTGAACTCAATGTAAGAGACAGGAAACTCCAATCTCACAGATTGAACTGAATGTAAGAGATAGGAAACTCCAATCACTCAGACTGAACTCAATGTAAGAGATAGGATACTCCAATCACACAGATTGAACTCAATGTAAGAGATAGGAAACTCCAATCTCACAGGTTGAACTCAATGTAAGGGACAGGAAACTCCAATCACAAAGATTGAACTCAATGTAAGAGAAAGGAAACTCCAATGACACAGATTGAACTCTATGTAAGAGAGAGGAAACTCCAATCACACAGATTGAACTCAATGTAAGAGGTAGGAAACTCCAATCACAAAGATTGAACTCAATGTAAGTGATAGGAAACTCCAATCTCACAGATTGAACTCAATGTAAGAGACAGGAAACTCCAATCACACTGATTGAACTCAAAGTAAGCGATAGGAAAATCTAATCACACAGATTGAACTCAATGTAAGGGACAGGAAACTCCAATCACAAAGATTGAACTCAATGTAAGAAATAGGAAAATCCAATCACACAGATTGAACTCAATGTAAGAGACAGGAAACTCCAATCACACAGATTGAACTCAATGCAAGAGACAGGAAACTCCAATTTCACAGATTGAACTCAATGTAAGAGACAGGAAAATCCAATCACACAGATTGAACTGAATGTATGAGACAGGAAACTCCAATCAGACAGATTGAACTCAATGTAAAAGACAGGAAACTCCAATCACACTGATTGAACTCAATGTTAGAGGCAGGAAACTCCAATCTCACAGATTGAACTCAATGTAAGAGAAAGGATACCCCAATCACACTGATTGAACTCAATGTAACAGACAGGAAAATTCAATCACACAGATTGAACTCAATGTAAGAGACAGGAAACTCCAATCACACAGATTGAACTCAATGTAAGAGACAGGAAACTCCAATCACACAGATTGAACTCAATGTAAGAGATAGGAAACTCCAATCACACAGATTGAACTCAATGTAAGAGACAGGAAACTCCTATCTCACAGATTGAACTCAATGTAAGGGACAGGAAACTCCAATCACAAAGATTGAACTCAAGGTAAGAGAAAGGAAACTCCAATGACACAGATTGAACTCTATGTAAGAGAGAGGAAACTCCAATCACACAGATTGAACTCAATGTAAGAGATAGGAAACTCCAATCACACAGATTGAACTCAATGTAAGTGATAGGAAACTCCAATCTCACAGATTGAACTCAATGTAAGAGACAGGAAACTCCAATCACACTGATTGAACTCAATGTAAGAGATAGGAAGCTCTAATCACACAGATTGAACTCAATGTATGAGTTAGGAAACTCCAATCTCAGATTGAACTCAATGTAAGAGACAGGAAACTCTCATCTCACAGATTGAACTCAATGTAAGAGACAGGAGATTCCAATCACACAGATTGTACTCAAGGTAAGAGGCAGGAAACTCCAATCACACAGATTGAACTCAAAGTAAGAGAAAGGAAACTCCAATCTCACAGATTGAACTGAATGTAAGAGATAGGAAACTCCAATCACTCAGACTGAACTCAGTGTAAGAGATAGGATACTCCAATCACACAGATTGAACTCAATGTAAGAGACAGGAAACTCCAATCTCACAGATTGAACTGAATGTAAGAGATAGGAAACTCCAATCACTCAGACTGAACTCAATGTAAGAGATAGGATACTCCAATCACACAGATTGAACTCAATGTAAGAGATAGGAAACTCCAATCTCACAGGTTGAACTCAATGTAAGGGACAGGAAACTCCAATCACAAAGATTGAACTCAATGTAAGAGAAAGGAAACTCCAATGACACAGATTGAACTCTATGTAAGAGAGAGGAAACTCCAATCACACAGATTGAACTCAATGTAAGAGGTAGGAAACTCCAATCACAAAGATTGAACTCAATGTAAGTGATAGGAAACTCCAATCTCACAGATTGAACTCAATGTAAGAGACAGGAAACTCCAATCACACTGATTGAACTCAAAGTAAGCGATAGGAAAATCTAATCACACAGATTGAACTCAATGTAAGGGACAGGAAACTCCAATCACAAAGATTGAACTCAATGTAAGAAATAGGAAAATCCAATCACACAGATTGAACTCAATGTAAGAGACAGGAAACTCCAATCACACAGATTGAACTCAATGCAAGAGACAGGAAACTCCAATTTCACAGATTGAACTCAATGTAAGAGACAGGAAAATCCAATCACACAGATTGAACTGAATGTATGAGACAGGAAACTCCAATCAGACAGATTGAACTCAATGTAAAAGACAGGAAACTCCAATCACACTGATTGAACTCAATGTTAGAGGCAGGAAACTCCAATCTCACAGATTGAACTCAATGTAAGAGAAAGGATACCCCAATCACACTGATTGAACTCAATGTAACAGACAGGAAAATTCAATCACACAGATTGAACTCAATGTAAGAGACAGGAAACTCCAATCACACAGATTGAACTCAATGTAAGAGACAGGAAACTCCAATCACACAGATTGAACTCAAGGTAAGAGAAAGGAAACTCCAATGACACAGATTGAACTCTATGTAAGAGAGAGGAAACTCCAATCACACAGATTGAACTCAATGTAAGAGATAGGAAACTCCAATCACACAGATTGAACTCAATGTAAGTGATAGGAAACTCCAATCTCACAGATTGAACTCAATGTAAGAGACAGGAAACTCCAATCACACTGATTGAACTCAATGTAAGAGATAGGAAGCTCTAATCACACAGATTGAACTCAATGTAAGAGACAGGAAACTCCAATCACAAAGACTGAACTCAATGTAAGAGATTGGAAAATCCAATCACACAGATTGAACTCAATGTAAGAGACAGGAAACTCCAATCACACAGATAGCACTCAATGTAAGACACAGGAAACTCCCATTTCACAGATTGAACTCAATGTAAGAGGCAGGAAAATCCAATCACACAGATTGAACTCAATGTAAGAGACAGGAAACTCCTATCACACAGATTGAACTCAATGTAAAAGACAGGAAACTCCAATCACGCAGATTGAACTCAATGTTCGAGGCAGGAAACTCCAATCTCACAGATTGAACTCAAGGTAAGAGGCAGGAAACTCCAATCACAAAGATTGAACTCAAGGAAAGAGCAGGAAACTCCAATCTCACAGATTGAACTCAAAGTAAGAGAAAGGAAACTTCAATCACACAGATTGAACTCAATGAAAGAGACAGGAAACTCCAATCACACAGATTGAACTCAATGTAAGAGACAGGAACTTCCAATCACACAGATTGAACGAAATGAAAGAGACAGGAAACTCCAATCACACATATTGAACTCAATGTAAGAGATAGGAAACTCCAATCACACAGATTGAACTCAATGTAAGAGATAGGAAACTCCAATCTCACAGAATGAACTCAATGAAAGGGACAGGAAACTCCAATCACACAGATTGAACTCAATGTAAGAGATAGGAAACTCTAATCACACAGATTGAACTCAATGTAAGAGACAGGAAACTCCAATCACAAAGACTGAACTCAATGTAAGAGACAGGAAACTCCATTCACAAAGATTGAACTCAATGTAAGAGACAGGAAACTCCAATCACACAGATTGAACTCAATGTAAGAGGCAGGAAACTCCAATCACACAGATTGAACTCAATGTAAGAGGCAGGAAACTCCAATCTCACAGATTGAACTCAATGTAAGAGATAGGAAACTCCAATCACACAGATTGAACTCAATGTCAGAGATAGGAAACTCCAATCTCACAGACTAAACTGAATGTAAGAGAGAGGAAATTAAAATCACAAAGATTGAACTCAATGTAAGAGACAGGAAACTCCAATCACACATATTGAACTCAAGGTAAGAGGTAGGAAACTCCAATCACACAGATTGAACTCAAAGTAAGAGAAAGGAAAATCCAATCACACAGATTGAACTCAATGTAAGAGACAGGAAACTCCAATCTCACAGATTGAACTCAATGTATGAGTTAGGAAACTCCAATCTCAGATTGAACTCAATGTAAGAGACAGGAAACTCTCATCTCACAGATTGAACTCAATGTAAGAGACAGGAAATTCCAATCACACAGATTGTACTCAAGGAAAGAGGCAGGAAACTCCAATCACACAGATTGAACTCAAAGTAAGAGAAAGGAAACTCCAATCTCACAGATTGAACAGAATGTAAGAGATAGGACACTCCAATCACTCAGACTGAACTCAGTGTAAGAGATAGGATACTCCAATCACACAGGTTGAACTCAATGTAAGAGACAGGAAAATCCAATCTCACAGATTGAACTGAATGTAAGAGATAGAAAACTCCAATCACTCAGACTGAACTCAATGTAAAAGATAGGATACTCCAATCACACAGATTGAACTCAATGTAAGAGACAGGAAACTTCAACCACACAGACTGAACTCAAGGTAAGAGGCAGGAAACTCCAATCTCACAGATTGAACTCAAAGTAAGAGAAAGGAAACTCAAATCACGCAGATTGAACTCAGTGTAAGAGACAGGAAACTCCAATCACACAGATTGAACTCAATGTAAGAGACAGGAACCGCCAATCTTCAGATTGAACTCAATGTAAGAGCCAGGAAACTCCAATCTCACAGATTGAACTCAATGTAACAGACAGGAAACTCCAATTTCAGATTGAACTCAATGTAAGAGACAGGAAACTCCAATCTCACAGATTGAACTCAATGTAAGAGACAGGAAACTCCAATCACACAGATTGAACTCAATGTAAGAGATAGGATACTCCAATCACACAGATTGAACTCAATGTAAGAGACAGGAAACTCCAATCTCACAGATTGAACTGAATGTAAGAGATAGGAAACTCCAATCACTCAGACTGAACTCAATGTAAGAGATAGGATACTCCAATCACACAGAATGAACTCAATGTCAGAGACAGGAAACCTCAACCACACAGATTGAACTCAAGGTAAGAGGCAGGAAACTCCAATCTCACAGATTGAACTCAAAGTAAGAGAAAGGAAACACAAATCACGCAGATTGAACTCAGTGTAAGAGACAGGAAACTCCAATCACACAGATTGAAGTCAATGTAAGAGACAGTAACCGCCAATCTTCAGATTGAACTCAATGTAAGAGCCAGGAAACTCCAATCTCACAGATTGAACTCAATGTAAGAGACAGGAAACTCCAATCTCAGATTGAACTCAATGTAAGAGACAGGAAACTCCAATCTCACAGATTGAACTCAATGTAAGAGAGAGGAAACTCCAATCACACAGATTGAACTCAATGTAAGAGACAGGAAACTCCAATCACACAGGTTGAACTCAATGTTAGAGGCAGGAAACTACAATCTCACAGATAGAGCTCAATGTAAGAGACAGGAAACTCCAATCTCACAGATTGAACTCAATGTAAGAGATAGGAAACTCCAATCACACAGATTGAACTCAATGTAAGAGAAAGGAAACTGCAACCACACAGACTGAACTCAATGTAAGAGACAGGAAACTCCAATCTCAGATTGAACTCAATGTTAGAGACAGGACACTCCAATCTCACAGATTGAACTCAAAGTAAGAGAAAGGAAACTCCAATCACACAGATTGAACTCAATGTAAGAGACAGGAAACTCCAATCTCAGATTGAACTCAATGTAAGAGACAGGAAACTCCAATCTCACAGATTGAACTCAATGTTAGAGACAGGAAACTCCAATCACAAAGACTGAACTCAAGGTAAGAGCAGGAAACTCCAATCTCACAGATTGAACTCAAAGTAAGAGAAAGGAAACTTCAATCACACAGATTGAACTCAATGAAAGAGACAGGAAACTCCAATCACACAGATTGAACTCAATGTAAGAGACAGGAACCTCCAATCGCACAGATTGAACTAAATGAAAGAGATAGGAAACTCCAATCATTCAGATTGAACTCAATGTAAGAGACAGGAAACTCCAATCACACAGATTGAACTCAATGTAAGAGATAGGAAACTCCAATCATTCAGATTGAACTCAATGTAAGAGACAGGAAACTCCAATCACACAGATTGAACTCAATGTAAGAGATAGGGAACTCGAATCACACAGATTAAACTCAATGTAAGAGACAGGAAACTCCAATCTCACAGTTTGAACTCAATGTAAGAGATAGGAAACTCCAATCACTCAGACTGAACTCAATGTAAGAGACAGGATACTCCAATCACACAGATTGAACTCAATGTAAGAGACAGGAAACTCCAACCACACAGACTGAACTCAAGGTAAGAGGCAGGGAACTCCAATCTCACAGATTGAAATCAAAGTAAGAGAAAGGAAACTCCAATCACACAGATTGAACTCAATGTAAGAGACAGGAAATTCCAATCTCAGACTGAACTCAACTTAAGAGACATGAAAATCCAATCTCATAGATTGAACTCAATGTAAGAGACAGGAAACTCCAATCACACAGATTGAACTCAAGGTAAAAGGCAGGACACCCCAATCACACAGATTGAACTCAATGTAAGAGAGAGGAACCACCAATCACACAGATTGAACTCAATGAAAGAGACAGGAAACTCCAATCACACATATTGAACTCAATGTAAGAGATAGGAAACTCCAATCACACAGAGTGAACTCAATGTAAGAGATAGGAAACTCCAATTACACAGATTGAACTCAATGTAAGAGACAGGAAACTCCAATCACACAGATTGAACGCAAGATAAGAGGCAGGAAACTCCAATCACAAAGATTGAACTCAAGGAAAGAGCAGGAAACTCCAATCTCACAGATTGAACTCAAAGTAAGAGAAAGGAAACTTCAATCACACAGATTGAACTCAATGAAAGAGACAGGAAACTCCAATCACACAGATTGAACTCAATGTAAGAGACAGGAACCTCCAATCACACAGGTTGAACTAAATGAAAGAGACAGGAAACTCCAATCACACATATTGAACTCAATGTAAGAGATAGGAAACTCCAATCACACAGATTGAACTCAATGTAAAAGATAGGAAACTCCAATCTCACAGAATGAACTCAATGGAATGGACAGGGAACTCCAATCACACAGATTGAACTCAATGTAAGAGATAGGAAACTCTAATCACACAGATTGAACTCAATGTAAGAGACAGGAAACTCCAATCACAAAGACTGAACTCAATGTAAGAGATAGGAAACTCCATTCACAAAGATTGAACTCAATGTAAGAGACAGGAAACTCCAATCACGCAGATTGAACTCAATGTAAGAGACAGGAAACTCCAATCTCACAGATTGAACTCAATGTTAGAGATAGGAAACTCCAATCTCACAGGTTGAACTCAATGTAAGGGACAGGAAACTCCAATCACACAGATTGAACACAATGTAAGAGAAAGGAAACTCCAATGACACAGGTTGAACTCTAGGTAAGAGAGAGGATACTCCAATCACACAGATTGAACTCAATGTAAGAGACAGGAAACTCCAACCACACAGACTGAACTCAAGGTAAGAGGCAGGGAACTCCAATCTCACAGATTGAAATCAAAGTAAGAGAAAGGAAACTCCAATCACACAGATTGAACTCAATGTAAGAGACAGGAAATTCCAATCTCAGACTGAACTCAACTTAAGAGACATGAAAATCCAATCTCATAGATTGAACTCAATGTAAGAGAAAGGAAACTCCAGTCACACAGATTGAACTCAAGGTAAGAGGCAGGACACTCCAATCACACAGATTGAAATCAATGTAAGAGAGAGGAACCACCAATCACACAGATTGAACTCAATGAAAGAGACAGGAAACTCCAATCACACATATTGAACTCAATGTAAGAGATAGGAAACTCCAATCACACAGAGTGAACTCAATGTAAGAGATAGGAAACTCCAATTACACAGATTGAACTCAATGTAAGAGACAGGAAACTCCAATCACACAGATTGAACTCAAGGTAAGAGGCAGGAAACTCCAATCACAAAGATTGAACTCAAGGAAAGAGCAGGAAACTCCAATCTCACAGATTGAACTCAAAGTAAGAGAAAGGAAACTTCAATCACACAGATTGAACTCAATGAAAGAGACAGGAAACTCCAATCACTCAGATTGAACTCAATGTAAGAGACAGGAACCTCCAATCACACAGGTTGAACTCAATGTAAAAGATAGGAAACTCCAATCTCACAGAATGAACTCAATGGAATGGACAGGGAACTCCAATCACACAGATTGAACTCAATGTAAGAGATAGGAAACTCTAATCACACAGATTGAACTCAATGTAAGAGACAGGAAACTCCAATCACAAAGACTGAACTCAATGTAAGAGATAGGAAACTCCATTCACAAAGATTGAACTCAATGTAAGAGACAGGAAACTCCAATCACGCAGATTGAACTCAATGTAAGAGACAGGAAACTCCAATCTCACAGATTGAACTCAATGTTAGAGATAGGAAACTCCAATCTCACAGGTTGAACTCAATGTAAGGGACAGGAAACTCCAATCACACAGATTGAACACAATGTAAGAGAAAGGAAACTCCAATGACACAGGTTGAACTCTATGTAAGAGAGAGGAAACTCCAATCACACAGATTGAACTCAATGTAAGAGATAGGAAACTCCAATCACACAGATTGAACTCAATGTAAGTGATAGGAAACTCCAATCTCACAGATTGAACTCAATGTAAGAGACAGGAAACTCCAATCACACTGATTGAACTCAATGTAAGAGATAGGAAACTCTAATCACACAGATTGAACTCAATGTAAGAGACAGGAAACTCCAATCACAAAGATTGAACTCAATGTAAGAGACAGGAAACTCCAATCACACAGATTGAACTCAATTTAAGAGACAGGAAACTCCAATTTCACAGATTGAACTCAATGTAAGAGACAGGAAATTCCAATCACACAGATTGAACTCAATGTAAGAGACAGGAAACACCAATCACACAGATTGAACTCAATGTAAAAGACAGGAAACTCCAATCACGCAGATTGAACTCAATGTTAGAGGCAGGAAACTCCAATCTCACAGATTGAACTCAAGGTAAGAGGCAGGAAACTCCAATCACAAAGACTGAACTCAAGGAAAGAGCAGGAAACTCCAATCTCACAGATTGAACTCAAAGTAAGACAAAGGAAACTTCAATCACACAGATTGAACTCAATGAAAGAGACAGGAAACTCCAATCACACAGGTTGAACTCAATGCAAGAGACAGGAACCTCCAATCACACAGATTGAACTAAATGAAAGAGACAGGAAACTCCAATCACTCATATTGAACTCAATGTAAGAGATAGGAAACTCCAATCACACAGATTGAACTCAATGTAAGAGATAGGAAACTCCAATCTCACAGAATGAACTCAAAGTAAGGGACAGGAAACTCCAATCACACAGATTGAACTCAATGTAAGAGATAGGAAACTCTAATCACACAGATTGAACTCAATGTAAGAGACAGGAAACGCCAATCACAAAGACTGAACTCAATGTAAGAGATCGGAAACTCCATTCACAAAGATTGAACTCAATGTAAGAGACAGGAAACTCCAATCACACAGATTGAACTCAAGGTAAGAGCTAGGAAACTCCAATCACACAGATTGAACTCAAAGTAACAGAAAGGAAACTCCAATCACACTGATTGAACTCAATGTAAGAGACAGGAAACTCCAATCTCACAGATTGTACTTAATGTATGAGTTAGGCAACTCCAATCTCAGATTGAACTCAATGCAAGAGACAGGAAACTTTAATCTCACAGATTGGACTCAATGTAAGAGACAGGAAATTCCAATCACGCAGATTGTACTCAAGGTAAGAGGCAGGAAACTCCAATCACACAGATTGAACTCAAAGTAAGAGAAAGGAAACTCCAATCTCACAGATTGAACTCAATGTTAGAGACAGGACAATCCAATCTCACAGATTGAACTCAAAGTAAGAGAAAGGAAACTCCAATCACACAGATTGAACTCAATGTAAGAGACAGGAAGCTCCAATCTCAGATTGAACTCAATGTAAGAGACAGGAAACTCCAATCTCACAGATTGAACTCAATGTTAGAGACAGGAAACTCCAATCACAAAGACTGAACTCAAGGTAAGAGCAGGAAACTCCAATCTCACAGATTGAACTCAAAGTAAGAGAAAGGAAACTTCAATCACACAGATTGAACTCAATGAAAGAGACAGGAAACTCCAATCACACAGATTGAACTCAATGTAAGAGACAGGAACCTCCAATCGCACAGATTGAACTAAATGAAAGAGATAGGAAACTCCAATCATTCAGATTGAACTCAATGTAAGAGACAGGAAACTCCAATCACACAGATTGAACTCAATGTAAGAGATAGGAAACTCCAATCATTCAGATTGAACTCAATGTAAGAGACAGGAAACTCCAATCACACAGATTGAACTCAATGTAAGAGATAGGGAACTCGAATCACACAGATTAAACTCAATGTAAGAGACAGGAAACTCCAATCTCACAGATTGAACTCAATGTAAGAGATAGGAAACTCCAATCACTCAGACTGAACTCAATGTAAGAGACAGGATACTCCAATCACACAGATTGAACTCAATGTAAGAGACAGGAAACTCCAACCACACAGACTGAACTCAAGGTAAGAGGCAGGGAACTCCAATCTCACAGATTGAAATCAAAGTAAGAGAAAGGAAACTCCAATCACACAGATTGAACTCAATGTAAGAGACAGGAAATTCCAATCTCAGACTGAACTCAACTTAAGAGACATGAAAATCCAATCTCATAGATTGAACTCAATGTAAGAGACAGGAAACTCCAATCACACAGATTGAACTCAAGGTAAGAGGCAGGACACTCCAATCACACAGATTGAACTCAATTTAAGAGAGAGGAACCACCAATCACACAGATTGAACTCAATGAAAGAGACAGGAAACTCCAATCACACATATTGAACTCAATGTAAGAGATAGGAAACTCCAATCACACAGAGTGAACTCAATGTAAGAGATAGGAAACTCCAATTACACAGATTGAACTCAATGTAAGAGACAGGAAACTCCAATCACACAGATTGAACTCAAGGTAAGAGGCAGGAAACTCCAATCACAAAGATTGAACTCAAGGAAAGAGCAGGAAACTCCAATCTCACAGATTGAACTCAAAGTAAGAGAAAGGAAACTTCAATCACACCGATTGAACTCAATGAAAGAGACAGGAAACTCCAATCACACAGATTGAACTCAATGTAAGAGACAGGAACCTCCAATCACACAGGTTGAACTAAATGAAAGAGACAGGAAACTCCAATCACACATATTGAACTCAATGTAAAAGATAGGAAACTCCAATCTCACAGAATGAACTCAATGGAATGGACAGGGAACTCCAATCACACAGATTGAACTCAATGTAAGAGATAGGAAACTCTAATCACACAGATTGAACTCAATGTAAGAGACAGGAAACTCCAATCACAAAGACTGAACTCAATGTAAGAGATAGGAAACTCCATTCACAAAGATTGAACTCAATGTAAGAGACAGGAAACTCCAATCACGCAGATTGAACTCAATGTAAGAGACAGGAAACTCCAATCTCACAGATTGAACTCAATGTTAGAGATAGGAAACTCCAATCTCACAGGTTGAACTCAATGTAAGGGACAGGAAACTCCAATCACACAGATTGAACACAATGTAAGAGAAAGGAAAATCCAATGACACAGGTTGAACTCTATGTAAGAGAGAGGAAACTCCAATCACACAGATTGAACACAATGTAAGAGATAGGAAACTCCAATCACACAGATTGAACTCAATGTAAGTGATAGGAAACTCCAATCTCACAGATTGAACTCAATGTAAGAGACAGGAAACTCCAATCACACTGATTGAACTCAATGTAAGAGATAGGAAACTCTAATCACACAGATTGAACTCAATGTAAGAGACAGGAAACTCCAAAAACAAAGATTGCACTCAATGTAAGAGACAGGAAACTCCAATCACACAGATTGAACTCAATTTAAGAGACAGGAAACTCCAATTTCACAGATTGAACTCAATGTAAGAGACAGGAAAATCCAATCACACAGATTGAACTCAATGTAAGAGACAGGAAACACCAATCACACAGATTGAACTCAATGTAAAAGACAGGAAACTCCAATCACGCAGATTGAACTCAATGTTAGAGGCAGGAAACTCCAATCTCACAGATTGAACTCAAGGTAAGAGGCAGGAAACTCCAATCACAAAGATTGAACTCAAGGAAAGAGCAGGAAACTCCAATCTCACAGATTGAACTCAAAGTAAGACAAAGGAAACTTCAATCACACAGATTGAACTCAATGAAAGAGACAGGAAACTCCAATCACACAGGTTGAACTCAATGCAAGAGACAGGAACCTCCAATCACACAGATTGAACTAAATGAAAGAGACAGGAAACTCCAATCACTCATATTGAACTCAATGTAAGAGATAGGAAACTCCAATCACACAGATTGAACTCAATGTAAGAGATAGGAAACTCCAATCTCACAGAATGAACTCAATGTAAGGGACAGGAAACTCCAATCACACAGATTGAACTCAATGTAAGAGATAGGAAACTCTAATCACACAGATTGAACTCAATGTAAGAGACAGGAAACGCCAATCACAAAGACTGAACTCAATGTAAGAGATCGGAAACTCCATTCACAAAGATTGAACTCAATGTAAGAGACAGGAAACTCCAATCACACAGATTGAACTCAATGTAAGAGGTAGGAAACTCCAATCACACAGATTGAACTCAAAGTAAGAGAAAGGAAACTCCAATCTCACAGATTGAACTCAATGTTAGAGACAGGACACTCCAATCTCACAGATTGAACTCAAAGTAAGAGAAAGGAAACTCCAATCACACAGATTGAACTCAATGTAAGAGACAGGAAGCTCCAATCTCAGATTGAACTCAATGTAAGAGACAGGAAACTCCAATCTCACAGATTGAACTCAATGTTAGAGACAGGAAACTCCAATCACAAAGACTGAACTCAAGGTAAGAGCAGGAAACTCCAATCTCACAGATTGAACTCAAAGTAAGAGAAAGGAAACTTCAATCACACAGATTGAACTCAATGAAAGAGACAGGAAACTCCAATCACACAGATTGAACTCAATGTAAGAGACAGGAACCTCCAATCGCACAGATTGAACTAAATGAAAGAGATAGGAAACTCCAATCATTCAGATTGAACTCAATGTAAGAGACAGGAAACTCCAATCACACAGATTGAACTCAATGTAAGAGATAGGAAACTCCAATCATTCAGATTGAACTCAATGTAAGAGACAGGAAACTCCAATCACACAGATTGAACTCAATGTAAGAGATAGGGAACTCGAATCACACAGATTAAACTCAATGTAAGAGACAGGAAACTCCAATCTCACAGATTGAACTCAATGTAAGAGATAGGAAACTCCAATCACTCAGACTGAACTCAATGTAAGAGACAGGATACTCCAATCACACAGATTGAACTCAATGTAAGAGACAGGAAACTCCAACCACACAGACTGAACTCAAGGTAAGAGGCAGGGAACTCCAATCTCACAGATTGAAATCAAAGTAAGAGAAAGGAAACTCCAATCACACAGATTGAACTCAATGTAAGAGACAGGAAATTCCAATCTCAGACTGAACTCAACTTAAGAGACATGAAAATCCAATCTCATAGATTGAACTCAATGTAAGAGACAGGAAACTCCAATCACACAGATTGAACTCAAGGTAAGAGGCAGGACACTCCAATCACACAGATTGAACTCAATTTAAGAGAGAGGAACCACCAATCACACAGATTGAACTCAATGAAAGAGACAGGAAACTCCAATCACACATATTGAACTCAATGTAAGAGATAGGAAACTCCAATCACACAGAGTGAACTCAATGTAAGAGATAGGAAACTCCAATTACACAGATTGAACTCAATGTAAGAGACAGGAAACTCCAATCACACAGATTGAACTCAAGGTAAGAGGCAGGAAACTCCAATCACAAAGATTGAACTCAAGGAAAGAGCAGGAAACTCCAATCTCACAGATTGAACTCAAAGTAAGAGAAAGGAAACTTCAATCACACCGATTGAACTCAATGAAAGAGACAGGAAACTCCAATCACACAGATTGAACTCAATGTAAGAGACAGGAACCTCCAATCACACAGGTTGAACTAAATGAAAGAGACAGGAAACTCCAATCACACATATTGAACTCAATGTAAAAGATAGGAAACTCCAATCTCACAGAATGAATTCAATGGAATGGACAGGGAACTCCAATCACACAGATTGAACTCAATGTAAGAGATAGGAAACTCTAATCACACAGATTGAACTCAATGTAAGAGACAGGAAACTCCAATCACAAAGACTGAACTCAATGTAAGAGATAGGAAACTCCATTCACAAAGATTGAACTCAATGTAAGAGACAGGAAACTCCAATCACGCAGATTGAACTCAATGTAAGAGACAGGAAACTCCAATCTCACAGATTGAACTCAATGTTAGAGATAGGAAACTCCAATCTCACAGGTTGAACTCAATGTAAGGGACAGGAAACTCCAATCACACAGATTGAACACAATGTAAGAGAAAGGAAACTCCAATGACACAGGTTGAACTCTATGTAAGAGAGAGGAAACTCCAATCACACAGATTGAACTCAATGTAAGAGATAGGAAACTCCAATCACACAGATTGAACTCAATGTAAGTGATAGGAAACTCCAATCTCACAGATTGAACTCAATGTAAGAGACAGGAAACTCCGAAAACAAAGATTGAACTCAATGTAAGAGACAGGAAACTCCAATCACACAGATTGAACTCAATTTAAGAGACAAGAAACTCCAATTTCACAGATTGAACTCAATGTAAGAGACAGGAAAATCCAATCACACAGATTGAACTCAATGTAAGAGACAGGAAACACCAATCACACAGATTGAACTCAATGTAAAAGACAGGAAACTCCAATCACGCAGATTGAACTCAATGTTAGAGGCAGGAAACTCCAATCTCACAGATTGAACTCAAGGTAAGAGGCAGGAAACTCCAATCACAAAGATTGAACTCAAGGAAAGAGCAGGAAACTCCAATCTCACAGATTGAACTCAAAGTAAGACAAAGGAAACTTCAATCACACAGATTGAACTCAATGAAAGAGACAGGAAACTCCAATCACACAGGTTGAACTCAATGCAAGAGACAGGAACCTCCAATCACACAGATTGAACTAAATGAAAGAGACAGGAAACTCCAATCACTCATATTGAACTCAATGTAAGAGATAGGAAACTCCAATCACACAGATTGAACTCAATGTAAGAGATAGGAAACTCCAATCTCACAGAATGAACTCAATGTAAGGGACAGGAAACTCCAATCACACAGATTGAACTCAATGTAAGAGATAGGAAACTCTAATCACACAGATTGAACTCAATGTAAGAGACAGGAAACGCCAATCACAAAGACTGAACTCAATGTAAGAGATCGGAAACTCCATTCACAAAGATTGAACTCAATGTAAGAGACAGGAAACTCCAATCACACAGATTGAACTCAAGGTAAGAGGTAGGAAACTCCAATCACACAGATTGAACTCAAAGTAAGAGAAAGGAAACTCCAATCACACTGATTGAACTCAATGTAAGAGACAGGAAACTCCAATCTCACAGATTGTACTCAATGTATGAGTTAGGAAACTCCAATCTCAGATTGAACTCAATGCAAGAGACAGGAAACTTTAATCTCACAGATTGGACTCAATGTAAGAGACAGGAAATTCCAATCACGCAGATTGTACTCAAGGTAAGAGGCAGGAAACTCCAATCACACAGATTGAACTCAAAGTAAGAGAAAGGAAACTCCAATCTCACAGATTGAACTCAATGTAAGAGATAGGAAACTCCAATCTCACAGATTGAACTCAATGTAAGAGATAGGAAGCTCCAATCACACAGATTGAACTCAATATAAGAGACAGGAAACACCAATCTCACAGATTGAGCACAATTTAAGAGACAGGAAACTCCAATCACACAGATTGAACTCAAAGTAAGAGGCAGGAAACTCCAATCTCACAGATTGAACTCAATGTAAGAGACAGGAAACTCCAATCACCCAGGTTGAACTCAATGTAAGAGACAGGAAACTCCAATCTCACAGATTGAACTCAATGTGAGAGATAGGAAACTCCAATCTCACAGGTTGAACTCAATGTAAGGGACAGGAAACTCCAATCACAAAGATTGAACTCAATGTAAGAGAAAGGAAACTCCAATGACACAGATTGCACTCTATGTAAGAGATAGGAAACTCCAATCACACAGACTGAACTCAATGTAAGAGATAGGAAACTCCAATCACACAGATTGAACTCAATGTAAGTGATAGGAAACTCCAATCTCACAGATTGAACTCAATGTAAGAGACAGGAAGCTCCAATCACACAGATTGAACTCAATGTAAGAGATAGGAAACTCTAATCACACAGATTGAACTCAATGTAAGAGACAGGAAACCCCAATCACAAAGATTGAACTCAATGTAAGAGATAGGAAAATCCAATCACACAGATTGAACTCCATGTCAGAGACAGGAAACTCCAATCACGCAGATTGAACTCAATGTTCGAGGCAGGAAACTCCAATCTCACAGATTGAACTCAATGTGAGAGAAAGGAAACTCCAATCACACTGATTGAACTCAATGTAAGAGACAGGAAAATTCAATCACACAGATTGAACTCAATGTAAGAGACAGGAAACTCCAATCACACAGATTGAACTCAATGTAAGAGACAGGAAACTCCAATCACACAGATTGAACTCAATGTAAGAGATAGGAAACTCCAATCACACAGATTGAACTCAATGTAAGAGACAGGAAACTCCAATCTCACAGATTGAACTCAATGTAAGAGATAGGAAACTCCAATCACTCAGACCGAACTCAATGTAAGAGATAGGATACTCCAATCACACAGATTGAACTGAATGTAAGAGACAGGAAACTCCAACCACACAGACTGAACTTAAAGTAAGAGGCAGGAAACTCCAATCTCACAGATTGAACTCAAAGTAAGAGAAAGGAAACTCCAATCACACAGATTGAACTCAGTGTAAGAGACAGGAAACTCCAATCACACAGATTGAACTCAATGTAAGAGACTGGAAGCTCCAATCTTCAGATTGAACTCAATGTAAGAGCCAGGAAACTCCAATCTCACAGATTGAACTCAATGTAAGAGACAGGAAACTCCAATCTCAGATTGAACTCAATGTAAGAGACAGGAAACTCCAATCTCACAGATTGATCTCAATGTAAGAGACAGGAAACTCCAATCACACAGATTGAACTCAATGTAAGAGACAGGAAACTCCAATCACACAGATTGAACTCAATGTAAGAGGCATGAAACTCCAATCTCACAGATAGAACTCAATGTAAGAGATAGGAAACTCCAATCGCACACATTGAACTCAATGTAAGAGATAGGAAACTCCAATCTCACAGATTGAACTCAATGTAAGAGACAGGAAAATGCAATCACACAGATTGAACTCAATGTAAGAGACAGGAAACTCCAATCACACAGATTGTGCTCAATGTAAGAGACAGTAAACTCCAAACACACAGATTGAACTCAATGTAAGAGATTGGAAACTCGAATCAGACAGATTGAACTCCATGTCAGAGACAGAAAACTCCAATCTCACAGATTGAACTCAATGTAAGAGATAGGAAACTCCAATCACACAGATTGAACTCAATGTAAGAGACAGGAAACTCCAATCTCACAGATTGAACTCAATGTAAGAGACAGGAAACTCCAATCTCAGATTGAACTCAATGTAAGAGACAGAAAACTCCAATCTCACAGATTGAACTCAATGTAAGAGACAGGAAACTCCAATCACACAGGGTGAACTCAAGGTAAGAGGCAGGAAACTCCAATCACAAAGATTGAACTCAAGGAAAGAGCAGGAAACTCCAATCTCACAGATTGAACTCAAAGTAAGAGAAAGGAAACTTCAATCACACAGATTGAACTCAATGAAAGAGACAGGAAACTCCAATCACACAGATTGAACTCAATGTAACAGACAGGAACCTCCAATCACACAGGTTGAACTAAATGAAAGAGACAGGAAACTCCAATCACACATATTGAACTCAATGTAAGAGATAGGAAACTCCAATCACACAGATTGAACTCAATGGAAGAGATAGGAAACTCCAATCTCACAGAATGAACTCAATGTAAGAGATAGGAAACTCCAATCGCACACATTGAACTCAATGTAAGAGATAGGAAACTCCAATCTCACAGATTGAACTCAATGTAAGAGACAGGAAAATGCAATCACACAGATTGAACTCAATGTAAGAGACAGGAAACTCCAATCACACAGATTGTGCTCAATGTAAGAGACAGTAAACTCCAAACACACAGATTGAACTCAATGTAAGAGATTGGAAACTCGAATCAGACAGATTGAACTCCATGTCAGAGACAGAAAACTCCAATCTCACAGATTGAACTCAATGTAAGAGATAGGAAACTCCAATCACACAGATTGAACTCAATGTAAGAGACAGGAAACTCCAATCTCACAGATTGAACTCAATGTAAGAGACAGGAAACTCCAATCACACAGGTTGAACTCAAGGTAAAAGGCAGGAAACTCCAATCACAAAGATTGAACTCAAGGAAAGAGCAGGAAACTCCAATCTCACAGATTGAACTCAAAGTAAGAGAAAGGAAACTTCAATCACACAGATTGAACTCAATGAAAGAGACAGGAAACTCCAATCACACAGATTGAACTCAATGTAAGAGACAGGAACCTCCAATCACACAGGTTGAACTAAATGAAAGAGACAGGAAACTCCAATCACACATATTGAACTCAATGTAAGAGATAGGAAACTCCAATCACACAGATTGAACTCAATGTAAGAGATAGGAAACTCCAATCTCACAGAATGAACTCAATGTAAGGGACAGGGAACTCCAATCACACAGATTGAACTCAATGTAAGAGATAGGAAACTCTAATCACACAGATTGAACTCAATGTAAGAGACAGGAAACTACAATCACAAAGACTGAACTCAATGTAAGAGATAGGAAACTCCATTCACAAAGATTTAACTCAATGTAGGAGACAGGAAACTCCAATCACACAGATTGAACTCAATGTAAGAGACAGGAAACTCCAATCTCACAGATTGAACTCAATGTAAGAGATAGGAAACTCCAATCTCACAGGTTGAACTCAATGTAAGGGACAGGAAACTCCAATCACAAAGATTGAACTCAATGTAAGAGAAAGGAAACTCCAATGACACAGATTGAACTCTATGTAAGAGAGAGGACACTCCAATCACACAGATTGAACTCAATGGAAGAGATAGGAAACTTTCATCACACAGATTGAACTCAATGTAAGAGACAGGAAACTCCAATCACACAGATTGAACTCAATGTAAGAGACAGGAAACTCCAATCACACAGATTGAACTCAATGTAAGAGACAGGAAACTCCAATCACACAGATTGAACTCAATGTAAGAGATAGGAAACTCCAATCACACAGATTGAACTCAATGTAAGAGATAGGAAACTCCAATCACTCAGACCGAACTCAATGTAAGAGATAGGATACTCCAATCACACAGATTGAACTGAATGTAAGAGACAGGAAACTCCAACCACACAGACTGAACTTAAGGTAAGAGGCAGGAAACTCCAATCTCACAGATTGAACTCAAAGTAAGAGGCAGGAAACTCCAATCACACAGATTGAACTCAGTGTAAGAGACAGGAAACTCCAATCACACAGATTGAACTCAATGTAAGAGACTGGAACCTCCAACCTTCAGATTGAACTCAATGTAAGAGCCAGGAAACTCCAATCTCACAGATTGAACTCAATGTAAGAGACAGGAAACTCCAATCTCAGATTGAACTCAATGTAAGAGACAGGAAACTCCAATCTCACAGATTGATCTCAATGTAAGAGACAGGAAACTCCAATCACACAGATTGAAATCAATGTAAGAGACAGGAAACTCCAATCACACAGATTGAACTCAATGTAAGAGGCATGAAACTCCAATCTCACAGATAGAACACAATGTAAGAGATAGGAAACTCCAATCGCACACATTGAACTCAATGTAAGAGATAGGAAACTCCAATCTCACAGATTGAACTCAATGTAAGAGACAGGAAAATGCAATCACACAGATTGAACTCAATGTAAGAGACAGGAAACTCCAATCACACAGATTGTGCTCAATGTAAGAGACAGTAAACTCCAATCACAAAGACTGAACTCAATGTAAGAGATAGGAAACTCCATTCACAAAGATTTAACTCAATGTAGGAGACAGGAAACTCCAATCACACAGATTGAACTCAATGTAAGAGACAGGAAACTCCAATCTCACAGATTGAACTCAATGTAAGAGATAGGAAACTCCAATCTCACCGGTTGAACTCAATGTAAGGGACAGGAAACTCCAATCACACAGATTGTGCTCAATGTAAGAGACAGTAAACTCCAAACACACAGATTGAACTCAATGTAAGAGATTGGAAACTCGAATCAGACAGATTGAACTCCATGTCAGAGACAGGAAACTCCAATCTCACAGATTGAACTCAATGTAAGAGATAGGAAACTCCAATCACACAGATTGAACTCAATGTAAGAGACAGGAAACTCCAATCTCACAGATTGAACTCAATGTAAGAGACAGGAAACTCCAATCTCAGATTGAACTCAATGTAAGAGACAGAAAACTCCAATCTCACAGATTGAACTCAATGTAAGAGACAGGAAACTCCAATCACACAGGTTGAACTCAAGGTAAGAGGCAGGAAACTCCAATCACAAAGATTGTACTCAAGGAAAGAGCAGGAAACTCCAATCTCACAGATTGAACTCAAAGTAAGAGAAAGGAAACTTCAATCACACAGATTGAACTCAATGAAAGAGACAGGAAACTCCAATCACACAGATTGAACTCAATGTAAGAGACAGGAACCTCCAATCACACAGGTTGAATTAAATGAAAGAGACAGGAAACTCCAATCACACATATTGAACTCAATGTAAGAGATAGGAAACTCCAATCACACAGATTGAACTCAATGTAAGAGATAGGAAACTCCAATCTCACAGAACGAACTCAATGTAAGGGACAGGGAACTCCAATCACACAGATTGAACTCAATGTAAGAGATAGGAAACTCTAATCACACAGATTGAACTCAATGTAAGAGACAGGAAACTCCAATCACAAAGACTGAACTCAATGTAAGAGATAGGAAACTCCATTCACAAAGATTTAACTCAATGTAGGAGACACGAAACTCCAATCACACAGATTGAACTCAATGTAAGAGACAGGAAACTCGAATCTCACAGATTGAACTCAATGTACGAGATAGGAAACTCCAATCTCACAGATTGAACTCAATGTAAGGGACAGGAAACTCCAATCACAAAGATTGAACTCAATGTAAGAGAAAGGAAACTCCAATGACACAGATTGAACTCTATGTAAGAGAGAGGACACTCCAATCACACAGATTGAACTCAATGTAAGAGATAGGAAACTCGAATCACACAGATTGAACTCAATGTAAGTGATAGGAAACTCCAATCTCACAGATTGAACTCAATGTAAGAGACAGGAAAGTCCAATCACACTGATTGAACTCAATGTAAGAGATAGGAAACTCTCATCACACAGATTGAACTCAAAATAAGAGAAAGGAAACTTCAATCACACAGATTGAACTCAATGAAAGAGACAGGAAACTCCAATCACACAGATTGAACTCAATGTAAGAGACAGGAACCTCCAATCACACAGATTGAACGAAATGAAAGAGACAGTAAACTCCAATCACACATATTGAACTCAATGTAAGAGATAGGAAACTCCAATCACACAGATTGAACTCAATGTAAGAGATAGGAAACTCCAATCTCACAGAATGAACTCAATGAAAGGGACAGGAAACTCCAATCACACAGATTGAACTCAATGTAAGAGATAGGAAACTCCAATCTCACAGATTGAACTCAATGTAAGAGACAGGAAAATGCAATCACACAGATTGAACTCAATGTAAGAGACAGGAAACTCCAATCACACAGATTGTGCTCAATGTAAGAGACAGTAAACTCCAATCACAAAGACTGAACTCAATGTAAGAGATAGGAAACTCCATTCACAAAGATTTAACTCAATGTAGGAGACAGGAAACTCCAATCACACAGATTGAACTCAATGTAAGAGACAGGAAACTCCAATCTCACAGATTGAACTCAATGTAAGAGATAGGAAACTCCAATCTCACAGGTTGAACTCAATGTAAGGGACAGGAAACTCCAATCACACAGATTGTGCTCAATGTAAGAGACAGTAAACTCCAAACACACAGATTGAACTCAATGTAAGAGATTGGAAACTCGAATCAGACAGATTGAACTCCATGTCAGAGACAGGAAACTCCAATCTCACAGATTGAACTCAATGTAAGAGATAGGAAACTCCAATCACACAGATTGAACTCAATGTAAGAGACAGGAAACTCCAATCTCACAGATTGAACTCAATGTAAGAGACAGGAAACTCCAATCTCAGATTGAACTCAATGTAAGAGACAGAAAACTCCAATCTCACAGATTGAACTCAATGTAAGAGACAGGAAACTCCAATCACACAGGTTGAACTCAAGGTAAGAGGCAGGAAACTCCAATCACAAAGATTGTACTCAAGGAAAGAGCAGGAAACTCCAATCTCACAGATTGAACTCAAAGTAAGAGAAAGGAAACTTCAATCACACAGATTGAACTCAATGAAAGAGACAGGAAACTCCAATCACACAGATTGAACTCAATGTAAGAGACAGGAACCTCCAATCACACAGGTTGAATTAAATGAAAGAGACAGGAAACTCCAATCACACATATTGAACTCAATGTAAGAGATAGGAAACTCCAATCACACAGATTGAACTCAATGTAAGAGATAGGAAACTCCAATCTCACAGAATGAACTCAATGTAAGGGACAGGGAACTCCAATCACACAGATTGAACTCAATGTAAGAGATAGGAAACTCTAATCACACAGATTGAACTCAATGTAAGAGACAGGAAACTCCAATCACAAAGACTGAACTCAATGTAAGAGATAGGAAACTCCATTCACGAAGATTTAACTCAATGTAGGAGACAGGAAACTCCAATCACACAGATTGAACTCAATGTAAGAGACAGGAAACTCGAATCTCACAGATTGAACTCAATGTACGAGATAGGAAACTCCAATCTCACAGATTGAACTCAATGTAAGGGACAGGAAACTCCAATCACAAAGATTGAACTCAATGTAAGAGAAAGGAAACTCCAATGACACAGATTGAACTCTATGTAAGAGAGAGGACACTCCAATCACACAGATTGAACTCAATGTAAGAGATAGGAAACTCGAATCACACAGATTGAACTCAATGTAAGTGATAGGAAACTCCAATCTCACAGATTGAACTCAATGTAAGAGACAGGAAAGTCCAATCACACTGATTGAACTCAATGTAAGAGATAGGAAACTCTCATCACACAGATTGAACTCAAAATAAGAGAAAGGAAACTTCAATCACACAGATTGAACTCAATGAAAGAGACAGGAAACTCCAATCACACAGATTGAACTCAATGTAAGAGACAGGAACCTCCAATCACACAGATTGAACGAAATGAAAGAGACAGTAAACTCCAATCACACATATTGAACTCAATGTAAGAGATAGGAAACTCCAATCACACAGATTGAACTCAATGTAAGAGATAGGAAACTCCAATCTCACAGAATGAACTCAATGAAAGGGACAGGAAACTCCAATCACACAGATTGAACTCAATGTAAGAGTTAGGAAACTCTAATCACACAGATTGAACTCAATGTAAGAGACAGGAAACTCCAATCACAAAGACTGAACTCAATGTAAGAGATAGGAAACTCCAATCACACAGATTGAAGTCAATGTAAGAGGCAGGAAACTCCAAGCACACAGATTGAACTCAATGTAAGAGGCAGGAAACTCCAATCTCACAGATTGAACTCAATGTAAGAGAGAGGAAACTCCAATCACACAGATTGAACTCAATGTCAGAGATAGGAAACTTCAATCTCACAGACTAAACTCAATGTAAGAGAGAGGAAATTACAAACACACAGATTGAACTCAATGTAAGAGACAGGAAACTCCAATCACACAGATTGAACTTCAGGAAAGAGGTCGGAAACTCCAATCACACAGATTGAACTCAAAGTAAGAGAAAGGAAGCTCCAATCACACAGATTGAACTCAATGTAAGAGACAGGAAACTCCAATCTCACAGATTGAACTCAATGTATGAGTTAGGAAACTCCAATCTCAGATTGAACTCAATGTAAGAGACAGGAAACTCTCATCTCACAGATTGAACTCAATGTAAGTGACAGGAAATTCCAATCACACAGATTGTACTCAAGGTAAGAGGCAGGAAACTCCAATGACACAGATTGAGCTCAAAGTAAGAGAAAGGAAACTCCAATCTCACAGATTGAACTCAATGTAAGAGATAGGAAACTCCAATCTCACAGATTGAACTCAATGTAAGAGATAGGAAGCTCCAATCACACAGATTGAACTCAATATAAGAGACAGGAAACGCCAATCTCACAGATTGTACTCAATGTATGAGTTAGGAAACTCCAATCTCAGATTGAACTCAATGTAAGAGACAGGAAACTTTAATCTCACAGATTGGACTCAATGTAAGAGACAGGAAATTCCAATCACGCAGATTGTACTCAAGGTAAGAGGCAGGAAACTCCAATCACACAGATTGAACTCAAAGTAAGAGATAGGAAACTCCAATCTCACAGATTGAACTCAATGTAAGAGATAGGAAGCTCCAATCACACAGATTGAACTCAATATAAGAGACAGGAAACACCAATCTCACAGATTGAGCACAATTTAAGAGACAGGAAACTCCAATCACACAGATTGAACTCAATGTAAGAGGCAGGAAACTCCAATCTCACAGATTGAACTCAATGTAAGAGACAGGAAACTCCAATCACCCAGGTTGAACTCAATGTAAGAGACAGGAAACTCCAATCTCACAGATTGAACTCAATGTGAGAGATAGGAAACTCCAATCTCACAGGTTGAACTCAATGTAAGGGACAGGAAACTCCAATCACAAAGATTGAACTCAATGTAAGAGAAAGGATACTCCAATGACACAGATTGAACTCTATGTAAGAGATAGGAAACTCCAATCACACAGACTGAACTCAATGTAAGAGATAGGAAACTCCAATCACACAGATTGAACTCAATGTAAGTGATAGGAAACTCCAATCTCACAGATTGAACTCAATGTAAGAGACAGGAAACTCCAATCACACAGATTGAACTCAATGTAAGAGATAGGAAACTCTAATCACACAGATTGAACTCAATGTAAGAGACAGGAAACCCCAATCACAAAGATTGAACTCAATGTAAGAGATAGGAAAATCCAATCACACAGATTGAACTCCATGTCAGAGACAGGAAACTCCAATCACGCACATTGAACTCAATGTTCGAGGCAGGAAACTCCAATCTCACAGATTGAACTCAATGTGAGAGAAAGGAAACTCCAATCACACTGATTGAACTCAATGTAAGAGACAGGAAAATTCAATCACACAGATTGAACTCAATGTAAGAGACAGGAAACTCCAATCACACAGATTGAACTCAATGTAAGAGACAGGAAACTCCAATCACACAGATTGAACTCAATGTAAGAGATAGGAAACTCCAATCACACAGATTGAACTCAATGTAAGAGACAGGAAACTCCAATCTCACAGATTGAACTCAATGTAAGAGATAGGAAACTCCAATCACTCAGACCGAACTCAATGTAAGAGATAGGATACTCCAATCACACAGATTGAACTGAATGTAATAGACAGGAAACTCCAACCACACAGACTGAACTTAAGGTAAGAGGCAGGAAACTCCAATCTCACAGATTGAACTCAAAGTAAGAGAAAGGAAACTCCAATCACACAGATTGAACTCAGTGTAAGAGACAGGAAACTCCAATCACACAGATTGAACTCAATGTAAGAGACTGGAAGATCCAATCTTCAGATTGAACTCAATGTAAGAGCCAGGAAACTCCAATCTCACAGATTGAACTCAATGTAAGAGACAGGAAACTCCAATCTCAGATTGAACTCAATGTAAGAGACAGGAAACTCCAATCTCACAGATTGATCTCAATGTAAGAAACAGGAAACTCCAATCACACAGATTGAACTCAATGTAAGAGACAGGAAACTCCAATCACACAGATTGAACTCAATGTAAGAGGCATGAAACTCCAATCTCACAGATAGAACTCAATGTAAGAGATAGGAAACTCCAATCGCACACATTGAACTCAATGTAAGAGATAGGAAACTCCAATCTCACAGATTGAACTCAATGTAAGAGACAGGAGAATGCAATCACACAGATTGAACTCAATGTAAGAGACAGGAAACTCCAATCACACAGATTGTGCTCAATGTAAGAGACAGTAAACTCCAAACACACAGATTGAACTCAATGTAAGAGATTGGAAACTCGAATCAGACAGATTGAACTCCATGTCAGAGACAGAAAACTCCAATCTCACAGATTGAACTCAATGTAAGAGATAGGAAACTCCAATCACACAGATTGAACTCAATGTAAGAGACAGGAAACTCCAATCTCACAGATTGAACTCAATGTAAGAGACAGGAAACTCCAATCTCAGATTGAACTCAATGTAAGAGACAGAAAACTCCAATCTCACAGATTGAACTCAATGTAAGAGACAGGAAACTCCAATCACACAGGTTGAACTCAAGGTAAGAGGCAGGAAACTCCAATCACAAAGATTGAACTCAAGGAAAGAGCAGGAAACTCCAATCTCACAGATTGAACTCAAATAAGAGAAAGGAAACTTCAATCACACAGATTGAACTCAATGAAAGAGACAGGAAACTCCAATCACACAGATTGAACTCAATGTAACAGACAGGAACCTCCAATCACACAGGTTGAACTAAATGAAAGAGACAGGAAACTCCAATCACACATATTGAACTCAATGTAAGAGATAGGAAACTCCAATCACACAGATTGAACTCAATGGAAGAGATAGGAAACTCCAATCTCACAGAATGAACTCAATGTAAGAGATAGGAAACTCCAATCGCACACATTGAACTCAATGTAAGAGATAGGAAACTCCAATCTCACAGATTGAACTCAATGTAAGAGACAGGAAAATGCAATCACACAGATTGAACTCAATGTAAGAGACAGGAAACTCCAATCACACAGATTGTGCTCAATGTAAGAGACAGTAAACTCCAAACACACAGATTGAACTCAATGTAAGAGATTGGAAACTCGAATCAGACAGATTGAACTCCATGTCAGAGACAGAAAACTCCAATCTCACAGATTGAACTCAATGTAAGAGATAGGAAACTCCAATCACACAGATTGAACTCAATGTAAGAGACAGGAAACTCCAATCTCACAGATTGAACTCAATGTAAGAGACAGGAAACTCCAATCACACAGGTTGAACTCAAGGTAAGAGGCAGGAAACTCCAATCACAAAGATTGAACTCAAGGAAAGAGCAGGAAACTCCAATCTCACAGATTGAACTCAAAGTAAGAGAAAGGAAACTTCAATCACACAGATTGAACTCAATGAAAGAGACAGGAAACTCCAATCACACAGATTGAACTCAATGTAAGAGACAGGAACCTCCAATCACACAGGTTGAACTGAATGAAAGAGACAGGAAACTCCAATCACACATATTGAACTCAATGTAAGAGATAGGAAACTCCAATCACACAGATTGAACTCAAGTAAGAGATAGGAAATTCCAATCTCACAGAATGAACTCAATGTAAGGGACAGGGAACTCCAATCACACAGATTGAACTCAATGTAAGAGATAGGAAACTCTAATCACACAGATTGAACTCAATGTAAGAGACAGGAAACTACAATCACAAAGACTGAACTCAATGTAAGAGATAGGAAACTCCATTCACAAAGATTTAACTCAATGTAGGAGACAGGAAACTCCAATCACACAGATTGAACTCAATGTAAGAGACAGGAAACTCCAATCTCACAGATTGAACTCAATGTAAGAGATAGGAAACTCCAATCTCACAGGTTGAACTCAATGTAAGGGACAGGAAACTCCAATCACAAAGATTGAACTCAATGTAAGAGAAAGGAAACTCCAATGACACAGATTGAACTCTATGTAAGAGAGAGGACACTCCAATCACACAGATTGAACTCAATGGAAGAGATACGAAACTCGAATCACACAGATTGAACTCAATGTAAGTGATAGGAAACTCCAATCTCACAGATTGAACTCAATGTAAGAGACAGGAAACTCCAATCACACTGATTGAACTGAATGTAAGAGATAGGAAACTTTCATCACACAGATTGAACTCAATGTAAGAGACAGGAAACTCCAATCACACAGATTGAACTCAATGTAAGAGACAGGAAACTCCAATCACACACATTGAACTCAATGTAAGAGACAGGAAACTCCAATCACACAGATTGAACTCAATGTAAGAGTTAGGAAACTCCAATCACACAGATTGAACTCAATGCAAGAGACAGGAAACTCCAATCTCACAGATTGAACTCAATGTAAGAGATAGGAAACTCCAATCACTCAGACCGAACTCAATGTAAGAGATAGGATACTCCAATCACACAGATTGAACTGAATGTAAGAGATAGGAAACTCCAACCACACAGACTGAACTTAAGGTAAGAGGCAGGAAACTCCAATCTCACAGATTGAACTCAAAGTAAGAGAAAGGAAACTCCAATCACACAGATTGAACTCAGTGTAAGAGACAGGAAACTCCAATCACACAGATTGAACTCAATGTCAGAGACTGGAACCTCCAATCTTCAGATTGAACTCAATGTAAGAGCCAGGAAACTCCAATCTCACAGATTGAACTCAATGTAAGAGACAGGAAACTCCAATCTCAGATTGAACTCAATGTAAGAGACAGGAAACTCCAATCTCACAGATTGATCTCAATGTAAGAGACAGGAAACTCCAATCACACAGATTGAACTCAATGTAAGAGACAGGAAACTCCAATCACACAGATTGAACTCAATGTAAGAGGCATGAAACTCCAATCTCACAGATTGAACTCAATGTAAGAGACAGGAAACTCCATTCACAAAGATTGAACTCAATGTAAGAGACAGGAAACTCCAATCACACAGATTGAACTCAATGTAAGAGACAGGAACCGCCAATCTTCAGATTGAACTCAATGTAAGGGCCAGGAAACTCCAATCTCACAGATTGAACTGAATGTAAGAGACAGGAAACTCCAATCTCAGATTGAACTCAATGTAAGAGACAGGAAACTCCAATCTCACAGATTGAACTCAATGTAAGAGACAGGAAACTCCAATCACACAGAATGAACTCAATGTGAGAGATAGGATACTCCAATCACACAGATTGAACTCAATGTAAGAGACAGGAAACTCCAATCTCACAGATTGAACTGAATGTAAGAGATAGGAAACTCCAATCACTCAGACTGAACTCAATGTAACAGATAGAATACTCCAATCACACAGAATGAACTCAATGTGAGAGACAGGAAACTTCAACCACACAGATTGAACTCAAGGTAAGAGGCAGGAAACTCCAATCTCACAGATTGAACTCAAAGTAAGAGAAAGGAAACTCAAATCACGCAGATTGAACTCAGTGTAAGAGGCAGGAAACTACAATCTCACAGATAGAGCTCAATGGAAGAGATAGGAAAATCCAATCACACAGATTGAACTCAATGTAATAGATAGGAAACTCCAATCTCACAGATTGAACTCAATGTAAGAGAAAGGAAACTCCAATCACACAGATTGAACTCAATGTAAGAGAGAGGAAACTCCAATCACACAGATTGAACTCAATGAAAGAGACAGGAAACTCCAATCACACAGATTGAACTCAATGTAAGAGATAGGAAACTCGAATCACACAGATTGAACTCAATGTAAGAGACAGGAAACTCCAATCTCACAGATTGAACTCAATGTAAGAGATAGGAAACTCCAATCACTCAGACTGAACTCAATGTAAGGGACAGGATACTCCAATCACACAGATTGAACTCAATGTAAGAGAAAGGAAACTCCAACCACACAGACTGAACTCAAGGTAAGAGGCAGGACACTCCAATCTCACAGATTGAACTCAAAGTAAGAGAAAGGAAACTCCAATCACACAGATTGAACTCAATGTAAGAGATAGGAAACTCCAATCACTCAGATTGAACTCAATGAAAGAGACAGGAAACTCCAATCACACAGATTGAACTCAATGTAAGAGATAGGAAACTCCAATCAGTCAGATTGAACTCAATGTAAGAGACAGGAAACTCCAATCACACAGATTGAACTCAATGTAAGAGACAGGAAACTCCAATCTCACAGACTGAACTCAATGTAAGAGATAGGAAACTCCAATCACTCAGACTGAACTCCATGTAAGAGACAGGATACTCCAATCACACAGATTGAACTCAATGTAAGAGACAGGAAACTCCAACCACACAGACTGAACTCAAGGTAAGGGGCAGGAAACACCAATCTCACAGATTGAAATCAAAGTAAGAGAAAGGAAACTCCAATCACACAGATTGAACTCAATGTAAGAGACAGGAAATTCCAATCACAGATTGAACTCCACTTAAGAGACATGAAAATCCAATCTCATAGATTGAACTCAATGTAAGAGACAGGAAACTCCAATCACACAGATTGAACTCAAGGTGAGAGGCAGGAAACTCCAATCACACAGATTGAACTCAATGTGAGAGACAGGAATCACCAATCACACAGATTGAACTCAATGAAAGAGACAGGAAACTCCAATCACACATATTGAACTCAATGTAAGAGATAGGAAACTCCAATCACACAGAGTGAACTCAATGTAAGAGATAGGAAACTCCAATTACACAGATTGAACTCAATGTAAGAGACAGGAAACTCCAATCACACAGATTGAACTCAAGGTAAGAGGCAGGAAACTCCAATCACAAAGATTGAACTCAAGGAAAGAGCAGGAAACTCCAATCTCACAGATTGAACTCAAAGTAAGAGAAAGGAAACTTCAATCACACAGATTGAACTCAATGAAAGAGACAGGAAACTCCAATCACACAGATTGAACTCAATGTAAGAGACAGGAACCTCCAATCACACAGATTGAACTAAATGAAAGAGACAGGAAACTCCAATCACACATATTGAACTCAATGTAAGAGATAGGAAACTCCAATCACACAGATTGAACTCAATGTAAGAGATAGGAAACTCCAATCTCACAGAATGAACTCAATGGAATGGACAGGGAACTCCAATCACACAGATTGAACTCAATGTAAGAGATAGGAAACTCCATTCACAAAGATTGAACTCAATGTAAGAGACAGGAAACTCCAATCACACAGATTGAACTCAATGTAAGAGACAGGAAACTCCAATCTCACAGATTGAACTCAATGTTAGAGATAGGAAACTCAAATCTCACAGGATGAACTCAATGTAAGGGACAGGAAACTCCAATCACAAAGATTGAACTCAATGTAAGAGACAGGAAACTCCAATGACACAGATTGAACTCAATGTAAGAGACAGGAAAATCCAATCACACAGATTGAACTCAATGTAAGAGACAGGAAACACCAATCACACAGATTGAACTCAATGTAAAAGACAGGAAACTCCAATCACGCAGATTGAACTCAATGTTAGAGGCAGGAAACTCCAATCTCACAGATTGAACTGAAGGTAAGAGGCAGGAAACTCCAATCACAAAGATTGAACTCAAGGAAAGAGCAGGAAACTCCAATCTCACAGATTGAACTCAAAGTAAGAGAAAGGAAACTTCAATCACACAGATTGAACTCAATGAAAGAGACAGGAAACTCCAATCACACAGATTGAACTCAATGTAAGAGACAGGAAACTCCAATCACCCAGGTTGAACTCAATGTAAGAGACAGGAAACTCCAATCTCACAGATTGAACTCAATGTAAGAGATAGGAAACTCCAATCTCACAGGTTGAACTCAATGTAATGGACAGGAAACTCCAATCACAAAGATTGAACTCAATGTAAGAGAAAGGAAACTCCAATGACACAGATTGAACTCTATGTAAGAGATAGGAAACTCCAATCACACAGATTGAACTCAATGTAAGAGATAGGAAACTCCAATCACACAGATTGAACTCAATGTAAGTGATAGGAAACTCCAATCTCACAGATTGAACTCAATGTAAGAGACAGGAAGCTCCAATCACACTGATTGAACTCAATGTAAGAGATAGGAAACTCTAATCACACAGATTGAACTCAATGTAAGAGACAGGAAACCCCAATCACAAAGATTGAACTCAATGTAAGAGATAGGAAAATCCAATCACACAGGTTGAACTCAATGTAAGAGACAGGAAACTCCAATCACACAGATTGAACGCAAGATAAGAGGCAGGAAACTCCAATCACAAAGATTGAACTCAAGGAAAGAGCAGGAAACTCCAATCTCACAGATTGAACTCAAAGTAAGAGAAAGGAAACTTCAATCACACAGATTGAACTCAATGAAAGAGACAGGAAACTCCAATCACACAGATTGAACTCAATGTAAGAGACAGGAACCTCCAATCACACAGGTTGAACTGAATGAAAGAGACAGGAAACTCCAATCACACATATTGAACTCAATGTAAGAGATAGGAAACTCCAATCACACAGATTGAACTCAATGTAAGAGATAGGAAACTCCAATCTCACAGAATGAACTCAATGTAAGGGACAGGGAACTCCAATCACACAGATTGAACTCAATGTAAGAGATAGGAAACTCTAATCACACAGATTGAACTCAATGTAAGAGACAGGAAACTACAATCACAAAGACTGAACTCAATGTAAGAGATAGGAAACTCCATTCACAAAGATTTAACTCAATGTAGGAGACAGGAAACTCCAATCACACAGATTGAACTCAATGTAAGAGACAGGAAACTCCAATCTCACAGATTGAACTCAATGTAAGAGATAGGAAACTCCAATCTCACAGGTTGAACTCAATGTAAGGGACAGGAAACTCCAATCACAAAGATTGAACTCAATGTAAGAGAAAGGAAACTCCAATGACACAGATTGAACTCTATGTAAGAGAGAGGACACTCCAATCACACAGATTGAACTCAATGGAAGAGATAGGAAACTCGAATCACACAGATTGAACTCAATGTAAGTGATAGGAAACTCCAATCTCACAGATTGAACTCAATGTAAGAGACAGGAAACTCCAATCACACTGATTGAACTGAATGTAAGAGATAGGAAACTTTCATCACGCAGATTGAACTCAATGTAAGAGACAGGAAACTCCAATCACACAGATTGAACTCAATGTAAGAGACAGGAAACTCCAATCACACACATTGAACTCAATGTAAGAGACAGGAAACTCCAATCACACAGATTGAACTCAATGTAAGAGATAGGAAACTCCAATCACACAGATTGAACTCAATGCAAGAGACAGGAAACTCCAATCTCACAGATTGAACTCAATGTAAGAGATAGGAAACTCCAATCACTCAGACCGAACTCAATGTAAGAGATAGGATACTCCAATCACACAGATTGAACTGAATGTAAGAGATAGGAAACTCCAACCACACAGACTGAACTTAAGGTAAGAGGCAGGAAACTCCAATCTCACAGATTGAACTCAAAGTAAGAGAAAGGAAACTCCAATCACACAGATTGAACTCAGTGTAAGAGACAGGAAACTCCAATCACACAGATTGAACTCAATGTAAGAGACTGGAACCTCCAATCTTCAGATTGAACTCAATGTAAGAGCCAGGAAACTCCAATCTCACAGATTGAACTCAATGTAAGAGACAGGAAACTCCAATCTCAGATTGAACTCAATGTAAGAGACAGGAAACTCCAATCTCACAGATTGATCTCAATGTAAGAGACAGGAAACTCCAATCACACAGATTGAACTCAATGTAAGAGACAGGAAACTCCAATCACACAGATTGAACTCAATGTAAGAGGCATGAAACTCCAATCTCACAGATTGAACTCAATGTGAGAGACAGGAAACTCCATTCACAAAGATTGAACTCAATGTAAGAGACAGGAAACTCCAATCACACAGATTGAACTCAATGTAAGAGACAGGAACCGCCAATCTTCAGATTGAACTCAATGTAAGGGCCAGGAAACTCCAATCTCACAGATTGAACTCAATGTAAGAGACAGGAAACTCCAATCTCAGATTGAACTCAATGTAAGAGACAGGAAACTCCAATCTCACAGATTGAACTCAATGTAAGAGACAGGAAACTCCAATCACACAGAATGAACTCAATGTGAGAGATAGGATACTCCAATCACACAGATTGAACTCAATGTAAGAGACAGGAAACTCCAATCTCACAGATTGAACTGAATGTAAGAGATAGGAAACTCCAATCACTCAGACTGAACTCAATGTAACAGATAGAATACTCCAATCACACAGAATGAACTCAATGTGAGAGACAGGAAACTTCAACCACACAGATTGAACTCAAGGTAAGAGGCAGGAAACTCCAATCTCACAGATTGAACTCAAAGTAAGAGAAAGGAAACTCAAATCACGCAGATTGAACTCAGTGTAAGAGACAGGAAAATCCAATCACACAGATTGAACTCAATGTAAGAGACAGGAACCGCCAATCTTCAGATTGAACTCAATGTAAGAGCCAGGAAACTCCAATCTCACAGATTGAACTCAATGTAAGAGACCGGAAACTCCAATCTCAGATTGAACTCAATGTAAGAGACAGGAAACTCCAATCTCAGATTGAACTCAATGTAAGAGACAGGAAACTCCAATCTCACAGATTGAACTCAATGTAAGAGACAGGAAACTTCAATCACACAGATTGAACTCAATGTAAGAGACAGGAAACTCCAATCACACAGGTTGAACTCAATGTAAGAGGCAGGAAACTACAATCTCACAGATAGAGCTCAATGGAAGAGATAGGAAAATCCAATCACACAGATTGAACTCAATGTAATAGATAGGAAACTCCAATCTCACAGATTGAACTCAATGTAAGAGACAGGAAACTCCAATCACACAGATTGAACTCAATGTAAGAGAGAGGAAACTCCAATCACACAGATTGAACTCAATGAAAGAGACAGGAAACTCCAATCACACAGATTGAACTCAATGTAAGAGATAGGAAACTCGAATCACACAGATTGAACTCAATGTAAGAGACAGGAAACTCCAATCTCACAGATTGAACTCAATGTAAGAGATAGGAAACTCCAATCACTCAGACTGAACTCAATGTAAGAGACAGGATACTCCAATCACACAGATTGAACTCAATGTAAGAGAAAGGAAACTCCAACCACACAGACTGAACTCAAGGTAAGAGGCAGGACACTCCAATCTCACAGATTGAACTCAAAGTAAGAGAAAGGAAACTCCAATCACACAGATTGAACTCAATGTAAGAGATAGGAAACTCCAATCACTCAGATTGAACTCAATGAAAGAGATAGGAAACTCCAATCTCACAGAATGAACTCAATGTAAGGGACAGGGAACTCCAATCACACAGATTGAACTCAATGTAAGAGATAGGAAACTCTAATCACACAGATTGAACTCAATGTAAGAGACAGGAAACTACAATCACAAAGACTGAACTCAATGTAAGAGATAGGAAACTCCATTCACAAAGATTTAACTCAATGTAGGAGACAGGAAACTCCAATCACACAGATTGAACTCAATGTAAGAGACAGGAAACTCCAATCTCACAGATTGAACTCAATGTAAGAGATAGGAAACTCCAATCTCACAGGTTGAACTCAATGTAAGGGACAGGAAACTCCAATCACAAAGATTGAACTCAATGTAAGAGAAAGGAAACTCCAATGACACAGATTGAACTCTATGTAAGAGAGAGGACACTCCAATCACACAGATTGAACTCAATGGAAGAGATAGGAAACTCGAATCACACAGATTGAACTCAATGTAAGTGATAGGAAACTCCAATCTCACAGATTGAACTCAATGTAAGAGACAGGAAACTCCAATCACACTGATTGAACTGAATGTAAGAGATAGGAAACTTTCATCACACAGATTGAACTCAATGTAAGAGACAGGAAACTCCAATCACACAGATTGAACTCAATGTAAGAGACAGGAAACTCCAATCACACACATTGAACTCAATGTAAGAGACAGGAAACTCCAATCACACAGATTGAACTCAATGTAAGAGATAGGAAACTCCAATCACACAGATTGAACTCAATGCAAGAGACAGGAAACTCCAATCTCACAGATTGAACTCAATGTAAGAGATAGGAAACTCCAATCACTCAGACCGAACTCAATGTAAGAGATAGGATACTCCAATCACACAGATTGAACTGAATGTAAGAGATAGGAAACTCCAACCACACAGACTGAACTTAAGGTAAGAGGCAGGAAACTCCAATCTCACAGATTGAACTCAAAGTAAGAGAAAGGAACTCCAATCACACAGATTGAACTCAGTGTAAGAGACAGGAAACTCCAATCACACAGATTGAACTCAATGTAAGAGACTGGAACCTCCAATCTTCAGATTGAACTCAATGTAAGAGCCAGGAAACTCCAATCTCACAGATTGAACTCAATGTAAGAGACAGGAAACTCCAATCTCAGATTGAACTCAATGTAAGAGACAGGAAACTCCAATCTCACAGATTGATCTCAATGTAAGAGACAGGAAACTCCAATCACACAGATTGAACTCAATGTAAGAGACAGGAAACTCCAATCACACAGATTGAACTCAATGTAAGAGGCATGAAACTCCAATCTCACAGATTGAACTCAATGTAAGAGACAGGAAACTCCATTCACAAAGATTGAACTCAATGTAAGAGACAGGAAACTCCAATCACACAGATTGAACTCAATGTAAGAGACAGGAACCGCCAATCTTCAGATTGAACTCAATGTAAGGGCCAGGAAACTCCAATCTCACAGATTGAACTCAATGTAAGAGACAGGAAACTCCAATCTCAGATTGAACTCAATGTAAGAGACAGGAAACTCCAATCTCACAGATTGAACTCAATGTAAGAGACAGGAAACTCCAATCACACAGAATGAACTCAATGTGAGAGATAGGATACTCCAATCACACAGATTGAACTCAATGTAAGAGACAGGAAACTCCAATCTCACAGATTGAACTGAATGTAAGAGATAGGAAACTCCAATCACTCAGACTGAACTCAATGTAACAGATAGAATACTCCAATCACACAGAATGAACTCAATGTGAGAGACAGGAAACTTCAACCACACAGATTGAACTCAAGGTAAGAGGCAGGAAACTCCAATCTCACAGATTGAACTCAAAGTAAGAGAAAGGAAACTCAAATCACGCAGATTGAACTCAGTGTAAGAGACAGGAAAATCCAATCACACAGATTGAACTCAATGTAAGAGACAGGAACCGCCAATCTTCAGATTGAACTCAATGTAAGAGCCAGGAAACTCCAATCTCACAGATTGAACTCAATGTAAGAGACCGGAAACTCCAATCTCAGATTGAACTCAATGTAAGAGACAGGAAACTCCAATCTCAGATTGAACTCAATGTAAGAGACAGGAAACTCCAATCTCACAGATTGAACTCAATGTAAGAGACAGGAAACTCCAATCACACAGATTGAACTCAATGTAAGAGACAGGAAACTCCAATCACACAGGTTGAACTCAATGTAAGAGGCAGGAAACTACAATCTCACAGATAGAGCTCAATGGAAGAGATAGGAAAATCCAATCACACAGATTGAACTCAATGTAATAGATGGGAAACTCCAATCTCACAGATTGAACTCAATGTAAGAGACAGGAAACTCCAATCACACAGATTGAACTCAATGTAAGAGAGAGGAAACTCCAATCACACAGATTGAACTCAATGAAAGAGACAGGAAACTCCAATCACACAGATTGAACTCAATGTAAGAGATAGGAAACTCGAATCACACAGATTGAACTCAATGTAAGAGACAGGAAACTCCAATCTCACAGATTGAACTCAATGTAAGAGATAGGAAACTCCAATCACTCAGACTGAACTCAATGTAAGAGACAGGATACTCCAATCACACAGATTGAACTCAATGTAAGAGAAAGGAAACTCCAACCACACAGACTGAACTCAAGGTAAGAGGCAGGACACTCCAATCTCACAGATTGAACTCAAAGTAAGAGAAAGGAAACTCCAATCACACAGATTGAACTCAATGTAAGAGATAGGAAACTCCAATCACTCAGATTGAACTCAATGAAAGAGACAGGAAACTCCAATCACACAGATTGAACTCAATGTAAGAGATAGGAAACTCCAATCACTCAGATTGAACTCAATGTAAGAGACAGGAAACTCCAATCACACAGATTGAACTCAATGTAAGAGACAGGAAACTCCAATCTCACAGACTGAACTCAATGTAAGAGATAGGAAACTCCAATCACTCAGACTGAACTCAATGTAAGAGACAGGATACTCCAATCACACAGATTGAACTCAATGTAAGAGACAGGAAACTCCAACCACACAGACTGAACTCAAGGTAAGGGGCAGGAAACACCAATCTCACAGATTGAAATCAAAGTAAGAGAAAGGAAACTCCAATCACACAGATTGAACTCAATGTAAGAGACAGGAAATTCCAATCTCAGATTGAACTCCACTTAAGAGACATGAAAATCCAATCTCATAGATTGAACTCAATGTAAGAGACAGGAAACTCCAATCACACAGATTGAACTCAAGGTGAGAGGCAGGAAACTCCAATCACACAGATTGAACTCAATGTGAGAGACAGGAATCACCAATCACACAGATTGAACTCAATGAAAGAGACAGGAAACTCCAATCACACATATTGAACTCAATGTAAGAGATAGGAAACTCCAATCACACAGAGTGAACTCAATGTAAGAGATAGGAAACTCCAATTACACAGATTGAACTCAATGTAAGAGACAGGAAACTCCAATCACACAGATTGAACTCAAGGTAAGAGGCAGGAAACTCCAATCACAAAGATTGAACTCAAGGAAAGAGCAGGAAACTCCAATCTCACAGATTGAACTCAAAGTAAGAGAAAGGAAACTTCAATCACACAGATTGAACTCAATGAAAGAGACAGGAAACTCCAATCACACAGATTGAACTCAATGTAAGAGACAGGAACCTCCAATCACACAGATTGAACTAAATGAAAGAGACAGGAAACTCCAATCACACATATTGAACTCAATGTAAGAGATAGGAAACTCCAATCACACAGATTGAACTCAATGTAAGAGATAGGAAACTCCAATCTCACAGAAAGAACTCAATGGAATGGACAGGGAACTCCAATCACACAGATTGAACTCAATGTAAGAGATAGGAAACTCCATTCACAAAGATTGAACTCAATGTAAGAGACAGGAAACTCCAATCACACAGATTGAACTCAATGTAAGAGACAGGAAACTCCAATCTCACAGATTGAACTCAATGTTAGAGATAGGAAACTCAAATCTCACAGGATGAACGCAATGTAAGGGACAGGAAACTCCAATCACAAAGATTGAACTCAATGTAAGAGAAAGGAAACTCCAATGACACAGATTGAACTCTATGTAAGAGAGAGGAAACTCCAATCACACAGATTGAACTCAATGTAAGAGATAGGAAACTCCAATCACACAGATTGAACTCAATGTAAGTGACAGGAAACTCCAATCTCACAGATTGAACTCAATGTAAGAGACAGGAAACTCCAATCACACTGATTGAACTCAATGCAAGAGATAGGAAATTCTAATCACACAGATTGAACTCAATGTAAGAGACAGGAAACTCCAAACACAAAGATTGAACTCAATGTAAGAGATAGGAAAATCCAATCACACAGATTGAACTCAATGTAAGAGACAGGAAACTCCAATCACACAGATTGAACTCCATTTAAGAGACAGGAAACTCCAATTTCACAGATTGAACTCAATGTAAGAGACAGGAAAATCCAATCACACAGATTCAACTCAATGTAAGAGACAGGAAACACCAATCACACAGATTGAACTCAATGTAAAAGACAGGAAACTCCAATCACGCAGATTGAACTCAATGTTAGAGGCAGGAAACTCCAATCTCACAGATTGAACTGAAGGTAAGAGGCAGGAAACTCCAATCACAAAGATTGAACTCAAGGAAAGAGCAGGAAACTCCAATCTCACAGATTGAACTCAAAGTAAGAGAAAGGAAACTTCAATCACACAGATTGAACTCAATGAAAGAGACAGGAAACTCCAATCACACAGATTGAACTCAATGTAAGAGACAGGAAACTCCAATCACCCAGGTTGAACTCAATGTAAGAGACAGGAAACTCCAATCTCACAGGTTGAACTCAATGTAATGGACAGGAAACTCCAATCACAAAGATTGAACTCAATGTAAGAGAAAGGAAACTCCAATGACACAGATTGAACTCTATGTAAGAGATAGGAAACTCCAATCACACAGATTGAACTCAATGTAAGAGATAGGAAACTCCAATCACACAGATTGAACTCAATGTAAGTGATAGGAAACTCCAATCTCACAGATTGAACTCAATGTAAGAGACAGGAAGCTCCAATCACACTGATTGAACTCAATGTAAGAGATAGGAAACTCTAATCACACAGATTGAACTCAATGTAAGAGACAGGAAACCCCAATCACAAAGATTGAACTCAATGTAAGAGATAGGAAAATCCAATCACACAGGTTGAACTCAATGTAAGAGACAGGAAACTCCAATCACACAGATTGAACTCAAAATAAAAGACAGGAAACTCCAATCACGCAGATTGAACTCAATGTTCGAGGCAGGAAACTCCAATCTCACAGATTGAACTCAATGTGAGAGAAAGGAAACTCCAATCACACTGATTGAACTCAATGTAAGAGACAGGAAAATTCAATCACACAGATTGAACTCAATGTAAGAGACAGGAAACTCCAATCACACAGATTGAACTCTATGTAAGAGACAGGAAACTCCAATCACACAGATTGAACTCAATGTAAGAGATAGGAAACTCCAATCACACAGATTGAACTCAATGTAAGAGACAGGAAACTCCAATCTCACAGATTGAACTCAATGTAAGAGATAGGAAACTCCAATCACTCAGACAGAACTCAATGAAAGAGATAGGATACTCCAATCACACAGATTGAACTGAATGTAAGAGACAGGAAACTCCAACCACACAGACTGAACTCAAGGTAAGAGGCAGGAAACTCCAATCTCACAGATTGAACTCAAAGTAAGAGAAAGGAAACTCCAATCACACAGATTGAACTCAGTGTAAGAGACAGGAAACTCCAATCACACAGATTGAACTCAATGTAAGAGACTGGAACCTCCAATCTTCAGATTGAACTCAATGTAAGAGCCAGGAAACTCCAATCTCACAGATTGCACTCAATGTAAGAGACAGGAAACTCCAATCTCAGATTGAACTCAATGTAAGAGACAGGAAACTCCAATCTCACAGATTGATCTCAATGTAAGAGACAGGAAACTCCATTCACACAGATTGAACTCAATGTAAGAGGCATGAAACTCCAATCTCACAGATAGAACTCAATGTAAGAGATAGGAAACTCCAATCGCACACATTGAACTCAATGTAAGAGATAGGAAACTCCAATCTCACAGATTGAACTCAATGTAAGAGACAGGAAAATGCAATCACACAGATTGAACTCAATGTGAGAGACAGGAAACTCCAATCACACAGATTGTGCTCAATGTAAGAGACAGGAAACTCCAAACACACGGATTGAACTCAATGTAAGAGATTGGAAACTCGAATCACACAGATTGAACTCCATGTCAGAGACAGGAAACTCCAATCTCACAGATTGAACTCAATGTAAGAGATAGGAAACTCCAATAACACAGATTGAACTCAATGTAAGAGACAGGAAACTCCAATCTCACAGATTGAACTCAATGTAAGAGACAGGAAACTCCAATCCCAGACTGAACTCAATGTAAGAGACAGGAAACTCCAATCTCACAGATTGAACTCAAAGTAAGAGAAAGGAAACTTCAATCACACAGATTGAACTCAATGAAAGAGACAGGAACCTCCAATCACACAGGTTGAACTAAATGAAAGAGACAGGAAACTCCAATCACACATATTGAACTCAATGTAAGAGATAGGAAACTCCAATCACACAGATTGAACTCAATGTAAGAGATAGGAAACTCCAATCTCACAGAATGAACTCAATGTAAGAGATAGGATACTCTAATCACACAGATTGAACTCAATGTAAGAGACAGGAAACTCCAATCACAAAGATTGAACTCAATGTAAGAGATAGGAAACTCCATTCACAAAGATCTAACTCAGTGTAAGAGACAGGAAACTCCAATCACACAGATTGAACTCAATGTAAGAGACAGGAAACTCCAATCTCACAGATTGAACTCAATGTAAGAGATAGGAAACTCCAATCTCACAGGTTGAACTCAATGTAAGGGACAGGAAACTCCAATCACAAAGATTGAACTCAATGTAAGAGAAAGGAAACTCCAATGACACAGATTGAACTCTATGTAAGAGAGAGGACACTCCAATCACACAGATTGAACTCAATGTAAGAGATAGGAAACTCGAATCACACAGATTGAACTCAATGTAAGTGATAGGAAACTCCAATCTCACAGATTGAACTCAATGTAAGAGACAGGAAACTCCAATCACACTGATTGAACTCAATGTAAGAGATAGGAAACTTTCATCACACAGATTGAACTCAATGTAAGAGACAGGAAACTCCAATCACAAAGACTGAACTCAATGTAAGCGATAGGAAAATCCAATCACACAGATTGAACTCAATGTAAGAGACAGCAATCTCCAATCACACAGATTGAACTCAATGTAAGAGACAGGAAACTCCAATTTCACAGATTGAACTCAATGTAAGAGACAGGAAAATCCAATCACACAGATTGAACTCAATGTAAGAGATAGGAAACTCCAATCACACAGATTGAACTCAATGTAAAAGACAGGAAACTCCAATCACGCAGATTGAACTCAATGTTAGAGGCAGGAATCTCCAATCTCACAGATTGAACTCAAGGTAAGAGGCAGGAAACTCCAATCACAAAGTTTGAACTCAAGGAAAGAGCAGGAAACTCCAATCTCAAAGACTGAACTCAAAATAAGAGAAAGGAAACTTCAATCACACAGATTGAACTCAATGAAAGAGACAGGAAACTCCAATCACACAGATTGAACTCAATGTAAGAGACAGGAACCTCCAATCACACATATTGAACGAAATGAAAGAGACAGTAAACTCCAATCACACATATTGAACTCAATGTAAGAGATAGGGAACTCCAATCACACAGATTGAACTCAATGTAAGAGATAGGAAACTCCAATCTCACAGAATGAACTCAATGAAAGGGACAGGAAACTCCAATCACACAGATTGAACTCAATGTAAGAGATAGGAAACTCTAATGACACAGATTGAACTCAATGTAAGAGACAGGAAACTCCAATCACAAAGACTGAACTCAATGTAAGAGATAGGAAACTCCATTCACAAAGATTGAACTCAATGTAAGAGACAGGAAACTCCAATCACACAGATTGAACTCAATGTAAGAGGCAGGAAACTCCAAGCACACAGATTGAACTCAATGTAAGAGGCAGGAAACTCCAATCTCACAGATTGAACTCAATGTAAGAGACAGGAATTTCCAATCACACAGATTGTACTCAAGGTAAGAGGCAGGAAACTCCAATCGCACAGATTGAACTCAAAGTAAGAGAAAGGAAACTCCAATCTCACAGATTGAACTCAATGTAAGAGATAGGTAAACTCCAATCTCACAGATTGAACTCAATGTAAGAGATAGGAGGCTCCAATCACACAGATTGAACTCAATATAAGAGACAGGAAACACCAATCTCACAGATTGAACACTTTTTAAGAGACAGGAAACTCCAATCACACAGATTGAAGTCAATGTAAGAGACAGGAAACTCCAATCTCACAGATTGAACTCAATGTAAGAGACAGGAAACTCCAATCACCCAGATTGAACTAAATGTAAGAGACAGGAAACTCCAATCTCACAGATTGAACTCAATTTAAGAGATAGGAAACTCCAATCTCACAGGTTGAACTCAATGTAAGGGACAGGAAACTCCAATCACAAAGATTGAACTCAATGTAAGAGAAAGGAAACTCCAATGACACAGATTGTACTCTATGTAAGAGAGAGGAAACTCCAATCACACAGATTGAACTCAATGTAAGAGATAGGAAACTCCAATCACACAGATTGAACTCAATGTAAGTGATAGGAAACTCCAATCTCACAGATTGAACTGAATGTGAGAGACAGGAAACTCCAATCACACTGATTGCACTCAATGTAAGAGATAGGAAACTCTAATCACACAGATTGAACTCAATGTAAGAGACAGAAAACTCCAATCACAAAGATTGAACTCAATGTAAGAGATAGGAAAATCCAATCACACAGATTGAACTCAATGTAACAGACAGGAAAGTCCAATCACACAGATTGAACTCAATGTAAGAGACAGGAAACTCCAATTTCACATATTGAACTCAATTTAAGAGACAGGAAAATCCAATCACACAGATTGAACTCAATGTAAGAGACAGGAAACTCCAATCACACAGATTGAACTCAATGTAAAAGACAGGAAACTCCAATCACGCAGATTGAACTCAATGTTAGAGGCAGGAAACTCCAATCTCACAGATTGAACTCAATGTAAGAGAAAGGAAACTCCAATCACACTGATTGAACTCAATGTAAGAGACAGGAAAATTCAATCACACAGATTGAACTCAATGTAAGAGACAGGAAACTCCAATCACACAGATTGAACTCAATGTAAGAGACAGGAAACTCCAATCACACAGATTGAACTCAATGTAAGAGATAGGAAACTCCAATCTCACAGATTGAACTCAATGTAAGAGACAGGAAACTCCAATCACCCAGATTGAACTAAATGTAAGAGACAGGAAACTCCAATCACAAAGACTGAACTCAATGTAAGAGATAGGAAACTCCATTCACAAAGATTGAACTCAATGTAAGAGACAGGAAACTCCAATCACACAGATTGAACTCAATGTAAGAGGCAGGAAACTCCAAGCACACAGATTGAACTCAATGTAAGAGGCAGGAAACTCCGATCTCACAGACTAAACTCAATGTAAGAGAGAGGAAATTACAATCACACAGATTGAACTCAATGTAAGAGACAGGAAACTCCTATCACACAGATTGAGCTCAAGGAAAGAGGTCGGAAACTCCAATCACACAGATTGAACTCAAAGTAAGAGAAAGGAAACTCAAATCACACAGATTGAACTCAATGTAAGAGACAGGAAACTCCAATCTCACAGATTGAACTCAATGTATGAGTTAGGAAACTCCAATCTCAGATTGAACTCAATGTAAGAGACAGGAAACTCTCATCTCACAGATTGAACTCAATGTAAGAGACAGGAAATTCCAATCACACAGATTGTACTCAAGGTAAGAGGCAGGAAACTCCAATCGCACAGATTGAACTCAAAGTAAGAGAAAGGAAACTCCAATCTCACAGATTGAACTCAATGTAAGAGATAGGTAAACTCCAATCCCACAGATTGAACTCAATGTAAGAGATAGGAGGCTCCAATCACACAGATTGAGCTCAATATAATAGACAGGAAACACCAATCTCACAGATTGAACACTTTTTAAGAGACAGGAAACTCCAATCACACAGATTGAACTCAATGTAAGAGACAGGAAACTCCAATCTCACAGATTGAACTCAATTTAAGAGATAGGAAACTCCAATCTCACATGTTGAACTCAATGTAAGGGACAGGAAACTCCAATCACAAAGATTGAACTCAATGTAAGAGAAAGGAAACTCCAATGACACAGATTGAACTCTATGTAAGAGAGAGGAAACTCCAATCACAAAGATTGAACTCAATGTAAGAGATAGGAAACTCCAATCACACAGATTGAACTCAATGTAAGTGATAGGAAACTCCAATCTCACAGATTGAACTGAATGTGAGAGACAGGAAACTCCAATCACACTGATTGCACTCAATTTAAGAGATAGGAAACTCTAATCACACAGATTGAACTCAAAGTAAGAGACAGAAAACTCCAATCACAAAGATTGAACTCAATGTAAGAGATAGGAAAATCCAATCACACAGATTGAACTCAATGTAACAGACAGGAAAGTCCAATCACACAGATTGAACTCAATGTAAGAGACTGGAAACTCCAATTTCACATATTGAACTCAATTTAAGAGACAGGAAAATCCAATCACACAGATTGAACTCAATGTAAGAGACAGGAAGCTCCAATCACACAGATTGAACTCAATGTAAAAGACAGGAAACTCCAATCACGCAGATTGAACTCAATGTTAGAGGCAGTAAACTCCAATCTCACAGATTGAACTCAATGTAAGAGAAAGGAAACTCCAATCACACTGATTGAACTCAATGTAAGAGACAGGAAAATTCAATCACACAGATTGAACTCAATGTAAGAGACAGGAAACTCCAATCACACAGATTGAACTCAATGTAATAGACAGGAAACTCCAATCACACAGATTGAACTCAATGTAAGAGATAGGAAAATCCAATCACACAGATTGAACTCAATGTAAGAGACAGGAAACTCCAATCTCACAGATTGAACTCAATGTAAGAGATAGGAAACTCCAATCACTCAGAATGAACTCAATGTAAGAGATAGGATACTCCAATCACACAGATTGAACTGAATGTAAGAGACAGGAAACTCCAACCACACAGACTGAACTCAAGGTAAGAGGCAGGAAACTCCAATCTCACAGATTGAACTCAATGTAAGAGACAGGAAACTCCAATCTCAGATTGAACTCAATGTAAGAGACAGGAAACTCCAATCTCACAGATTGAACTCAATGTAAGAGACAGGAAACTCCAATCTCACAGATTGAACTCAATGTAAGAGACAGGAAACTCCAATCACACAGATTGAACTCAATGTAAGAGACAGGAAACTCCAATCACACAGATTGAACTCAATGTAAGAGACAGGAAACTGCAATCACACAGATTGAACTCAATGTAAGAGACAGGAAACTCCAATCACACAGATTGAACTCAATGTAAGAGACAGGAAACTCCAAACACACAGATTGAACTCAATGTAAGAGATTGGAAACTCGAATCACACAGATTGAACTGAATGTATGAGGCAGGAAACTCCAATCTCACAGATTGAACTCAATGTAAGAGATAGGAAACTCCAATCATACAGATTGAACACAATGTAAGAAATAGCAAACTCCAATCTCACAGATTGAACGCAATGTAAGAGATAGGAAACTCCAATCGCACAGATTGAACTCAATGTAAGAGACAGGAAACTCCAATCACACTGATTGAGCTCAATGCAAGAGATAGGAAACTCCAATCACACAGATTGAACTCAATGTAAGAGATAGGATACTCCAATCATACAGATTGAACACAATGTCAGAGATTGGAAACTCCAATCTCACAGATTGAACGCAATGTAAGAGATAGGAAGCTCCAATCTCACAGATTGAACTCAATGTAAGAGACAGGAAACTTCAATCACACAGATTAAACTCAATGTAAGAGACAGGAAACTCCAATCACACAGATTGAACTGAATGTATGAGGCAGGAAACTCCAATCTCACAGATTGAACTCAATGTAAGAGATAGGAAACTCCAATCATACAGATTGAACACAATGCAAGAGACAGGAAACTCCAATCTCACAGATTGAACGCAATGTAAGAGATAGGAAACTCCAATCTCACAGATTGAACTCAATGTAAGAGACAGGAAACTCCAATCACACTGACTGAGCTCAATGTAAGAGATAGGAAACTGCAATCACACAGATTGAACTCAATGAAAGAGATAGGAAACTCGAATCACACAGATTGAACTCAATGTAAGTGATAGGAAACTCCAATCACACAGATTGAACTCAATGTAAGAGACAGGAAACTCCAATCTCACAGATTGAACTCAATGTAAGAGACAGGAAACTCCAATCTAACAGATGGAACTCAATGCAAGAGATAGGAAACTCCAATCACACAGATTGAACTCAATGTAAGAGATAGGATACTCCAATCATACAGATTGAACACAATGTAAGAGATAGGAAACTCCAATCTCACAGATTGAACGCAATGTAAGAGATAGGAAGCTCCAATCTCACAGATTGAACTCAATGTAAGAGACAGGAAACTTCAATCACACAGATTGAACTCAATGTAAGAGATAGGAAACTCGAATCACACAGATTGAACTCAATGAAAGTGATAGGAAACTCCAATCACACAGATTGAACTCAATGTAAGTGACAGGAAACTCCAATCTCAAAGATTGAACTCAATGTAAGAGATAGGAAACTCCAATCACACAGATTGAACTCAATATAAGAGACAGGAAACTTCAATCTCACAGATTGAACTCAATGTATGAGATAGGAATCTCCAATCACACAGATTGAACTCAATGTAAGAGATAGGAAACTCCAATCTCAAAGATTGAACACAATGTAAGAGACAGGAAACTCCAATCTCACAGATAGAACTCAATGTAAGAGACAGGAAATTCCAATCACACAGATTGAACTCAATGTAAGAGAGAGGAAACTCCAATCACACAGATTGAACTCAATGTAAGAGACAGGAAACTCCAATCACACAGATTGAACTCAATGTAAGAGATTGGAAACTCCAATCACACAGATTGAACTCAATGTAAGAGACAGGAAACCCCAATCACACAGATTGAATTCAATGAAAGAGACAGGGAACTCCCATCACACAGATTGATCTCAATGTAAGAGATAGGAAACTCCAATCACACAGATTGAACTCAATGTAAGAGATTGGAAACTCCAATCACACAAATTGAACTCAATGTAAGAGATAGGGAACTCCAATCTCACAGATTGAACTCAATGTAAGAGACAGGAATATCCAATCTCACAGATTGAACTCAATGTAAGAGATAGGAAACTCCAATCACACAGATTGAACTCAATGTAAGAGACAGTAAATTCCAATCACACAGATTGAACTCAATGTAAGAGACAGGAAACTCCAATCACACAGATTGAACTCAATGTAAGAGATAGGAAACTCCAATCTCACAGATTGAACGCAATGTAAGATATAGGAATCTCCAATCTCACAGATTGAACTCCATGTAAGAGACAGGAAACTCCAATCACACTGATTGAACTCAATGTAAGAGATAGGAAACTGCAATCACACAGATTGAATTCAATGTAAGAGACAGGGAACTCCAATCACACAGATTGATCTCAAAGTAAGAGATAGGAAACTCCAATCACACAGATTGAACTCAATGTAAGAGATAGGAAACTCTAATCATACAAATTGAACTCAATGTAAGAGATAGGAAACTCCAATCTCACAGATTGAACTCAATGTAAGAGACAGGAATATCCAATCACACAGATTGAACTCAATGTAAGAGATAGGAAACTCCAATCTCAAAGATTGAACACAATGTAAGAGACAGGAAACTCCAATCTCACAGAAAGAGCTCAATGTAAGAGACAGGAAACTCCAATCACACAGATTGAACTCAATGTAAGAGAGAGGAAATTGCAATCACACAGATTGAACTCAATGTAAGAGACAGGAAACCCCAATCACACAGATTGAATTCAATGTAAGAGACAGGGAAATCCAATCACACAGATTGATCTCAATGTAAGAGATAGGAAACTCCAATCACACAGATTGAACGCAATGTAAGAGATAGGAAACTCCAATCACACAAATTGAACACAATGTAAGAGATAGGAAACTCCAATCCCACAGATTGAACTCAATGTAAGAGACAGGAATATCCAATCACACAGATTGAACTCAATGTAACAGATAGGAAACTCCAATCACACAGATAGAACTCAATGTAAGAGACAGAAAATTCCAATCACACAGATTGAACTCAATGTAAGAGACAGGAAACTCCAATCACACAGATTGAACTCAATGTAAGAGATAGGAAACTCCAATCACACAGATTGAACTCAATGGAAGAGATAGGAAACTCCAATCTCAAAGATTGAACACAATGTAAGAGACAGGAAACTCCAATCTCACAGATAGAACTGAATGTAAGAGAGAGGAAACTCCAATCACACAGATTGAACTCAATGTAAGAGACAGGAAACTCCAATCACACAGATTGAACTCAATGTAAGAGATTGGAAACTCCAATCACACAGATTGAGCTCAATGTAAGAGACAGGAAACCCCAATCACAGATTGAATTCAATGTAAGAGACAGGGAACTCCAATCACACAGATTGATCTCAATGTAAGAGATAGGAAACCCCAATCACACAGATTGAACTCAATGTAAGAGATAGGAAACTCCAATCTCACAGATTGAACTCAATGTAAGAGACAGGAAACTCCAATCACACAGATTGAACTCAATGTAAGAGATAGGTAACTCCAATCACACAGACTGAACTCAATGTAAGAGACAGAATATTCCAATCACACAGATTGAACTCAATGTAAGAGATAGGAAACACCAATCTCACAGATTGAACGCAATGTAAGAGATAGGAAACTCCAATCTCACAGATTGAATTCAATGTAAGAGACAGGAAACTCCAATCACACTGATTGAACTCAATGTAAGAGATAGGAAACTGCAATCACACAGATTGAACTCAATGTAAGAGACAGGAAACTCCAATCACACAGATTGAACTCAATGTAAGAGATAGGAAACTCGAATCACACAGATTGAACTCAATGTAAGTGATAGGAAACTCCAATCACACAGATTGAACTCAATGTAAGAGACAGGAAACTCCAATCTCACAGATTGAACACAATGTAAGAGATAGGAAACTCCAATCACACAGATTGAACTCAATGTAAGAGACAGGAAACTCCAATCACACAGGTTGAACTCAATGTAAGAGACAGGAAACTCCAATCACACAGATTGAACTCAATGTAAGAGATAGGAAACTCCAATCACACAGATTGAACTCAATGGAAGAGACAGGAAACTCCAATCACACAGGTTGAACTCAATGTAAGAGACAGAAAATTCCAATCACACAGATTGAACTCAATGTAGGAGACAGGAAACTCCAATCTCACAGATTTAACTCAATGTAAGAGATAGGAAACTCCAATCACACAGATTGAACTCAATGTAAGAGATAGCAAACACCAATCTCAAAGATTGAACACAATGTACGAGACAGGAAACTCCAATCTCACAGATAGAACTCAATGTAAGAGACAGGAAACTCCAATCACACAGATTGAACTCAATGTAAGAGAGAGGAAACTCCAATCACACAGGTTGAACTCAATGTAAGAGACAGGAAACTCCAATCACACAGATTGAACTCAATGTAAGAGATAGGAAACTCCAATCACACAGATTGAACTCAATGGAAGAGACAGGAAACTCCAATCACACAGGTTGAACTCAATGTAAGAGACAGAAAATTCCAATCACACAGATTGAACTCAATGTAGGAGACAGGAAACTCCAATCTCACAGATTTAAATCAATGTAAGAGATAGGAAACTCCAATCACACAGATTGAACTCAATGTAAGAGATAGCAAACACCAATCTCAAAGATTGAACACAATGTAAGAGACAGGAAACTCCAATCTCACAGATAGAACTCAATGTAAGAGACAGGAAACCCCAATCACACAGATTGAACTCAATGTAAGAGAGAGGAAACTCCAATCACACAGATTGAACTCAATGTAAGAGACAGGAAACTCCAATCACACTGATTGAACTCAATGTAAGAGATTGGAAACTCCAATCACACAGATTGAACTCAATGTAAGAGACAGGAAACCCCAATTACACAGATTGAATTCAATGTAAGAGACAGGGAACTCCAATCACACAGATTGATCTCAATGTAAGAGATAGCAAACTCCAATCACACAGATTGATTTCAATGTAAGAGATAGGAAACTCCAATCACACAAATTGAATCAATGTAAGAGATAGGAAACTCCAATCTCACAGATTGAACTCAATGTAAGAGACAGGAATATCCAATCACACAGATTGAACTCAATGTAACAGATAGGAAACTCCAATCACACAGATTGAACTCAATGTAAGAGACAGAAAATTCCAATCACACAGATTGAACTCAATGTAAGAGACAGGAAACTCCAATCTCACAGGTTGAACTCAATGTAAGAGATAGGAAACTCCAATCACACAGATTGAACTCAATGTAAGAGATAGGAAACTCCAATTTCAAAGACTGAACACAATGTAAGAGACAGGAAGCTCCAATCTCACAGATAGAACTCAATGTAAGAGACAGGAAACTCCAATCACACAGATTGAACTCAATGTAAGAGAGAGGAAACTGCAATCACACAGATTGAACACAATGTAAGAGACAGGAATCTCCAATCACACAGATTGAACTCAATGTAAGAGATAGGAAGCTCGAATCACACAGATTGAACTCAATGTAAGTGATAGGAAACTCCAATCACACAGATTGAACTCAATGTAAGAGACAGGAAACTCCAATCTCACAGATTGAACTCAATGTAAGAGATAGGAAACTCCAATCACACAGATTGAACTCAATGTAAGAGACAGGAAACTCCAATCTCACAGATTGAACACAATGTAAGAGAGAGGAAACTCCAATCACACAGATTGAACTCAATGTAAGAGACAGGAAACTCCAATCACACAGATTGAACTCAATGTAAGAGATTGGAAACTCCAATCACACAGATTGAACTCAATGTAAGAGACAGGAAAACCCAATCACACAGATTGAATTCAATGTAAGAGACAGGGAACTCCAATCACACAGATTGATCTCAATGTAAGAGATAGGAAACTCCAATCACACAGATTGAACTCAATGTAAGAGATAGGAAACTCCAATCACACAAATTGAACTCAATGTAGGAGATAGGAAACTCCAATCTCACAGATTGAACTCAATGTAAGAGACAGGAATATCCAATCACACAGATTGAACTCAATGTAAGAGATAGGAAACTCCAGTCACACAGATTGAACTCAATGTAAGAGACAGTAAATTCCAATCACACAGATTGAACTCAATGTAAGTGACAGGAAACTCCAATCACACAGATTGAACACAATGTAAGAGATAGGAAACTCCAATCTCACAGATTGAACGCAATGTAAGAGATAGGAAACTCCAATCTCACAGATTGAACTCCATGTAAGAGACAGGATACTCCAATCACACTGATTCAACTCAATGTAAGAGATAGGAAACTGCAATCACACAGATTGAATTCAATGTAAGAGACAGGGAACTCCAATCACACAGATTGATCTCAAAGTAAGAGATAGGAAACTCCAATCACACAGATTGAACTCAATGTAAGAGATAGGAAACTCCAATCACACATATTGAACTCAATGTAAGAGATAGGAAACTCCAATCTCACAGATTGAACTCAATGTAAGAGACAGGAATATCCAATCACACAGATTGAACTCAATGTAAGAGATAGGAAACTCCAATCACACAGATTGAACTCAATGTAAGAGACAGAAAATTCCAATCACACAGATTGAACTCAATGTAAGAGACAGGAAACACCAATCTCACAGATTGAACTCAATGTAAGAGATAGGAAACTCCAATCACACAGATTGAACTCAATGTAAGAGATAGGAAAGTCCAATCTCAAAGATTGAACACAATGTAAGAGACAGGAAACTCCAATCTCACAGATAGAACTCAATGTAAGAGACAGGAAACTCCAATCACACAGATTGAACTCAATGTAAGAGAGAGGAAACTCCAATCGCACAGATTGAACTCAATGTAAGAGACATGAAACTACAATCACACAGATTGAACTCAATGTAAGAGATTGGAAATTGCAATCACACAGATTGAACTCAATGTAAGAGACAGGAAACCCCAATCACACAGATTGAATTCAATGTAAGAGATAGGAAACTCCAATCACACAAATTGAACTCAATGTAAGAGATAGGAAACTCCAATCTCACAGATTGAACTCAATGTAAGAGACAGGAATATCCAATCACACAGATTGAACTCAATGTAAGAGATAGGAAACTCCAATCACACAGATTAAACTCAATGTACGAGACAGAAAATTCCAATCACACAGATTGAACTCAATGTAAGAGACAGGAAACACCAATCTCACAGATTGAACTCAATGTAAGAGATAGGAAACTCCAATCACACAGATTGAACTCAATGTAAGAGATAGGAAAGTCCAATCTCAAAGATTGAACACAATGTAAGAGACAGGAAACTCCAATCTCACAGATAGAGCTCAATGTAAGAGAAAGGAAACTCCAATCACACAGATTGAACTCAATGTAAGAGAGAGGAAACTCCAATCGCACAGATTGAACTCAATGTAAGAGACATGAAACTCCAATCACACAGATTGAACTCAATGTAAGAGATTGGAAATTGCAATCACACAGATTGAACTCAATGTAAGAGACAGGAAACCCCAATCACACAGCTTGAATTCAATGTAAGAGACAGGGAACTCCAATCACACAGATTGATCTCAATGTAAGAGATAGGAAACTCCAATCACACAGATTGAACGCAATGTAAGAGATAGGAAACTCCAATCACACAAATTGAACACAATGTAAGAGATAGGAAACTCCAATCTCACAGATTGAACTCAATGTAAGAGACAGGAATATCCAATCACACAGATTGAACTCAATGTAACAGATAGGAAACTCCAATCACACAGATAGAACTCAATGTAAGAGACAGAAAATTCCAATTACACAGATTGAACTCAATGTAGGAGATAGGAAACTCCAATCACACAGATTGAACTCAATGTAAGAGATAGGAAACTCCAATCTCAAAGATTGAACACAATGTAAGAGACAGGAAACTCCAATCTCACAGATAGAACTCAATGTAAGAGAGAGGAAACTCCAATCACACAGATTGAACTCAATGCAAGAGACAGGAAACTCCAATCACACAGATTGAACTCAATGTAAGAGATTGGAAACTCCAATCACACAGATTGAGCTCAATGTAAGAGACAGGAAACCCCAATCACAGATTGAATTCAATGTACGAGACAGGGAACTCCAATCACACAGATTGATCTCAATGTAAGAGATAGGAAACCCCAACCACACAGATTGAACTCAATGTAAGAGATAGGAAACTCCAATCACACAAATTGAACTCAATGTAAGAGATAGGAAACTCCAATCTCACAGATTGAACTCAATGTAAGAGACAGGAAACTCCAATCACACAGATTGAACTCAATGTAAGAGATAGGAAACTCCAATCACACAGACTGAACTCAATGTAAGAGACAGAATATTCCAATCACACATATTGAACTCAATGTAAGAGATAGGAAACACCAATCTCACAGATTGAACGCAATGTAAGAGATAGGAAACTCCAATCTCACAGATTGAACTCAATGTAAGAGACAGGAAACTCCAATCACACTGATTGAACTCAATGTAAGAGATAGGAAACTGCAATCACACAGATTGAACTCAATGTAAGAGACAGGAAACTCCAATCACACAGATTGAACTCAATGTAAGAGACAGGAAACTCGAATCACACAGATTGAACTCAATGTAAGTGATAGGAAATTGCAATCACACAGATTGAACTCAATGTAAGAGACAGGAAACCCCAATCACACAGATTGAATTCAATGTCAGAGATAGGAAACTCCAATCACACAAATTGAACTCAATGTAAGAGATAGGAAACTCCAATCTCACAGATTGAACTCAATGTAAGAGCCAGGAATATCCAATCACACAGATTGAACTCAATGTAAGAGATAGGAAACTCCAATCACACAGATTAAACTCAATGTACGAGACAGAAAATTCCAATCACACAGATTGAACTCAATGTAAGAGACAGGAAAAACCAATCTCACAGATTGAACTCAATGTAAGAGATAGGAAACTCCAATCACACAGATTGAACTCAATGTAAGAGATAGGAAACTCCAATCTCACAGATTGAACTCAATGTAAGAGACAGGAAACTCCAATCACACAGATTGAACTCAATGTAAGAGATAGGAAACACCAATCTCACAGATTGAACGCAATGTAAGAGATAGGAAACTCCAATCTCACAGATTGAACTCAATGTAAGAGACAGGAAACTCCAATCACACAGATTGAACTCAATGTAAGAGATAGGAAACTCCAATCACACAGACTGAACTCAATGTAAGAGACAGAATATTCCAATCACACAGATTGAACTCAATGTAAGAGATAGGAAACACCAATCTCACAGATTGAACGCAATGTAAGAGATAGGAAACTCCAATCTCACAGATTGAACTCAATGTAAGAGACAGGAAACTCCAATCAGACTGATTGAACTCAATGTAAGAGATAGGAAACTGCAATCACACAGATTGAACTCAATGTAAGAGACAGGAAACTCCAATCACACAGATTGAACTCAATGTAAGAGATAGGAAACTCGAATCACACAGATTGAACTCAATGTAAGTGATAGGAAACTCCAATCACACAGATTGAACTCAATGTAAGAGACAGGAAACTCCAATCTCACAGATTGAACACAATGTAAGAGATAGCAAACTCCAATCTCAAAGATTGAACACAATGTAAGAGACAGGAAACTCCAATCTCACAGATAGAACTCAATGTAAGAGACAGGAAACTCCAATCACACAGATTGAACTCAATGTAAGAGACAGGAAACTCCAATCACACAGATTGAACTCAATGTAAGAGATAGGAAACTCGAATCACACAGATTGAACTCAATGTAAGTGATAGGAAACTCCAATCACACAGATTGAACTCAATGTAAGAGACAGGAAACTCCAATCTCACAGATTGAACACAATGTAAGAGATAGCAAACTCCAATCTCAAAGATTGAACACAATGTAAGAGACAGGAAACTCCAATCTCACAGATAGAACTCAAAGTAAGAGACAGGAAACTCCAATCACACAGATTGAACTCAATGTAAGAGAGAGGAAACTCCAATCACACAGATTGAACTCAATGTAAGAGACAGTAAACTCCAATCACACTGATTGAACTCAATGTAAGAGATTGGAAACTCCAATCACACAGATTGAACTCAATGTAAGAGACAGGAAACCCCAATCACACAGATTGAATTCAATGTAAGAGACAGGGAACTCCAATCACACAGATTGATCTCAATGTAAGAGATAGGAAACTCCAATCACACAGATTGATCTCAATGTAAGAGATAGGAAACTCCAATCACACAAATTGAATCAATGTAAGAGATAGGAAACTCCAATCTCACAGATTGAACTCAAAGTAAGAGACAGGAATATCCAATCACACAGATTGAACTCAATGTAACAGATAGGAAACTCCAATCACACAGATTGAACTCAATGTAAGAAGCAGAAAATTCCAATCACACAGATTGAACTCAATGTAAGAGACAGGAAACTCCAATCTCACAGGTTGAACTCAATGTAAGAGATAGGAAACTCCAATCATACAGATTGAACTCAATGTAAGAGATAGGAAACACCAATTTCAAAGACTGAACACAATGTAAGAGACAGGAAGCTCCAATTTCACAGATAGAACTCAATGTAAGAGACAGGAAACTCCAATCACACAGATTGAACTCAATGTAAGAGAGAGGAAACTGCAATCACACAGATTGAACACAATGTAAGAGACAGGAATCTCCAATCACACAGATTGAACTCAATGTAAGAGATAGGAAGCTCGAATCAAACAGATTGAACTCAATGTAAGTGATAGGAAACTCCAATCACACAGATTGAACTCAATGTAAGAGACAGGAAACTCCAATCTCACAGATTGAACTCAATGTAAGAGATAGGAAACTCCAATCTCACAGATTGAACTCAATGTAAGAGACAGGAAACTCCAATCTCACAGATTGAACACAATGTAAGAGAGAGGAAACTCCAATCACACAGATTGAACTCAATGTAAGAGACAGGAAACTCCAATCACACAGATTGAACTCAATGTAAGAGATTGGAAACTCCAATCACACAGATTGAACTCAATGTAAGAGACAGGAAACCCCAATCACACAGATTGAATTCAATGTAAGAGACAGGGAACTCCAATCACACAGATTGATCTCAATGTAAGAGATAGGAACCTCCAATCACACAGATTGAACTCAATGTAAGAGAGAGGAAACTCCAATCACACAAATTGAACTCAATGTAGGAGATAGGAAACTCCAATCTCACAGATTGAACTCAATGTAAGAGACAGGAATATCCAATCACACAGATTGAACTCAATGTAAGAGATAGGAAACTCCAGTCACACAGATTGAACTCAATGTAAGAGACAGTAAATTCCAATCACACAGATTGAACTCAATGTAAGAGACAGGAAACTCCAATCACACAGATTGAACTCAATGTAAGAGATAGGAAACTCCAATCTCACAGATTGAACGCAATGTAAGAGATAGGAAACTCCAATCTCACAGATTGAACTCCATGTAAGAGACAGGAAACTCCAATCACACTGATTGAACTCAATGTAAGAGATAGGAAACTGCAATCACACAGATTGAATTCAATGTCAGAGACAGGGAACTCCAATCACACAGATTGATCTCAAAGTAAGAGATAGGAAACTCCAATCACACAAATTGAACTCAATGTAAGAGATAGGAAACTCCAATCTCAAAAATTGAACTCAATGTAAGAGACAGGAATATCCAATCACACAGATTGAACTCAATGTAAGAGATAGGAAACTCCAATCACACAGATTGAACTCAATGTAAGAAGCAGAAAATTCCAATCACACAGATTGAACTCAATGTAAGAGACAGGAAACACCAATCTCACAGATTGAACTCAATGTAAGAGACAGGAAACTCCAATCACACAGATTGAACTCAATGTAAGAGATAGGAAAGTCCAATCTCAGAGATTGAACACAATGTAAGAGACAGGAAACTCCAATCTCACAGATAGAACACAATGTAAGAGACAGGAAACTCCAATCACACAGATTGAACTCAATGTAAGAGAGAGGAAACTCCAATCGCACAGCTTGAACTCAAGGTAAGAGACATGAAACTCCAATCACAAAGATTGAACTCAATGTAAGAGATTGGAAATTGCAATCACACAGATTGAACTCAATGTAAGAGACAGGAAACCCCAATCACACAGATTGAATTCAATGTAAGAGATAGGAAACTCCAATCACACAAATTGAACTCAATGTAAGAGATAGGAAACTCCAATCTCACAGATTGAACTCAATGTAAGAGACAGGAATATCCAATCACACAGATTGAACTCAATGTAAGAGATAGGAAACTCCAATCACACAGATTAAACTCAATGTACGAGGCAGAAAATTCCAATCACACAGATTGAACTCAATGTAAGAGACAGGAAACACCAATCTCACAGATTGAACTCAATGTAAGAGATAGGAAACTCCAATCACACAGATTGAACTCAATGTAAGAGATAGGAAAGTCCAATCTCAAAGATTGAACACAATGTAAGAGACAGGAAGCACCAATCTCACAGATAGAGCTCAATGTAAGAGACAGGAAACTCCAATCACACAGATTGAACTCAATGTAAGAGAGAGGAAACTCCAATCGCACAGATTGAACTCAATGTAAGAGACATGAAACTCCAATCACACAGATTGAACTCAATGTAAGAGATTGGAAATTGCAATCACACAGATCGAACTCAATGTAATAGACAGGAAACCCCAATCACACAGATTGAATTCAATGTAAGAGACAGGGAACTCCAATCACACAGATTGATCTCAATGTAAGAGATAGGAAACTCCAATCACACAGATTGAACGCAATGTAAGAAATAGGAAACTCCAATCACACAAATTGAACACAATGTAAGAGATAGGAAACTCCAATCTCACAGATTGAACTCAATGTAAGAGACAGGAATATCCAATCACACAGATTGAACTCAATGTAACAGATAGGAAACTCCAATCACACAGATAGAACTCAATGTAAGAGACAGAAAATTCCAATCACACAGATTGAACTCAATGTTAGAGATAGGAAACTCCAATCACACAGATTGAACTCAATGTAAGAGATAGGAAACTCCAATCTCAAAGATTGAACACAATGTAAGAGACAGGAAACTCCAATCTCACAGATAGAACTCAATGTAAGAGAGAGGAAACTCCAATCACACAGATTGAACTCAATGCAAGAGACAGGAAACTCCAATCACACAGATTGAACTCAATGTAAGAGATTGGAAACTCCAATCACACAGATTGAGCTCAATGTCAGAGACAGGAAACCCCAATCACAGATTGAATTCAATGTAAGAGACAGGGAACTCCAATCACACAGATTGATCGCAATGTAAGAGATAGGAAACCCCAATCACACAGATTGAACTCAATGTAAGAGGTAGGAAACTCCAATCACACAAATTGAACTCAATGTAAGAGATAGGAAACTCCAATCTCACAGATTGAACTCAATGTAAGAGACAGGAAACTCCAATCACACAGATTGAACTCAATGTAAGAGATAGGAAACTCCAATCACACAGACTGAACTCAATGTAAGAGACAGAATATTCCAATCACGCAGATTGAACTCAATGTAAGAGATAGGAAACACCAATCTCACAGATTGAACGCAATGTGAGAGATAGGAAACTCCAATCTCACAGATTGAACTCAATGTAAGAGACAGGAAACTCCAATCACACTGATTGAACTCAATGTAAGAGATAGGAAACTGCAATCACACAGATTGAACTCAATGTAAGAGACAGGAAACTCCAATCACACAGATTGAACTCAATGTAAGAGACAGGAAACTCGAATCACACAGATTGAACTCAATGTAAGTGATAGGAAATTGCAATCACACAGATTGAACTCAATGTAAGAGACAGGAAACCCCAATCACACAGATTGAATTCAATGTAAGAGATAGGAAACTCCAATCACACAAATTGAACTCAATGTAAGAGATAGGAAACTCCAATCTCACAGATTGAACTCAATGTAAGAGACAGGAATATCCAATCACACAGATTGAACTCAATGTAAGAGATAGGAAACTCGAATCACACAGATTAAACTCAATGTACGAGACAGAAAATTCCAATCACACAGATTGAACTCAATGTAAGAGACAGGAAACACCAATCTCACAGATTGAACTCAATGTAAGAGATTGGAAACTCCAATCACACAGATTGAACTCAATGTAAGAGATAGGAAAGTCCAATCTCAAAGATTGAACACAATGTAAGAGACAGGAAACTCCAATCTCACAGATAGAGCTCAATGTAAGAGACAGGAAACTCCAATCACACAGATTGAACTCAATGTAAGAGAGAGGAAACTCCAATCGCACAGATTGAACTCAATGTAAGAGACATGAAACTCCAATCACACAGATTGAACTCAATGTAAGAGATTGGAAATTGCAATCACACAGATTGAACTCAATGTAAGAGACAGGAAACCCCAATCACACAGATTGAATTCAATGTAAGAGACAGGGAACTCCAATCACACAGATTGATCTCAATGTAAGAGATAGGAAACTCCAATCACACAGATTGAACGCAATGTAAGAGATAGGAAACTCCAATCACACAAATTGAACACAATGTAAGAGATAGGAAACTCCAATCTCACAGATTGAACTCAATGTAAGAGACAGGAATATCCAATCACACAGATTGAACTCAATGTAACAGATAGGAAACTCCAATCACACAGATAGAACTCAATGTAAGAGACAGAAAATTCCAATCACACAGATTGAACTCAATGTAAGAGATAGGAAACTCCAATCACACAGATTGAACTCAATGTAAGAGATAGGAAACTCCAATCTCAAAGATTGAACACAATGTAAGAGACAGGAAACTCCAATCCCACAGATAGAACTCAATGTAAGAGAGAGGAAACTCCAATCACACAAATTGAATCAATGTAAGAGGTAGGAAACTCCAATCTCACAGATTGAACTCAATGTAAGAGACAGGAATATCCAATCACACAGATTGAACTCAATGTAACAGATAGGAAACTCCAATCACACAGATTGAACTCAATGTAAGAGACAGAAAATTCCAATCACACAGATTGAACTCAATGTAAGAGACAGGAAACTCCAATCTCACAGATCGAACTCAATGTAAGAGAGAGGAAACTCCAATCACACAGATTGAACTCAATGCAAGAGACAGGAAACTCCAATCACACAGATTGAACTCAATGTAAGAGACAGGAAACCCCAATCACAGATTGAATTCAATGTAAGAGACAGGAAACCCCAATCACAGATTGAATTCAATGTAAGAGACAGGGAACTCCAATCACACAGATTGATCTCAATGTAAGAGATAGGAAACCCCAATCACACAGATTGAACTCAATGTAAGAGATAGGAAACTCCAATCACACAAATTGAACTCAATGTAAGAGATAGGAAACTCCAATCTCACAGATTGAACTCAATGTAAGAGACAGGAAACTCCAATCACGCAGATTGAACTCAATGTAAGAGATAGGAAACTCCAATCACACAGACTGAACTCAATGTAAGAGACAGAATATTCCAATCACACAGATTGAACTCAATGTAAGAGATAGGAAACACCAATCTCACAGATTGAACGCAATGTAAGAGATAGGAAACTCCAATCTCACAGATTGAACTCAATGTAAGAGACAGGAAACTCCAATCACACTGATTGAACTCAATGTAAGAGATAGGAAACTGCAATCACACAGATTGAACTCAATGTAAGAGACAGGAAACTCCAATCGCACAGATTGAACTCAATGTAAGAGACAGGAAACTCGAATCACACAGATTGAACTCAATGTAAGTGATAGGAAACTCCAATCACACAGATTGAACTCAATGTAAGAGACAGGAAACTCCAATCTCACAGATTGAACACAATGTAAGAGATAGGAAACTCCAATCACACAGATTGAACTCAATGTAAGAGACAGCAAACTCCAATCACACAGGTTGAACTCAATGTAAGAGACAGGAAACTCCAATCACACAGATTGAACTCAATGTAAGAGATAGGAAACTCCAATCACACAGATTGAACTCAATGTAAGAGACAGGAAACTCCAATCACACAGGTTGAACTCAATGTAAGAGACAGAAAATTCCAATCACACAGATTGTACTCAATGTAGGAGACAGGAAACTCCAATCTCACAGATTGAACTCAATGTAAGAGATAGGAAACTCCAATCACACAGATTGAACTCCATGTAAGAGATAGCAAACTCCAATCTCAAAGATTGAACACAATGTAAGAGACAGGAAACTCCAATCTCACAGATAGAACTCAATGTAAGAGACAGGAAACTCCAATCACACAGATTGAACTCAATGTAAGAGAGACGAAACTCCAATCACACAGATTGAACTCAATGTAAGAGACAGGAAACTCCAATCACACTGATTGAACTCAATGTAAGAGATTGGAAACTCCAATCACACAGATTGAACTCAATGTAAGAGACAGGAAACCCCAATCACACAGATTGAATTCAATGAAAGAGACAGGGAACTCCAATCACACAGATTGATCTCAATGTAAGAGATAGGAAACTCCAATCACACAGATTGAACTCAATGTAAGAGATAGGAAACTCCAATCACACAAATTGAATCAATGTAAGAGATAGGAAACTCCAATCTCACAGATTGAACTCAATGTAAGAGACAGGAATATCCAATCACACAGATTGAACTCAATGTAACAGATAGGAAACTCCAATCACACAGATTGAACTCAATGTAAGAGACAGAAAATTCCAATCACACAGATTGAACTCAATGTAAGAGACAGGAAACTCCAATCTCACAGGTTGAACTCAATGTAAGAGATAGGAAACTCCAATCACACAGATTGAACTCAATGTAAGAGATAGGAAACTCCAATCTCAAAGACTGAACACAATGTAAGAGACAGGAAGCTCCAATCTCACAGATAGAACTCAATGTAAGAGACAGGAAACTCCAATCACACAGATTGAACTCAATGTAAGAGAGAGGAAACTGCAATCACACAGACTGAACTCAATGTAAGAGACAGGAATCTCCAATCACACAGATTGAACTCAATGTAAGAGATAGGAAGCTCGAATCACACAGATTGAACTCAATGTAAGTGATAGGAAACTCCAATCACACAGATTGAACTCAATGTAAGAGGCAGGAAACTCCAATCTCACAGATTGAACTCAATGTAAGAGATAGGAAACTCCAATCACACAGATTGAACTCAATGTAAGAGACAGGAAACTCCAATCTCACAGATTGAACACAATGTAAGAGAGAGGAAACTCCAATCACACAGATTGAACTCAATGTAAGAGACAGGAAACTCCAATCACACAGATTGAACTCAATGTAAGAGATTGGAAACTCCAATCACACAGATTGAACTCAATGTAAGAGACAGGAAACCCCAATCACACAGATTGAATTCAATGTAACAGACAGGGAACTCCAATCACACAGATTGATCTCAATGTAAGAGATAGGAAACTCCAATCACACAGATTGAGCTCAATGTAAGAGACAGGAAACCCCAATCACAGATTGAATTCAATGTAAGAGACAGGGAACTCCAATCACACAGATTGATCTCAATGTAAGAGATAGGAAACCCCAATCACACAGATTGAACTCAATGTAAGAGATAGGAAACTCCAATCACACAAATTGAACTCAATGTAAGAGATAGGAAACTCCAATCTCACAGATTGAACTCAATGTAAGAGACAGGAAACTCCAATCACACAGATTGAACTCAATGTAAGAGATAGGAAACTCCAATCACACAGACTGAACTCAATGTAAGAGACAGAATATTCCAATCACACAGATTGAACTCAATGTAAGAGATAGGAAACACCAATCTCACAGATTGAACGCAATGTAAGAGATAGGAAACTCCAATCTCACAGATTGAACTCAATGTAAGAGACAGGAAACTCCAATCACACTGATTGAACTCAATGTAAGAGATAGGAAACTGCAATCACACAGATTGAACTCAATGTAAGAGACAGGAAACTCCAATCACACAGATTGAACTCAATGTAAGAGACAGGAAACTCGAATCACACAGATTGAACTCAATGTAAGTGATAGGAAACTCCAATCACACAGATTGAACTCAATGTAAGAGACAGGAAACTCCAATCTCACAGATTGAACACAATGTAAGAGATAGGAAACTCCAATCACACAGATTGAACTCAATGTAAGAGATAGCAAACTCCAATCTCAAAGATTGAACACAATGTAAGAGACAGGAAACTCCAATCTCACAGATAGAACTCAATGTAAGAGACAGGAAACTCCAATCACACAGATTGAACTCAATGTAAGAGAGAGGAAACTCCAATCACACAGATTGAACTCAATGTAAGAGACAGGAAACTCCAATCACACTGATTGAACTCAATGTAAGAGATTGGAAACTCCAATCACACAGATTGAACTCAATGTAAGAGACAGGAAACCCCAATCACACAGATTGAATTCAATGAAAGAGACAGGGAACTCCAATCACACAGATTGATCTCAATGTAAGAGATAGGAAACTCCAATCACACAGATTGAACTCAATGTAAGAGATAGGGAACTCCAATCACACAAATTGAATCAATGTAAGAGATAGGGAGCTCCAATCTCACAGATTGAACTCAATGTAAGAGACAGGAATATCCAATCACACAGATTGAACTCAATGTAACAGATAGGAAACTCCAATCACACAGATTGAACTCAATGTAAGAGACAGAAAATTCCAATCACACAGATTGAACTCAATGTAAGAGACAGGAAACTCCAATCTCACAGGTTGAACTCAATGTAAGAGATAGGAAACTCCAATCACACAGATTGAACTCAATGTAAGAGATAGGAAACTCCAATCTCAAAGACTGAACACAATGTAAGAGACAGGAAGCTCCAATCTCACAGAAAGAACTCAATGTAAGAGACAGGAAACTCCAATCACACAGATTGAACTCAATGTAAGAGAGAGGAAACTGCAATCACACAGATTGAACTCAATGTAAGAGACAGGAATCTCCAATCACACAGATTGAACTCAATGTAAGAGATAGGAAGCTCGAATCACACCGATTGAACTCAATGTAAGTGATAGGAAACTCCAATCACACAGATTGAACTCAATGTAAGAGGCAGGAAGCTCCAATCTCACAGATTGAACTCAATGTAAGAGATAGGAAACTCCAATCACACAGATTGAACTCAATGTAAGAGAGAGGAAACTCCAATCACACAGATTGAACTCAATGTAAGAGACAGGAAACTCCAATCACACAGATTGAACTCAATGTAAGAGATTGGAAACTCCAATCACACAGATTGAACTCAATGTAAGAGACAGGAAACCCCAATCACACAGATTGAATTCAATGTAACAGACAGGGAACTCCAATCACACAGATTGATCTCAATGTAAGAGATAGGAAACTCCAATCACACAGAGTGAACTCAATGTAAGAGATAGGAAACTCGAATCACACAAATTGAACTCAATGTAAGAGATAGGAAACTCCAATCTCACAGATTGAACTCAATGTAAGAGACAGGAATATCCAATCACACAGATTGAACTCAATGTAAGAGATAGGAAACTCCAGTCACACAGATTGAACTCAATGAAAGAGACAGTAAATTCCAATCACACAGATTGAACTCAATGTAAGAGACAGGAAACTCCAATCACACAGATTGAACTCAATGTAAGAGATAGGAAACTCCAATCTCACAGATTGAACGCAATGTAAGAGATAGGAAACTCCAATCTCACAGATTGAACTCCATGTAAGAGACAGGAAACTCCAATCACACTGATTGAACTCAATGTAAGAGATAGGAAACTGCAATCACACAGATTGAATTCAATGTAAGAGACAGGGAACTCCAATCACACAGATTGATCTCAAAGTAAGAGATAGGAAACTCCAATCACACAGATTGAACTCAATGTTAGAGATAGGAAACTCCAATCACACAAATTGAACTCAATGTAAGAGATAGGAAACTCCAATCTCACAGATTGAACTCAATGTAAGAGACAGGAAACACCAATCTCACAGATTGAACTCAATGTAAGAGATAGGAAACTCCAATCACACAGGTTGAACTCAATGTAAGAGATAGGAAAGTCCAATCTCAAAGATTGAACACAATGTAAGAGACAGGAAACTCCAATCTCACAGATAGAACTCAATGTAAGAGACAGGAAACTCCAATCACACAGATTGAACTCAATGTAAGAGAGAGGAAACTCCAATCGCACAGATTGAACTCAATGTAAGAGACATGAAACTCCAATCACACAGATTGAACTCAATGTAAGAGATTGGAAATTGCAATCACACAGATTGAACTCAATGTAAGAGACAGGAAACCCCAATCACACAGATTGAATTCAATGTAAGAGACAGGGAACTCCAATCACACAGATTGATCTCAATGTAAGAGATAGGAAACTCCAATCACACAGATTGAAAGCAATGTAAGAGATAGGAAACTCCAATCACACAAATTGAACACAATGTAAGAGATAGGAAACTCCAATCTCACAGATTGAACTCAATGTAAGAGACAGGAATATCCAATCACACAGATTGAACTCAATGTAACAGATAGGAAACTCCAATCACACAGATAGAACTCAATGTAAGAGACAGAAAATTCCAATCACACAGATTGAACTCAATGTAAGAGACAGGAAACTCCAATCGCACAGATTGAACTCAATGTAAGAGATAGGAAACTCCAATCACACAGATTGAACTCAATGTAAGAGATAGGAAACTCCAATCTCAAAGATTGAACACAATGTAAGAGACAGGAAACTCCAATCTCACAGATAGAACTCAATGTAAGAGAGAGGAAACTCCAATCACACAGATTGAACTCAATGTAAGAGACAGGAAACTCCAATCACACAGATTGAACTCAATGTCAGAGATTGGAAACTCCAATCACACAGATTGAGCTCAATGTAAGAGACAGGAAACCCCAATCACAGATTGAATTCAATGTAAGAGACAGGGAACTCCAATCACACAGATTGATCTCAATGTAAGAGATAGGAAAACCCAATCACACAGATTGAACTCAATGTAAGAGATAGGAAACTCCAATCACACAAATTGAACTCAATGTAAGAGACAGGAAACTCCAATCACACAGATTGAACTCAATGTAAGAGATAGGAAACTCCAATCACACAGACTGAACTCAATGTAAGAGACAGAATATTCCAATCACACAGATTGAACTCAATGTAAGAGATAGGAAACAGCAATCTCACAGATTGAACGCAATGTAAGAGATAGGAAACTCCAATCTCACAGATTGAACTCAATGTAAGAGACAGGAAACTCCAATCACACTGATTGAACTCAATGTAAGAGATAGGAAACTGCAATCACACAGATTGAACTCAATGTAAGAGACAGGAAACTCCAATCACACAGATTGAACTCAATGTAAGAGATAGGAAACTCGAATCACACAGATTGAACTCAATGTAAGTGATAGGAAACTCCAATCACACAGATTGAACTCAATGTAAGAGACAGGAAAGTCCAATCTCACAGATTGAACTCAATGTAAGAGATAGGAAACTCCAATCACACAGATTGAACTCAATGTAAGAGACAGGAAAATCCAATCTCAAAGATTGAACACAATGTAAGAGATAGGAAACTCCAATCACACAGATTGAACTCAATGTAAGAGACAGGAAACTCCAATCACACAGGTTGAACTCAATGTAAGAGACAGGAAACTCCAATCACACAGATTGAACTCAATGTAAGAGATAGGAAACTCCAATCACACAGATTGAACTCAATGTAAGAGACAGGAAACTCCAATCACACAGGTTGAACTCAATGTAAGAGACAGAAAATTCCAATCACACAGATTGAACTCAATGTAAGAGACAGGAAACTCCAATCTCACAGATTTAACTCAATGTAAGAGATAGGAAACTCCAATCACACAGATTGAACTCAATGTAAGAGATAGCAAACTCCAATCTCAAAGATTGAACACAATGTAAGAGACAGGAAACTCCAATCTCACAGATAGAACTCAATGTAAGAGACAGGAAACTCCAATCACACAGATTGAACTCAATGTAAGAGAGAGGAAACTCCAATCACACAGATTGAACTCAATGTAAGAGACAGGAAACTCCAATCACACAGATTGAACTCAATGTAAGAGATTGGAAACTCCAATCACACAGATTGAACTCAATGTAAGAGACAGGAAACCCCAATCACACAGATTGAATTCAATGTAAGAGACAGGGAACTTCAATCACACAGATTGATCTCAATGTAAGAGATAGGAAACTCCAATCACACACATTGAACTCAATGTAAGAAATAGGAAACTCCAATCACACAAATTGAATCAATGTAAGAGACAGGAAACTCCAATCTCACAGATTGAACTCAATGTAAGAGACAGGAATATCCAATCACACAGATTGAACTCAATGTAACAGATAGGAAACTCCAATCACACAGATTGAACTCAATGTAAGAGACAGAAAATTCCAATCACACAGATTGAACTCAATGTAAGAGACAGGAAACTCCAATCTCACAGGTTGAATTCAATGTAAGAGATAGGAAACTCCAATCACACAGATTGAACTCAATGTAAGAGATAGGAAACTCCAATCTCAAAGACTGAACACAATGTAAGAGACAGGAAGCTCCAATCTCACAGATAGAACTCAATGTAAGAGACAGGAAACTCCAATCACACAGATTGAACTCAATGTAAGAGAGAGGAAACTGCAATCACACAGATTGAACTCAATGTAAGAGACAGGAATCTCCAATCACACAGTTTGAACTCAATGTAAGAGATAGGAAACTCGAATCACACAGATTGAACTCAATGTAAGTGATAGGAAACTCCAATCACACAGATTGAACTCAATGTAAGAGTCAGGAAACTCCAATCTCACAGATTGAACTCAATTTAAGAGATAGGAAACTCCAATCACACAGATTGAACTCAATGTAAGCGACAGGAAACTCCAATCTCACAGATTGAACACAATGTAAGAGATAGGAAACTCCAATCACACAGATTGAACTCAATGTAAGTGACAGGAAACTCCAATCACACAGGTTGAACTCAATGTAAGAGACAGGAAACTCTAATCACACAGATTGAACTCAATGTAAGAGATTGGAAACTCCAATCACACAGATTGAACTCAATGTAAGAGATAGGAAACTCCAATCACACCGATTGAACTCAATGTAAGAGATTGGAAACTCCAATCACACAGATTGAACTCAATGTAAGAGACAGGAAACTCCAATCACACAGATTGAACTCAATGTAAAAGTCAGGAAACTCCAATCTCACAGATTGAACTCAATGTCAGAGATAGGAAACTCCAGTCACACAGATTGAAGTCAATGGGCCAGAAATTCGTGGCCAAAGGCATGAGTACAGTCGGGGTCCTCACGCATCTGGCCGTTGGAAATGCCAGCGTTCAGCATGCACAGCGCATGCGGGGAATGCCGGCATTTCCAGACCCGAGGTCTAGGCACAGCGCGTGCGACTGCACAGGCAGCGCTTGCGCAGTGAACTTTGTAGATTTCATTCATGGATTCAGTGAGGGTAAGTCCTTACAAGTTACACTTGAAAAAAGCAGGTGTAAAGTTGTTCCAAGGCTGCGGAGGAAGATATATTTTATCGTGGAGCTTCTGAAATGCAATATTTTTGTTTGGGAAAGGGAGGGAAGTTATTTTAAGAAATTTTAAGTAAGTTTTAAAGTTTAAATTTTTTTTTTTAAACGGGTTTTCAGAACGGTAGGTAGAAGGAGCAATTTTGGCTGTGTGAATGGAATGTGAGAACGAGTTATGTATGTATGTCCACATATATTCCTTTACGTATATGTATGCATGTTTTATATTCCTTTACTAATGTGTATGAATGTATGTTTTTAATTATGATTTTCCAATAAGTTACTTTCTCTGAAAGTCATAATTAAATAATACATTCATACACATCAGTAAAGGAATATATACATAACACGCATACAGACATACATACTTTCAGAAGCTCCACGATAAAAAAATATCTTCCTCCGCAGCCTCTGGAGCAACTGTACCCATGCTTTTTTCAGGTGTAAGTTGTAATGACTTGACCTCACAGAAAGCATGAATGAAAGCGGCGAATTTTACTGCGCACGCGCTGCCTGTGCAGTCGCACGCCTTCTGCCTCTGAACCCCTTCATTCAGAGGACAGGAAATGCCGGTTTTCCCCACATGCACTGTGCATGCTGAAAACCGGCATTTCCTCCGGCCAGACGCGTAAGTACCCCAACCGTACTCGCGCATTTGGAAGGGAATTACTGGTCCAACATTTCACATGTCAATAAAATGAAAAATTTAACAATTGCACGATTTGCCCCCTCGCATCTGCGACTGAGGGTCCAAGGAGGTGCATTGCGCAAGAAGTCATCGTCGTACGTATCCTAACACTGTTCCCTTTCGGGAACTGTATGAAGTGGTGGAAGGATTTATGGCCGTGATTAACGCTCATTCCGTGACCGTAACCATCTTTGAACCAGCCATTAGGGCGGTTAGTCCTATGGCGTGAGGGTTTTATGGGCTCCCGCAACCCATCTGAGGGGGAGGGGCCACCCACACCCACGGACGCATGTATCCCGCTGGATGTCCACCCAGAATTTATAGTTGGAGCTCCGACTCCACTTGCCGGGACTGTCTGGGGTGGGGGTCGAAACCCTACTCCTTCTGGCCCAGCGGCGGGGATGCTTACTGCTACGCAAAAGGCCCACTCCGCACAAAAGGTGACACCCATACGTTTCCTGCGCCTTTTCCCTCCCCGTGACTGGAGCCCTATGCTGCCACTTGAAAGACCAAGCTATCATCTGCCCTTTTTGCGGCACCTTTGACTTCTCATTACCAATGATGAGCAGGCGCTGCGCCTCCACCTCCTTGAGGAGATTGCTGAGGTCATCATCAGTTCAATTGTGAGTTCTTTTAATGCCGTGAAGTGTGCTCATTCCAGCCATTTCACATTGCTAATTGGATTGGGCCTTTGGCATAGCGGTAGGATCCCCGCCGCTGGGCCAGATCAGGGTAGGGTTTCGAACGCCGCTCCAGACAGTCCCGGCAAGTGGAGTCGGAGCTCGGGCTCTAAATTCTGGGTTGACATCCAGTGGGATATTTGCGTCCGTGGGTGTGGGTGGCCCCCCCTCCTTCTATAGCTTGTGGGAGCCCGTAAAACCCTCCCGCCATAGGACTAACTGCCCTAATGGCTGGTTCAAAGATGGTTGCGGTCACGGAATGAGCGTTAATCACGGCCATAAATCATTCCACCACTTCATACAGTTCCCCAAAGGGAACAGTGTGAAGACACGTATGACGACGACATTGCTAAATAAATAAATGGAATTTAAAAAATTCTTTTAGGGCTTTTAAAAGTCTTTAAATTGCTTTAATTCTCTTTAAAACTACTTCAGATTACTCAAAATAATGGCCCAGAAATTCCAGAACGGGGCTTGCAGCGCGTGCAAGCCCCGTATTTACACTTACCCCGCACTACTGACAATCAGCTCCAGGGACGCCTGGACTTGGTGAATGAAAAAGAAGAATCCCGGGCAGCGTATGACATCACGACGCCCAGGAGTGCAGCCAGCACGAAGCCAGGAGCGTGCAGTGTAAGTGAGACACACCCCTTGAGGTCTCAGTTTCACTGGACACGCCCCCAATGTTTCTGTCAAGCTGCTAAGCATTTCTACATGCAAAGCAGCAGTTTAAATAGGTTTCTGGAAGTTTTTTGAAGATTTTGGTAACTTTTATAAACTTTTTAAAAAGTTTACATTATTTTGAGTAATCTGAAGTAGTTTTAAAGAGAATTAAAGCAATTTAAAGACTTTTAAAAGCCCTAAAAGAATTTTTTAATTCCATTTATTTATTTAGCAATGTCGTCGTCATACGTGTCTTCTCACTGTTCCCTTTGGGGAACTGTATGAAGTGGTGGAATGATTTATGGCCGTGATTAATGCTCATTCCGTGACCGTAACCATCTTTGAACCAGCCATTAGGGCGGTTAGTCCTATGGCGGGAGGGTTTTACAGGCTCCCACAAGCTATAGAAGGAGGGGGGGCCACCCACACCCACGGACGCAAATATCCCACTGGATGTCAACCCAGAATTTAGAGCCGGAGCTCCGACTCCACTTGCCGGGACTGTCTGGAGCGGGGTTCGAAACCCTACCCTGATCTGGCCCAGCGGCGGGGATCCTACCGCTATGACAAAGGCCCAATCCGATTAGCAACGTGAAATGGCAGCATAGGGCTCCAGTCACGGGGAGGGAAAAGGCGCAGGAAACGTATGGGTGTCACCTTTTGTGCGGAGTGGGCCTTTTGCGTAGCAGTAAGCATCCCCGCCGCTGGGCCAGAAGGAGTAGGGTTTTGAACCCCACTCCAGACAGTCCCGGCAAGTGGAGTCGGAGCGCCAACTTTAAATTCTGGGTGGACATCCAGCGGGATACTTGCGTCCGTGGGTGTTGGTGGCCCCCCCCCTCAGATGGGTTGTGGGAGCCCGTAAAACCCTCCCGCCATAGGACTAACCACCCTAAGGGCTGGTTCAAAGATGGTTACAGTCACGGAATGAGCATTAATCACGGCCATAAATCCTTCCACCACTTCATACAGTTCCCCAAAGGGAACAGTGTGAGGATACGTACGATGATGACCTCTTGCGCAATGCACCTCCTTGGACCCTCAGTCGCAGATGCGAGGGGGCAAGTCGTGAAATTGTTAAATTTTTCATTTTATTGACATGTAAAATGTTGGCCCAGTAATTCCCTTCCAACTGCGCGAGTACGGTCGGGGTACTTACGCATCTGGCCGGATGAAATGCCGGTTTTCAGCATGCACAGTGCTTTTGTGGAAAACCGGCATTTCCTGTCCTCTGAACGAAGGGGTTCAGAGGCAGAACGCATGCGACTGCACAGGCAGCGCGTGCGCAGTATAATTCGCCGCTTTCATTACTGCTTTCAGTGAGGTCAAGTCCTTACAACTTACACATGAAAAAAGCATGGATGCAGTTGCTCCAGAGGCTGCGGAGGAAGATATTTCTTATCGTGGAGCTTCTGAAAGTATGTATGTCTGTATATATTCCTTTGCGTGTTATGTATATATTCCTTTACTTATGTGTATGAATGTATTATTTAATTATGACTTTCAGAGAAAGTAACTTATTGGAAAATCATAATTAAAAACATACATTCATACACATTAGTAAAGGAATATAAAACATACATACATATACGTAAAGGAATATATGTGGACATACATACATAACTCATTCTCACATTCCATTCACACAGCCACAATTGCTCCTTCTACCTACCGTTCTGAAAACCCTTTAAAAAAAAAAAATTTAACTTTAAAACTTACTTAAAATTTCTTAAAATAACTTCCCTCCCTTTCCCAAACAAAAATATTGCATTTCAGAAGCTCCACGATAAAATGTTTCTTCCTCCGCAGCCAATGAACCACTTTACACTTGCTTTTTTCAAATGTAACTTCTGAGGACTTACCCTCACGGATTTCATGAATGAAATCTACAAAGTTCACTGCGCAAGCGCTGCCTGTGCAGTCGCACGCGCTCGAGGTCTGGAAATGCCGGCGTTCCCCGCATACGCTTTTCATGCTGAACGCCGGCATTTCCAACGGCCAGATGCGTGAGCACCCCGAGCGCACTCACGCCTTTGGCCGCGAATTTCTGGCCCAATGTAAACTTTTAAAAAAGTTTATAAAAGTTACCAAAATCTTCAAAAAACTTCCAAAAACCTATTTAAACTGCTGCTTTGCATGTAGAAATGCTTAGCAGCTTGACAGAAACATTGGGGGCATGTCCAGTGAAACTGAGACCTCAAGGGGCATGTCTCACTTACACTGCACGCTCCTGGCTTCGCGCTGGCTGCACTCCTGGGCGGCGTGACGTCATACGCTGCCCGGAATTCTTCTTTTTCATTCACCAAGTCCAGGCGTCCCTGGAGCTGATCGTCAGTAGCGCGGGGTAAGTGTAAATACGGGGCTTCCACGCGCTGCAAGCCCCGTTCTGGAATTTCTGGGCCATTGTAAGAGATAGGAAACTCCAATCTCACAGATTGAACTCAATGTAAGAGATAGGAAACTCCAATCACACTGATTGAACTCAATGTAAGAGAGGAAACTCCAATCACACAGATTGAACTCAATGTAAGAGATAGGAAACTCCAATCACACAGATTGAACTCAATGTAAGAGACAGGAAACTCCAATCTCACAGATTGAACTCAATGTAAGAGATAGGAAACTCCAATCTCACAGATTGAACTCAATGTAATAGACAGGAAACTCCAATCACACAGATTGAACTCAATGTAAGAGACAGGAAGCTCCAATCTCACAGATTGAACTCAATGTAAGAGATAGGAAACTCCAATCACACAGATTGAACTCAATGTAAGAGACAGGAAACTCCAATCTCACAGATTGAACTCAATGTAAGAGATAGGAAACTCCAATCACACAGATTGAACTCAATGTAAGAGATAGGAAACTCCAATCTCACAGATTGAACTCAATGTAAGAGATAGGAAACTCCAATCACACAGATTGAACTCAATGTAAGAGATAGGAAACTCCAATCACACAGATTGAACTCAATGTAAGAGACAGGAAACCATGGGCGGGACCTTCCTGCCGTTGGATCCTCTCGAGGCCACCGCGCAGAGGATCGTCGTTTCCAACGTTCTGCCCTATGTTCCTGGTGAGCTCCTCCTTCCCCATCTACATGAACTTGAGGAGGTGAGGTCGGGGATCACACCCATTCCGCTCGGCTTCCGGGAGGCCAGCCTTCGCCACGTCTTCTCCTTCCGGTGCCAGCTGTTTATCCAGCTGGCGCGGGAGGAGGACACTGTTGGGGCATTCGTCGTCCACCACGAGGGGACCACCTATTGCGTCTTCTGGACGTCGGATGGTGTGCAGTGCCATGCCTGCAAGGAGGTGGGGCACATCCGGAAAAACTGCCCCGCCTCCAAGGACGCTGGATCATCTCGTGCGGCCGAGGCTGGCGCCGCCGACGCTTCTCCCCCAGGATCAGCCCACGCATCGGGAACGTCTGATGCGCGGTCAACGTCGGGGGCCGATGCCACCAAGGCCTCCGGCGGGGGGAGGGAGCGTGTCCGGCCGGAAAGAAGGCGCGGCGAAAAATTAAACACCTAAGGGTGGGTCCCCCCGTGGATGGCCAGCCCTTGCCTCTTGAGCCCCTTACACCCGCGCTCCTCGCGGAGCTAATCGGGGCAGACGCGAGTGGGAGGGGCCTCATGCCCGAGCCTGTGGCCGCAACTGCCGCAGCGGTAATGCTGTTACCTGCGGACGGGCTCAGGCCCGAGGAGCCCGACAAACCTGATCCACCGGAGGGAGCTGAGGAGGAGGCCTCTGCAGGCATGGAGGTCTCCCTCGCTCCCTCCATGCTAAAAAGAAGGCACGACCCCCCGGAAGAGGAGGAGGACCGGGAGGAGTAGGGTCCCTCCGAGCAGGGGGAGTCATCGCCCGCCGCGGGTACTGTGCCCCCCCCCCGCTGTCACCATCACCAGCGATTGGCAGGGGTCGCCTGTCCCTCGGGAGGCTGAGGCAGATGTGTCTGTCCAGCACGTGCCTCCCGGGGATGGGGGCGAGACCCTGCCCATGGGGGGGGTCGCGGAACAACCCGCGGTGGAAATAGATATTCTATCGGTGCCGTTACCCCTCGCCGGGTCGGGCGGCCTGGGGCCTGGGTCGGGCGAGCTCGAGGATAATGAGCTCGCCCAATGTGACCCAGACATCTCCCAGGGACTGCTCGTCCTGGTAGAGCTTTTAATTCAAAACCCCCCATCCGCTGGGTCGGAGGTTGGTGGCGGGGAGGAGGATGTCCCCCTGGCTGCGTCTCTGGTGCCGGATGTGCTGGAGGAGCTGGGAATTGTTCTCTCCCCGGTTTCTCCGGTCGTTCCGGCATCTGGGGCAGAGGGGAGCTCTGAACTGCCGCTGTCTTCTGGCCCAGCACCCCTAGAGGAGCCCAGGGAGAAACCCTCTGCCGCCGATCCTGGGGGTGGGATCCGGGCGGAGGCGGGGCTGGCTGGTGCGGCCGAGCCGTTCGCTTCGCACAGCGCGGCGGATGGGTCGGCCGCTGGTGATGACCCCCTGGAGGAGGATGGGGACTTGGTGATGGGCACGGAGGACGATTCGGTCTCCAGCGCCGACGAGGCAATGGATGACCCCGTGCCCCTGGCCGAGTCTCCCCTCATTCCCGTAAGGGAACTCCGGGATTTCATGGCTACGTGCCTGGGTCAGCGCAATAAGGTCCGGCTGGCCCTCGACAGGTGGTCGGAGCTGGCGCTGCTCATCGTATCCGTCCGCGCCGCCATTAAGATCATGGGCGCGGATGAGGGTGTGGACCCGCTCGAGCTGCGTCGGCTCAGAACGTTTCTCACTGGGCTGCTGAGGAAGTGGCGGCTGACCAGCGGCTGCGCTTCCTCCCCCCGTTAGGTGTAGGTAGAGGTTGCACTATGCTTCTGACATGAAGATAACCATAGCCAGCCTCAACATCAACGGCAGCAGGGAGGCACACCGCAGATTCAATAACTTCTCGGTCCTTCGGGATGGGAAGTATGCGGTGTGCTTCCTGCAAGAAACCCACACCATTCCGGGAGACAAAGCCACGTGGCTCCTGGAGTGGCAAGGAGGGGTCAGCATGAGTCACCTCTCCAACAATTCCAGCGGGGTGGCTATCTTGCTGGCCCCGCATTTTCAGCCAGAGATCTTGGGGGTCAAGGAGCACGTGCCGGCGCGCTTGTTCCAGGTCACTGTTCGCCTGGGGGGCGTGCTGCTCCATCTAGTGAACGTGTACGCCCCTCAGACCGGTGCACAGCAAGTGCGCTTCTTCAAAGAAGTGTCCGCTCTTTTGGGCTCCGTCGACGTGGGCGAGTGCGTCATCCTCAGGGGGGATTTTAACTGCACCCTCGAGGCGAGGGAACGTTCGGGTCCCCCGCGAAGCCCGGCAGCGATGGAGAAGTTGAGGGACCTGGTTGGGTCCTTCGACTTGGTGGACGTCTGGTGAAATCTCCACCCCGACTCCAGCGCCTTCACTAGCGTGAGGTCTGGGGGAGGAAGGTCCAGAATCGACCGCCTTTACATTTCCCGGGCGTACGTCTCCTGCGTTCCGGCGGCTTCCATGCGGCCGGTGCCGTGCACGGACCACCACCTGGTATGGGCGGAGCTCGCTCCGCTGCGTGCGCTGGGGGGGTCCGCGTACTGGCATTTTAACAACCTGCTGCTGGAGGACGCACGGTTCCGGGATTCGTTTCATCAATTCTGGGCCAACTGGAGAAGGAAGCAGGGGGGCTTCCCCTCCTTGAGGCTATGGTGGGATGTGGGCAAGGCTCACATCCATTTCTTCTGTCAGGAGTACGCGAAGGGGTCGATCAAGAGGCGGGAGGCCCGGGTCGGGCGGTTGGAGAAGGAGGTGCTCGACCTGGAGTCCCGTCTCGGTCAGGTCGTCGAGGACCCGGCCCTGCGGAAGGTGTACGAAGAGAAGAAGGGCGCGCTGAAGGACCTGCAGCTCGTCGGGTCCCGAGGCGCGTACGTGAGGTCGCGGATCCAGCTCCTGCGGGACCTGGACCACAGCTCCCCCTTCTTCTACTCGCTGGAAAAAAGACGGGGGGTCCGTAAGCAGCTCTTGCGACTGCTGGCCGATGACGGATCTCTGGTCTCGGATCCGGAGGGAATCAGCGCGGAGACCCGCGCCTACTACGGGGCTCTTTTCTCTCCAGATCCGTCCAGCGAGGATGCGCGCAGAGTTTTGTGGGAGGACCTGCCGAAGGTCAGCCCGGAGGGCGCCGAAAAACTGGACGCTCCGCTAAGCCTGGTGGAGCTGACCGGCGCCCTCCGCCAGCTCTCTAGGGGAAAGTCCCCGGGGTTGGACGAGCTGACCGTGGAGTTCCACAGGATATACTGGGATGACTTGGGGGGCGACTACGCGCGAGTCCTGGGGGAAAGTTTGGCGACCGAGGAGATGCCCCTCTCTTGGCGCAGGGCGGTCATTGTCCTGCTGCCTAAGAAGGGCGATCTCCGCCTCCTTAAGAACTGGCACCCGGTCTCCCTCCTCAGCACGGACTATAAAATCTTTGCCAGGGCCATGTCTGCTCGCCTTGGCACCGTGCTGGCCCACATGATCCACCCCGACCAGTCCTACACGGTCCCGGGCCGGACCATCCACGATAACATCCATCTGGTCTGGGACCTGGTCCATCACTCCCAGAGGGCTGGTCTGTCGGTCGCCTTCCTCTCCCTGGATCAGGAGAAGGCATTCGACTGGGTGGATCACGAGTATCTCTTCGCGACTCTGCGCGCATTCGGGTTCGGGATGCATTTCGTCGCCCGGATCTGACTTTTGTACGCCGCCGCAGAGTGTCTGATTAAAGTTAACGGGTCCTTGATGGTGCCCCTTCGCTTTGGGAGGTGGGTGCGTCAGGGATGCCCCATGTCCGGTCAGTTATACGCCGTTTGCGTGGAGCCATTCCTGTGCCTCTTGTGGAAGAGGTTGACGGGACTGGCTCTGCAAGGGCTGGGCGTGCAGGTGGTCCTCTCGGCTTATGCCGATCACGTGCTCCTCACGGTCACGGATCCCGCTGACTTGCGGAGGATGCGGGAATGCCAGCAGATTTACTCGGACGCATCCTCCGCCAAGATCAACTGGGAGAAATGTTCCGGACTCCTGGTGGGTCAGTGGCGGGTGGACTCCCTGCCGGAGGAGTTCAGGCCTTTCACCTGGAGCACCACGCACCTCCTCTATTTGGGAGTCTACCTTAGCCCTGCCGAGGACGCCTGGCCGGCGAACTGGCAAGAGCTGGAGGCCAAAGTCACTGCTCGCCTAGGACGCTGGACAGGACTGCTCCGAGTGTTGTCCTACAGGGGTCGAGCGTTGGTCATAAACCAGCTGGTGGCCGCCATGTTGTGGTACCGGTTGGTCACTTTGATCCCTCCCCCTGCGTTTGTCACCAAGATACAGAAGAAGCTCATCGACTTCTTCTGGGACAAAAGGAAGCACTGGGTCTCTGCCGCGGTTCTGTGTCTCCCGCTTAGGGAGGGCGCTCAGGCGCTGGTGTGCCTTCGCACCCAGGCTGCGACTTTCCGTCTTCAGACGCTGCAGAGATACCTGTATGTTAAGAATCCTCCGAGATGGTGTGCGCTGGCGACGGTTTTCTTCCGCCAGCTGCATGGCCTCAATTACGACATGCAGCTCCTGTTCGCGAAAGTGGGCGGCAGGCGTGCCAGCCTACGGGAGCTGCCTGTCTTCTACCAGGAACTACTATGGGTTTGGAACTACATCGCTTCCAGGTGGAGCTCTCCCCTGTCAGGAGCGGCGGCTCTCCTTCGGGAGCCGCTGCTCAGGAATCCGCACCTCCACGAACGCAAGTTCGGGCGGCTGGCGGAGGGCAGGGCTGTGCTTGGCAAGGTGACCAGAGTCAGGGACCTGCTCGATGGCGGAGGAACGGGCTGGATGGCGCCAGAGGAGCTGGCGCGGCGCCTGTCCTGGGCCAACGTCCGGCTCACGGTCGAAGCCATCGAATCGGTGAAAGCGGCACTGGGCCCCGACTCCACTAGGTGTATCGAGGCGGCTCAAGCATGTGGGGCGATCCCGTCCGAGCTTACCCCCGTTCGGACAGAATTCCTCATCGGCGCCCGGCCCCAAAACTCCCCTCGGGAACCGGCGCCTCACAACTTGAGCCGTCTTGAGGAAATACCCTCCGTGCCTTTTCATTCCGCGTGGAGGGGTTTCCTGTACGGGCTGCTCCTGCACACTCTCCACTTTGCCATCTTCGTCTACCGTCCGGACACGCCTTGGCGTGGCGTCTTGCCGACTGGCGGTGGTGGAGGTCCCCAATGGAGGGCTCTCTATGCGGGAGTCCTCCCTTGTTCCATCGGGGACTTGGCCTGGAGGGTGTTGCATGTAGCGGTCCCGTGCAATAAGGTTTTAAGTAGGTTCACGGACTCCCAGGCCGCCTGCATTTTTTGCGGCCTGGAGGAGTCCGTGTTTCACGTTTATATGGAATGTGAGATGTTGCAGCCCCTCTTTCACTACTTGAAGGGGCTGCTCCTCGATGTTTGGTTGCACTTCAGTCCCACGCTCTTGATCTATGGTCACCCGGTGCAAAGGGGAGCGGACAGGTTGGAGGACCTCCTTGTGGGCCTGCTCCTGGGCCTGGCTAAAAGAGCCATCAATTGGTCCAGGCAGCGGGCGGTCGAGGGTGTCGTCCAGCCGGATTGCCTGCCTCTCTTCCGCGGCCATGTTCGTGCCCGGGTGGCCCTGGAGATGGAGCACGCGGTGTCCGCCGGTGCGCTTGAGTATTTCCACGACCGGTGGGCGCCACGGGGACTGGAGTGCATCATCAACACGGAAAACCAAATTTTAATTTGATTTGTTAAGTTTTAGTTGAACTTTTGTTTACAGTCCAATTTGTTTTTTTTGGGTACAAGCAAAAGAGTTACCCTCTGTTCAGTGAATACCTGTTATTATTGTTCTCCTGCAGTCCGTATATTATTTATACTCGGACACTACATTGGCGACGAACAGGTTCAAACTCACCTGCAGTACTGCATCACCTCATGGGGATCTTTCCCTGAGAAGATGCTTTTGGAGGCCGAAGTCAGAACAACAGGCGTCGACCACGGGCAACCGGCCAAGGATCCATCGGAGTTCGGAGAGTTGCAGGAGAGGCTGTGGAGAGCTGGGCTTGGCTCCCCAGTCAAGGTTTTCCAGCAAATCGTGCTGGTAGCAGGTAGTGCGCTGACCCTTCCGGACTGCGGCGGGCTGGAGCTCGATCGAGCGGCTCTGAAAAGGGGCCGTGCAGCGTCGTCGGGAGGAAAAGAGAGAGAGAGAGAGGGTAGAGCGCACAGGGCACGGTCGGTGCTCAAGAGCTGGGCAGCGTAGCGAAAATAAAACAAGGGGAAGGAAAAGTGAGACGCGCCGAAGCCGCGGGTCGCTGCCATTACCCTGCAGAATGCTAGGAGCAGCATGGCAGGAAGGGGAAGAAGGAAAAGCACGGGAGGCGCCATTTTATTCCATTGGGGAAGAAGGAAAAGCGCGGGAGGCGCCATTTTAATCCATTGGTGAAGAAGAAAAAGCGCGGGAGGCGCCATTTTAAATCACCCAAGATGCCAAAAAGTGGCAGTATCACTGCTTTCGACAACGAGGTAGAAGACTGGACCACATATGTGGAAAGAATTGAAGTGTACTGCAAGGTAAATGAGGTGGCCGATGGAAAGAAGGCGTCGGTATTATTAAATTTGATGGGTGCGAGAACGTGTGGCCTATTGCGGAATTTAATTACCCCAGCTAAACCAATGGAGAAAAGTTTTGAGGAGATTGTTAATATCTTACAGGAACACCTAAACCCTACACTGCTGCTGATAGCAGAAAGATTCAAGTTCCATAAAAGAAACCAGCACAAAGATGAGAGCAATGCTGACTATCTTACGGAACTACGCAAGTTATCGAAGCACTGCCAGTTCAGAGCAGGACTGGCAGACACCTTACGGGATAAGTTTGTCTGTGGGCTCCAGAGTGAAGGAACCCAGAAACGACTACTTTCGGAAAAGGACCTGACACTAGAACAGGCTTTCAGCGTGGCAGTATCCTACGAAGCAGCAGCATGGGGAGCTGTGGAAATACAACAGAAACCACAGGAATACAGTGCTAACGAAATGGCGTATGGAGCAGAAAAGTGCTATCGCTGCGGAAGAACAACCCATGATCAGAAGGACTGCTGGTTTAAGGACAAAGTATGCAGGCAATGTGGGAAAATGGGACACATAGCAAGAGTCTGCAGGTTGGGAAAGAAAACCAACACTACAAGAACTACTAAGGAAAAGTACAAGAAAGTAAAGAAATTGACAGACAGTAGTTCAGAAGATCAGGAGAGTGATAAGGACTCTGGGAGCAGGAGACTAAGTTGTCTAAAGTTACACAACGTGATCGCAAAGGAGGATCACCGAACCATTTGGGTCACCCCCATGATAGCAGGGTCCCAGTAAAGATGGAATTGGACACAGGATCAGCCCTAACTGTCATGAATCGATGAGACTATGAGCGGCTATTCTCACACATACCCTTGAAGGACACGTCCATTGTATTGAAGACATACACAGGGCAAAAAGTCTACCCCAGAGCAAAAATAGGGGTGCCATTTGAATACAACGGCAAGGAAACACAGAAACTGTATCTATATATACTACCAGATGGAGGACCACCATTATTGGGACGTGAATGTATCCGAAAAATACAATTGGATCGGCATTCCATTCAGGTGCTAACTGTGACTGATAAAAAGGATGATGACGTCACACCTGGACGACTGTCAAAGATTCTAACTGACGCGAAAAAGGTGTTCCAACAAGGACTTGGGACTCTAAAAGGAGTAACGGCAATGATAAAAATCGAAGATAACGCAAACCCAACATTTTTTAAGGCCAGCCGTTGAAGCAGAGCTGGAGAGTCTAAGCATTCGGGCGTGCTGTCCAAGGTGGACTGGAGCGAGTGGGCCACACCCATCGTCCCTGTAATGAAGAAATCATTGAGCAGCACGCCTGGGGAACTGAAGAAAGTTCGCATCTGTGGGGACTTCAAGGTAACTGTGAACCCAGTCCTACACACAGTACAATATCCACTTCCACGGATAGAAGATATTTTCGCCTCACTATCTGGAGGGAAACGCTTTACAAAGATTGATCTGGCCCAAGCGTATCTACAAATGGAGGTGGAAGAAGCGTCCAGGAAATACCTCACGATAAACACTCACAAAGGCCTTTACCAGTACAATCGACTGGTATTCGGGGTAGCATCAACCCAGCTATTTGGCAGAGTGCGATGGATCAAGTCCTGCAAGGGATCCCGGGGACCCAGAGTTATTTGGACGACATCCTGGTTACGGGTGAAAATGACAGTGAACACCTTGCCAACTTGGAGCAGGTGCTCTCGAGATTACAAGAATATGGGCTACGAGCCAACCGCCCCAAATGCGAGTTCTTCAGGAGACAAATCTCGTATTGTGGCCACATGATTGATGAGGAAGGGTTGCATAAGTCGCCAGACAAGATTGAGGCTGTAGTCAAGGCTCCAGCACCGGAAAATGTGTCGCAACTGAGGTCGTTCCTCGGGTTGGTGAACTACTACCATAAGTTCTTGCCGAATTTATCTACAATTCTGCACCCACTGAACGCCCTACTGCAAACTGGAGTAACATGGAAATGGAGTGATGAGTGTAAGCGTGCCTTTCAGAAATGTAAATGCCTAATCACTTCAAAAGAAGTATTGGCCCACTACAATCCAACACTACCGATTCAGTTAGCATGTGGTGTGTCACCCTATGGCATCGGAGCGGTGCTGTCACACAAATTCCTTGACGGTTCAGAGAGGCCAATAGTCTTTGCGTTGCGCTCGTTAACCTCAGCCGAGCGTAACTACGCCCAGATTGACAGGGAGGCCCTCAGCCTGGTGTGGGGGGTGAAGAAGTTCAATCACTATCTGCACGGGCAGAAATTCACCCTACTGACTGATCATCAGCCCCTGGTCTCCATTTTTAACCCAAAGAAGGGCGTTCCAGTGATGACGGCGCAACGGCTGCAAAGATTGTCACTTTTTCTAGGGGCACATCAGTATGACATAGAGTACAAGGGTACGAAACAGCATGGAAATGCTGATGGGCTGTCGCGCCTATGTTGCCTACGGTAGAGGAAGCACCTGCAGTGGACCCTGTTGAGATATTCCATGCGACCATAGTCGAATGTCTATCTGTTACAAACTCAAATACAGAGAAGGAAACACGAAATGACCCGACACTCTCATGGGCCTATGATTTGACGGTGAAGGGATGGCCAGCACATGGCGACTCACTGTTGCCAGCATTCTCGCCAAGGAGAGAACAGCTGTCAGTGTGCCGGGGGACCTGGATGTGTGGATTCCGAGTGGTATTTCCACCCAAGTTGAGAGATAGATTGCTCAATGAGCTTCATGAGGGTCATCTGGGAGGGGTAAAAATGAAGAGCCTAGCCAGGGCGTTTGTGTGGTGGCCGGGAATCGATCAAGAAATCGAGGATATAACCAAGAGATGCACAGGATGCCAGAAGGTCCAAAATGCTCCACCACAGTGTAAGGGTTGGGGGCTTCTTTAAACTGGTTTAATGTAATTTTCCTGGTCTTGCAGCCTTTGCCTGCACTCAGACCAATTCCAATAAAACCAATTTTAAAACAGCGGTTCCGAATCGCTACCCCTCCTTTAGTTCTGAGTGGAGGAACTTATAATTAATGATATTAAAATGGAACAAGTGGTTTGGATGAGAGAAGATCAAGTTTTATTACCTAAATAAACTACAATCAAAAGAATAAACTATACCACACGAACACAGTAATTACAGTAAAACTATATAACAGGGGGTTGCAGACGGCGAAAACGAGGGATACAATGGCTACAATGTTATTTAAACAATCTTAGCAACACCCTTAAATCACCACCCCTTAACTCCTGCTAGGTTGCCTTGTTGAGGAGTCAGAAATTCTGCTCACCTGTGGTCCAGCGAAGTGAGAGAGAGAGAGGGAGAGAGAGAGAGAGAGAGAGAGAGACTCAACTATGGTCCCAGGAAGTAAAAAGAGATAGCTTCTCAGCAGCTATCCTATATATCTGGTGAGCCCCCCCTCCCGCCTGCTGTTCTGCCCTGCAAGGGCTGTGTGCAAAATTCCCCACCCAAAGGGTCCAATACACAAGAGAAAGCTGTGATTGGCTAACTCAAAGTGGTTAGACTGGGTTAATGTGTCTTCCGAAGCTCCCTGGGCTGAAACAAAAGGGAAATGCAACAGCCCTATTGTCCAGTGCTGGGTGATTTAAAACCCATTCAATTCTTAAACGTTTCCCATTCAAGGTACAAAAGTCTCTTCTGCAGTTTAGATGTATCCACTCGATATACAAACAAATGCTAATAGCATTCAATTGTTTTGTAAACAAAGCATTGTCCTTTGTCTTCGGCCATGTGGTGACAGCCATTTTCACCCCTGGAAATTTAAAAGCACAACGCCCAGGGATTCTTTAATCAAAAAAATTGATCTTCAGAACTGTAAATTATTGCGAATTCTTACAGTCCGCCCTTGGATACTTCCAGCTTGCTTGTATAATCCTCTTGAAGAAATGAGCAATAATTTCTGACCCCCCACAAACAACCATCCCCTGTATTTACCTAATAGCTATCTGCCACTGATCCCCGTCCCGTCTATTCCCCTGAAATTCAATAAAAAAACCATGGTACGGTAGGCATCTTACAGATACTTCAGTTTTCAATAAGGGGTCTCATACCCCTACACGCTTGTAAAATGATACAGTGTAAACCAAATTTACAATCACTTTTTTACATCATAAGTTATTACAAAATGTTGCAATCTTAGTTACACAATGTACTCACAATGGTCCCAAGCATGGAGAGGGTCCTACGCCTCTGCTCAACTTGGAGTTGTCACAAACTGGTCCCAAGCACGGAGAGGATCCTACGCCTCTGCTCAACTTGGGGCTGCAACACAAAATACAAAAAATCATTAAACATTTGAAACAACATGCTTAAATAAACCCCGATCATCACGTGTCGGTGATGGGTCACGAAATTCGAGTGGGTATTGCTCCTCCCACTCGGGCAGTAAAAGGACTTTCCACCCCCCTTTGATCGTCTTAAACTTTAAAACAGGCAGAATGGATTTACCGACCAGCCTGCTCCGCCAGCCCCGAACCGTTCCCTTGTCCCTTTGTGGAGGCGGGGTACCCCTCACGTTTAAAATTACCTTGGCACAGACTGAGACCAGGGAGTATGGGATCTCATAACTCCCAGTCCCTCCCCCTCCCGTCTTCCCTCGACTGGCTGCAGAAAATGATGGGTGCCTGTGTGGCGGCTCTCCCTGGCCCCACACTGATCCGGTCACCCACTCATCCTTCCCAGCTACACATATCCTCTTTGCCCGTGGGCCCCCGGGTGAGTTCCTCCCTCCCCTGACCGCACCCACGTGACTCTTGGGTCTCCCCCTCCTCTATACAATCTTCCCGGGCCATCACCACCCACCCCCGGGGAACGCGTCCCTATCACAAGGCGCCCGCGCTTCCCCATCGTGACTCCTCAACAGCGAGGACTCCCGGACGTGAACTTCGGTCAGGATAGTGCTGGGTTGGGGGCCGTGCCCCACCCAGCTGGGGCCATCTCCTCCCCGTAGGAGGAGTAGGCAGGTTCCTCCGGACCCTGTCCGGTTTTTCCCGAAGATCGCTGCGGGGTTTCCCTCTGGATTCGTCCAGTGGTGAGGTGATCCCCAACATTCCGTATCTTCATTCGATGCCCAGCTCGGGCTGGGCGAACATGGCTGCTTCATTTTCCAATCTCCTGCAAAAACTTAAAAGGACATGCAGCCAGGTCTCACTGATCTGCTGCCTTAGGTGGAGACATGGTCAGGTCCCTCGACCTCGGACCAAAATGCAAACATTTGGCACACATGTAAACTTAAACTCTTAAACTTAAACTTAAACTACCAGTTATGTTAACAAACTTAAAATACACCTTAAAAGCACGCTATATTCGCACAGCTATAATACAAATGCCGCCCATCTCCGGACGGCCAGGCTAATCCCTGTCACGGTCGCAGATTGCTGCTGGCTGCAGCGAAGCTGGACTGCCTCCTGTCTTTGGTCCCTCGCAGCTTATGGCTGTTGAGTGGGGGCCTCTGTTCTCTGGCTTCTCCCTGGCTCGGGAGGCCGCCCTACTCCACTGTAAAGTGGGTGACCATGCTTTCTTAGGCTGGGGCACCCGCTGTGACCTCCTGAGGGGTGTCTCTATGGGGGAAACTTTGGCTGGCAGACCCTGAGCTTGGGTCACAGCCCCAGCTGGCTGGGAACCTTCTCCCCCATGTCCAAATAGCCCGCAATGCATAATGTACCTGGCAGCCTGCCGGTACTCTGGGTTTGCCTCCTTTTCCCTGCCCACTCCTGTGCTGGGGGCAGGTATTCCCTCGCCACCCGCTGCTGGTGGCTGCAAATCCTCCTCTCCAAGTCCATAACCTGGTGCCAGCTCCCCCTCTTTGTCCCCTGTAAGAGGGATTGCTCTCCCTGCCCCCGCAGGGTCCCACATCAGGGGGGGGACCACTCTAGAAGTGGGCTGGGAAGCTGGTCCCTTTAAACAGGCCACAGTGCCTGTCTTTACAGGCGGTGAACTTGAACTTGCCTTGTACAATTTTTCTGAATTTCTCTGTGCCCCATCCCTGCCTGTAATCACTGCCACTGGCCCGGACCCATATGGGTCCCAGAAAGTGCCTGCACGTGCACTCTCTTTGACCAGCATACCGGCCAGTCATTGTGGGGAGGCAGAGGTGGGCGAGGGGGTTGCAGCACCATTGATGGTTGCTACCTTTCCCTGGTTGGTCAGGAGAGACCACATTACCTCCAGTAGCGACTCGACTGAGGCGGGGGAGATTCCTGTCTCTACCCTTTGGGCTGGGGCTGGGGGATTCTTTCCCTTGCTATCCTTCCAGGGATTCTTACAGTCTTTTCCCCAGTGACCATCTTTCGCACAACCATAGCAATTTAACGTAGCCTGGAAGGGACTGTTCCCCTCCTGGTGCCACTCTTTCTTATACTGAGCCCCAGGTTTAAGCTCGTGGACCTCCTCCTGCTCTCTCTTCACACTCTTCCTAACCCAGCCACCTATACCCCGATAGGTCAGCCTACACACTGCCGCTAAAATCCGCAGGGCTACCCACATACTGAAAATGAGAGAAACAAGAGCTGGTACTTTCTCCAGATCCAGACCACTTATTAAATCAAAAACTGCCTCCACTCCTACCTGGCTCGCGATTTGTAAGGGTTGGGGACTTCTTTAAACTGGTTTAAAGTAATTTTCCTGGTCTTGCAGCCTTTGCCTGCACTCAGACCAATTCCAAAAAACCAATTTTTTAAAACAGCGGTTCCGAATCGCTACCCCTCCTTTAGTTCTGAGTGGAGGAACTTATAATTAATGATATTAAAATGGAACAAGTGGTTTGGATGAGAGAAGATCAAGTTTTATTACCTAAATAAACTACAATCAAAAGAATAAACTATACCACATGAACACAGTAATTACAGTAAAACTATATAACAGGGGGTGGCAGACGGTGAAAATGAGGGATACAATGGCTACAATGTTATTTAAACAATCTTAGCAATACCCTTAAATCACCACCCCCCTTAACTGCTGCTAGGTTGCCTTGTTGAGGAGTCAGAAACTCTGCTTACATGTGGTCCAGCGAAGTGAGAGAGCGAGAGAGAGAGAGAGAGACTCACCTTTGGTCCCAGGAAGTAAAAAGAGATAGCTTCTCAGCAGCTATCCTATATATCTGGTGAGCCCCCCTGCCCCCCTGTTGTTCTGCCCTGCAAGGGCTGTGTGCAAAATTCCCCGCCCAAAGTGTCCAATACACAAGAGAAAGCTGTGATTGGCTAACTCAAAGTGGTTAGACTGGGTTAATGTGTCTTCCGGAGCTCCCTGGGCTGAAACAAAAGGGAAGTGCAACAGCCCTATTGTCCAGTGCTGGGTGATTTAAAACCCATTCAATTCTTAAATGTTTCCCATTCAAGGTACAAAAGTCTCTTCTGCAGTTTAGATGTATTCACTCGATATACAAACAAATGCTAATAGCATTCAATTGTTTTGTAAACAAAGCATTGTCCTTTGTCTTCGGCCATGTGGTGACAGTCATTTTCATCCCTGGAAATTTAAAAGCACAACGCCCAGGGATTCTTTAATCAAAAAAATTGATCTTCAGAACTGTAAATTATTGCGAATTCTTACAACAGGCCCCGCTACATCCATGGGAGTGGCCCTCATCTCCATGGCAATGGGTACACATTGATTTTGCTGGTACATTTATGGACTCAATGGCCTAGAAATTCAGTATAGCCACTTTTGGGGCGGTAAAGTCGGGCGGCCGCTAAAGTTTGCGCCCGCCGGAAAGTGGAGGGCAGTTCGCCGAAATTCAGTAGCTTTGGCCAAGGAGTTTGCTCGAGCGCTAAAACTGGCGATGCACGGCCATCTTTAGGCGCTAAGCCGGCGGTGCAGACTGATACCGCTGAGGCTGGGCGCAGCGCAGGTGCGGTCATGTTTTGATTGACAGCAGACACCCTGGCGCCGGCCAGCTCTTAAAGGGGGAAGGGTCGACTTGGTCTGCTGCCATGCCCTGGATACTGCAGCCCTCCAGCTAGGCCTAAACACTGCTGCTGGAGAGAAATAGCACCAGGAAGGATGCAGAGGGCCCGTGAGTGAGCGCAGCGCTTCTCTGGCCATGATTTAAAGGTGCTGGTTAGGGCTTTGGAGAAGAGAAGCCATATCTTGTTCCCGGACAGTGGCAAGAAGCCTCCCAACAGGGTGTACAGGAGAGCCTGGAGGGATATCGCCCAGAGGGTCACAGCCACCTGCGATGTCCCCCGGACTGTTGTCCAATGCCGGAAAAAGTTTAACGACCTCACTCGGATTGTCAGGGTGAGTACTCTTTCCAGTGTCCTCCTCATCCTTGCATGTGCACCTCACATTATGGGCAAAGGGACCTCAAAGGCCTAATGGCCAGCCCTCATCCAGCAGCTATGGCACTGGCATGAACATCAATTGCACTTTCTGCACTTTACACACTGGCCAAGCTATTCGACCATGGGAGGCAGTGCACACAACAACAGGGCACCACACTGGCCAAGCTATTCGACCATGGGAGGCAGTGCACACAACAACAGGGCACCACACTGGCCAAGCTATTCGACCATGGGAGGCAGTGCACACAACAATGGGGCACCACACTGGCCAAGCTATTCGACCATGGGAGGCAGTGCACACAACAACAGGGCACCACACTGTACTTAGAGGCCGTCCTTTCTCTTGCAGGTCAAGCTGGCCCAGAATCTGAAGAGCCGGACTGTCACCGGGGGAGGCCGTCCCCAGTTCCAGCAGCTCAGTGACCTTGAGGAGCACGTGGGTCGACTCATGGGTGCCCGGGTAATTGGCCCCGTTGCAATTGGAGATGCCGACCCTCTGCTGGGCCCCAATGGTAAGGACATGAGCTTTTGGACCTCTCTCATTCCCATTGTGCTTCAGATCTACATCCTTTGCCACTGTCCGACCAATGTGCAGAATGCCATCACTCATGCCTCCCTCGCTGACGCCCTGTCCTCACTCTAAAGCTACTCTTGTGCCTTCCTGCTTTCAGCTGGTGAGGAGGAGGTCCCTGAAGCTGCGAGTGTCAGTCCCCCGGAAGAGGAGGACGAGGAGGAGCAACAGCAAGGCGGCCCATCAGGGGAACCCTCATCCGCGCCAGGGGATGGCAATGGAGAGGACACGTCTTCCCTGGAGGAGAGCCAGGGCGAAGTGTTGCAGGGGGGTGCAGCTCCTGTGCCCAGTGGCGTGCAGCCACGCGGGAAGGGTCGGGCAGCACGGCTGCCTTCTCCCCAGAGGGGGGAAGTGTTGCAGGGGAGTGTAGCTCCTGTGCCCAGTGGCGTCCAGCCACGCGGGAAGGGTCGGGCAGCTCGGCGGCCTTCTCCCCAGAGGGGGGAAGTGTTGCAGGGGAGTGTAGTTGCTGGGCCCAGTGGCGTGCAGCCACGCGGGAAGGGTCGGGCAGCTCGGCGGCCTTCTCCCCAGAGGGAGAGTCCGGCCTCCAGTCCGGAGATGGTCCTCGCCCAGGAGGTGCGCCTCCTTGATCAAATGTCCGCAGACTCGGATCGTCGGCACACCGAGTTCATGGGTGTTGTAGCACGGTTGCCTGAGGCCATTGAGTCCCTGGCTCATAGTGTGTCCGATTTCGGGGCCTCACAGGCCAGGGGTTTCGAACAACTCACGGCAGCACAGGCCAGGGGTCTCGAACAATTCGAGGCATCACAGGACGCGAGTCGGGACGAATTCAGGGCAGCACAGGCAGCGAGTGGACAGTTGATCAGTGGTGCCGTGCAGTCACTGGCTGGTCTGATGCGGGCACAGACCAGGGCAGTACGGGCACTCACTGCTGCCACACTCGCTGTGTCAGGCAGGCATCACCAGGGCACCCGCCGCACTGCAGCAGCACAGCGGTCTGGCCTTCACCAGATTGCTGCGCTTGCTGCAGTGCCAGCCCGGCCGAGTGCCAGTGTCTCAGGCGAGCAGCGAGCGCCTGGCATCAGCCAGCTTGCCCCCATTGCTGCAGCTGCCACAGCCACTCCCCCAGTGAAGCTGCGACGAGCTACTGGAGGGACTGATGCTGCCCAGGCACAGCTGCAGCAGTCAGCAGCCGGCCCCTCGAGGGCCAGAGCTCGTCTAGGCCGACACCCAAGGGCATCTGCCGTCACGCAATGTGCCACTCAGGAGCCTTCCCCCAGCCTTGCAGCACCCACAGGGCCCAGGTTGAGGCAGAGCAGCAGGTCGGCCAGGGGCCGGAAAAGCCTGGACAAGGACTCGCCCTCTCGGCACACAAAGTAGAGTGTGTTGGCAAATGTTTTTTTATATGGGGGTGGTTGTGTTGTCTATGGGGGGGGTTCTTTTGGTAAGGCCGAGGATGAAGGCCATTTGGATGGACAAGTTTTGTTATTCCTCCCCAGGTTGTGGGAGTGAGATATGTTTTTGACTGTTTTTTGGGGGTGTTGTCTGTTTTTGGGTTTCATGTGGGAAGGGCCCTGAGTTTGTTCAATAAAGCTTTTTCTTTATTCAGCTTGTCCATGTGTGATGTTTCAAGTGGTTGTTGCGTTAACCGGCTGAGAGCTTGCGGAGCAGCTGCATTCATGTGCCTTCATTGCCACAAGCCATTCCCTGACAGGGGGCCTAGAAGTGTCATTCAATAAGCCGCCGACGGACGGCCCTTGGACCTTGTGGCTCCCTCCTGGGCTGTTACTCCTCCTCCTCCTCCTCCTCCTCCTCATGGTCCTCCTGCTCCTCCTCCTGAGGTGGTGGTCCAACGTGAGGTGGCAGTGCCTGAGTCCTGCGGATAGCCAGGTTGTGCAGCATGCAGCAAACGACGACGAACTGGGAGACTCTATCCGGCGAATACTGCAGAGATCCGCCGGAGCGATCCAGGCAGCAGAACCGTTGCTTGAGGATGCCAATCGTTTGCTCTATGATGTTCCTTGTGGCTTGATGGCTTTCATTGTATGCCTCCTCAGCAGGGGCCCTGGGCACGCGGAGCGGGGTCATGAGCCATGTACACAAAGGATAGCCTTTGTCCCCAATAAGCCATCCTCTTGGGGGAGGCTGTGCCTGGAACATGTCAGCCACAGTAGTCTGGCGCAGGATAAATGCATCATGGCTGCTGCCTGGAAAGCGGGCATTGACAGCTAGGATGCGCTGCCTGTGGTCACACACCAGCTGTACATTGAGGGAATGGTAGCCCTTCCGGTTGCGGTAATCCTCGGCATTGTCGATAGGTGCCCGCAAAGCCACATGCGTGCAGTCAATGGCGCCCTGCACCATGGGGAAGTTGGCGATCCTCGCAAATCCGACTGCACGCTGCTCCTGCCTCTCTAGGGTCATGGGGAAGGAGATGAATTGGTGTCTCCTTGTGAAAAGGGCATCGGTGACCTGCCGGATGCAGCGATGCACGGCGAACTGGGAGATGTTAGCTATGTCCCCAGCAGCGGCTTGGAAGGAGCCGCTTGCATAAAAGTTCAGAGCCACCGTGACCTTCACTTCCACCGACAGAGACATCCTGCACATCAGCTGTGGATGCAGATCTCTGTGAAGCAGCTGGCAGATCTCTGCAGCCACCTCCCTTCTGAAGCGCAGCCTCTTAACACACTGCGCGGCAGTCATGGTGAGATACGACACCTGTTGGCGGTATTCCCTGAGTGGGTAAGGCCTATGTCGCTGACGCCTGATGCCCCCTCTGCGTCTAGGCATGGCTGCCCCTCTCACACAGCGTCTGCGAACCCTTCGCACATAATGCTGGAACTGAGGGTTGGAACCCCATGCAGCCCCCATAATATACTTGCAAACAATGAAGTCACAATGAGGCAAATTTCCAAGCTCTGGCCAGAAGCCAAAAATACCTCTCCTATGTTGGGCCAAATCAGTAAGGTCTCTTCCTTGGTCTCTGTCCAGAAATCCGTTGCAGAAAAGTCATTGCAGCAAAATGGCTGGCCTTTATAGTTCAGTGTAAGTGCCCTTTAATTAGCGCTCCCCGAGGCCCGCAGGGCCTCTGCTGCGTTCCACTTCACAGTTCTTAACACCGCCACGCCCACATTGGGTGGGCACGACTGAAGTTCCGGTTTGGGGTGCACAAAGGGTGTTGCACGACGAAATGACGTCATAAGTTGCGCGCGCAGCTGAGCGCACGCAAACACTTTGCGCCGGTGCTAAATGTCTACTGAAGTTGGGCGTAGGCGCAGATCATCGTGTGCCCGGGCGCTAAGTGCCTCGCGCTCGAGATCTACCCCTCCTAAGGCGCTAACGGCTGGCGAACGCAACTGAATTTCTAGGCCAATGTTCCTAATCGCTGTGGACGCCCATTTGAAATGGCCAGAGGTCATCAAAATGTCCTCCACCACCACGGAGAAAACTATTGCAGTGCTATGGACCATCTTCGCCACAGTTTGTGTCCGAGGATTTCCGGAGGTTTCTGAGGAATAATGGGGTGAAACATTACACATCTGCCCCATATCATCCAGCCACAAATGGATTGGCTGAGAGGTTTGTTCAGACCTTTTGAAAGGCCATAAAGGCAATGTATAATGACGACATACCACTACAACACAAGGTGGATAATTTCTTGTTTGCTAACCGGAATGCGACACATGCAGTCACCAACCAAGCTCCAGCCATAATGTTCTTCAACCGAAGGCTAAGATGTCGCCTGGATTTGCTCAAACCAAACATAAGACGAGATGTTGAGGATAAGCAATTCCAGCACATAAATGAGAAGCCAACCAGGAGCTTCAAGATAGGGCAACCAGTCTTGGCCCGCGACTATCGAACAGAAAAATGGCAGCCAGGAATGATATGCACACACCAGGAACAACTAATGTACACAGTGGACGTTGGAGAGAGCATTGTGAGATGCCATGCTGACCAGTTCTAGAGTCACAGGAACAGGCCAAACCCATACCATGAGCAGGTGCACCTGGTAATCAACCCGAAGTACAGATTGCGTCTACCTCAGAAGCAGTGGTATTGGAAGCTGACGAACCAACCAATGACAATGAGCCAGAATCAACTCCACCGCAAGAACAGGATACATGAGAAAGGCGCTATCTAGTCAGGATCAGGAAGCCTCCTCTAAGACTGAACTTATAAATGATTATTTCAGTTGATGTATATAGTACAGAGAAAATTGTAATTGTAATTAGTTATTATTTAGTTGTTAAATGAATGTTATGTACTGTTTATCTAAAAGGGGAGGAATTGTTGTGTATGTACCTTTAAGAGAAGAACTGATTCTATACTGCAGTACCGGCAGTGACCACCCCTGTATAAAAAGCCATAGCAGGCGTCTGTACGTCAGTCTTAAGTTACCCTCTGTTCAGCTGCAAGCACGAGCAGAGGGAGCAGCCAGACTTTGGAGAGTGGATTAAAGTGGTGGTCCCCTGACCAGGAAGAGGAGGAGAACGTTGGACCACCACCACCAACTCCACCATCATTACATCAACTGAGGTGCCTGGAGAGAGAGGACAGAGGAGGAGAAGGAGAAAGGAGGCCTACATCAACATCAACCAGGGGAGAGGCCTTTCTATCACTGCCTCCCCAATTTGGCCTCCACTTCAGGAGAGGGAGAGAGGGGAGAGAAACCAACTGCTTGAAAGGAGGGAAGAAAACTTCATCCGGAACATCTACAGGTGGGTGTCATTTGGGGCACTCTCCCAAGACTTTGTATTTTAGGTGGGGGGAGAAAAGAAGAAGCAAGGCCGGATCATCAAGGGGTGTAGTGTGTGTGTGCTCTTGTTAAAAGCTAGGCCACACACACCACTAATTAGCATCCCTTCTATTGCCTGCCCTGGGAGAGCTTGGAGCTGCCCAAGGTGAAGTCCTTAATTTAATTTAATTACATCGTTAAGACCTGTTGCAGGACGAAGCCTGGGCTTCTCCAGCTTTTTCAGGTGAAGACGTCTTCTCCCCCTGCCAGAAGACCACCATCACCAAAGACTTTTTCCATCGGAGAGTGCAACCCTGCCTACACCCACCCACCATCCTGAGTGGCAACACTGCCCTTTGCGGCCTCCCTCCTTCCCACCCCCCCACCTCTCTCTCTCTCTTTGTCTCTCTCTGCCTGTCTTTCTAAGGCACCTTAGTTTCATCTATTTTATTAATTGCCAATTGAGCAGAGGGGCGAGGGCTCCTCTCCCAATTTAAATCAATAAGGAGAGAGGTGTGTCCTCATTTTAATCAGCTCCCTCTGCTCAATAGAGGACAAAAAAATATATATATACACCGAGGCCATTAACACCTTCAGGCCTGTGACTTGGGGTGAGTGTAGCCCTTAAAAAAAGCACCCCAGAATGGCGACTGCATCTTCGCCGGTGGCGGGGCCAGCCGGAACCTATGCGAGAGTGGTAGCCACAGCCACAGCTGCTCCCGCTGTTCCTGCTGCCCCGTCACCTTTTCGATTAATAACAAAAAAGCTTGGGGTGAAGAGCTACACTCACCCCACTATGACCATCGAGGCCTGCGTCAAGGCCATGGCTGGGGTTGTCGGCCCCTCAGCCATCGTCGCGGCCTCGAAAATGTATGGGAAGGCTGTGTTCTTCCTGGGGTCGGAGCGGGCGGTGTCCCTGGCTGTCGCCAAGGGGCTCACCGTGGGCGGGACCTTCCTGCCGGTGGATCCTCTCGAGGCCACCGCGCAGAGGATCATTATTTCCAACGTCCCGCCCTATGTTCCTGGTGAGCTCCTCCTTCCCCATTTGCGACAACTTGGGGAGGTGAGGTCGGGGATCACGCCCATCCCGCTCGGCTTCCGGGAGGCCAGCCTTCGCCACGTCTTCTCCTTCCGGCGCCAGCTGTTTATCCAGCTGGCGCGGGAGGAGGACACTGAAGGGGCGTTCATCGTCCTCCACGAGGGGACCGCCTACCGTGCCTTTTGGACGTCGGACGGTGTGAGGTGCCATGCCTGCAGGGAGGTGGGGCACATCAGGAGGAACTGCCCTGCCTCCAAGGCCGCCGGATCATCTCGTGCGGCCGAGGCTGGCGCCGCCGCCGCCACCCTTCCCCCCGGATCTGCCCGCGCGTCAAGTACGTCTGATGCGCGGTTGACGTCGGGGGCCGATGCCACCAAGGCCTCCGATGGGGGGGAGGGAGCGTGTCCGGCCGGAAAGAAGGCGCGGGGAAAAAAGAAGCACCTTAGGGCAGGTCCCCCCGTGGATGGTGAGCCCTTGCCCCTTGAGCCCCTTACACCCGCGCTCCTCGCGGAGTTGATCAGGGCAGATGTGAGCGGGAGGGGCCCCGTGCCCGAGCCTGTGGCCGCAACCGCCGCAGCGGTAATGGCAATACCTGCGGCCGGGCTCGGGCCCGAGGAACCCGACAAAGCTGCTCCGCCGGAGGGAGTCGAGGAGGTCTCCCTCGCTCCCTCTGTGCTAAAAAGAAGGCGCGACCCCCTGGATGAGGAGGAGGACCGGGAGGAGGAAGGTCCCTCCGAGCAGGGGGAGTCGTCGCCCGCCGCGGGTACTGCGCCCCCCGCCCCCCCAGCGCTGTCGTCATCACCAGCGATCGGCAGGGGTCGCCTGTCCCTCGGGAGGCTGAGGCAGATGTGTCTGTCCAGCACGTGCCTCCCGGGGATGGGGATGAGACCCTGCCCGTGGGGGGGGTTGCGGAACAACCCGCGGCAGTAATTGAAGTTGACCTTTTATCGGTGTCGTTACCCCTCGCCGGGTCGGGCAGCCTGGGGGCTGGGTCGGGCGAGCTCGAGGATAATGAGCTCGCCCAATGCGACCCGGACGTCTCCCAGGGGATGCTCGTCCTGGTAGAGCTTTTAATTCAAAATCCCCCGTCCGCTGGGTCGGAGGTTGGTGGCGGGGAGGAGGATGGCCCCCTGGCTGCGTCTCTGGTGCCGGATGTACTGGAGGAGTTGGAAATTGTTCTCTCCCCAGTTTCTCCAGTCGTTCCGGCGTCTGGGGCGGAGGGAAGCTCTGAACCGCCGCCGTCTTCTGGCCCGGCACCCCTAGAGGAGCCCAGGGAGAAATCCTCTGCCGCCGATCCTGGGGGTGGGATCCGGGCGGAGGCGGGGCTGGCTGGCGCGGCCGAGTCATTCGCTTCGCACTGCGCGGCGGACGGGTCGGCCGCTGGTGACGACCCCCTGGAGGAGGATGGGGACTCGGTGATGGGCACGGAGGACGATTCGGACTCCAGCGCCGACGTGGCGATGGATGACCTCGTGCCCCTTGCCGAGTCTCCCCTCATTTCCGTAAGGGAACTCCGGGATTTTATGGCCACGTGCCTGGGTCAGCGCAATAAGGTCCGGCTGGCCCTCGACAGGTGGTCGGAGCTGGCGCTGCTCATCGATTCCGTCCGCGCCGCCGTTAAGATCTTGGGCGCGGACGAGGGTGTGAACCTGCTCGAGCTGCGTCGGCTCACAACGTTTCTCACTGGGCTGCTGAGGAAGTGGCGGCGGACCAGCGGCTGCGCTTCCTCGCCCCGTTAGGTGTAGGTAGAGGTTGCACTATGCTTCTGACATGAAGATAACCATAGCCAGCCTCAACATCAACGGCAGCAGGGAGGCGCGCCGCAGATTCAATAACTTCTCGGTCCTTCGGGACGGGAAGTATGCGGTGTGCTTCCTGCAAGAAACCCACACCGTTCCAGGAGACGAAGCCACGTGGCTCCTGGAGTGGCAAGGAGGGGTCAGCATGAGTCACCTCTCCAACAATTCCAGCGGGGTGGCTATCTTGCTGGCCCCGCATTTTCAGCCGGAGATCTTGGGGGTCAAGGAGCACGTGCCGGGCCGCTTGCTCCATGTCACTGTTCGCCTGGGGGGCGTGCCGCTCCATCTAGTGAACGTGTACGCCCCTCAGACCAGTGCGCAGCAAGTGCGCTTCTTCGAAGAAGTGTCCGCTCTCTTGGGCTCCATCGACGTGGGCGAGTGCGTCATCCTCGGGGGGGATTTTAACTGCACCCTCGAGGCGCGGGACCGTTCGGGTCCCCCGCGAAGCCCGGCGGCGATGGAGAAGTTGAGGGACCTGGTTGGGTCCTTTGACTTGGTGGACGTCTGGCGAAATCTCCACCCCGACTCCAGCGCCTTCACTAGCGTGAGGTCTGGGGGAGGAAGGTCCAGAATCGACCGCCTCTACATTTCCCGGGCGTTCGTCTCCTGCGTTCCGGCAGCTTCCATGCGGCCGGTGCCGTGCACGGACCACCACCTGGTGTGAGCGGAGCTCGCTCCGCTGCGCGCGCGGGGGGGGTCCGTGTACTGGCATTTTAACAACCTGCTGCTGGAGGACGCACGGTTCCGGGATTCATTTCGTCGATTCTGGGCCGACTGGAGAAGGAAGCAGGGGGGCTTCCCCTCCTTGAGGCTATGGTGGGATGTGGGCAAGGCTCACATCCGTCTCTTCTGTCAGGAGTACGCGAAGGGGTCGACCAAGAGGCGGGAGGCCCGGGTCGGGCGGTTGGAGAAGGAGGTGCTCGACCTGGAGTCCCGTCTCGGTCAGGTCGTCGAGGACCCGGCCCTGCGGAAGGTGTACGAAGAGAAGAAGGGCACGCTGAAGGACCTGCAGCTCGTCGGGTCCCGAGGCGCGTACGTGAGGTCGCGGATCCAGCTCCTGCGGGACCTGGACCGCGGCTCCCCCTTCTTCTACTCGCTGGAAAAAAGGCGGGGGGTCCGTAAGCAGCTCTTGGGGCTGCTGGCCGACGACGGATCTCTGGTCTCGGATCCGGAGGGAATCAGCGCGGAGATCCGCGCCTATTACGGGGCTCTGTTCTCTCCGGATCCGTCCAGCGAGGATGCGCGCAGAGTTTTGTGGGAGGACCTGACGAAGGTTGGCCCGGAGGGCGCCGAAAAATTGGACGCTCCGCTAAGTCTGGCGGAGCTGACCGGCGCCCTCCACCAGCACTCTAGGGGAAAGTCCCCGGGGCTGGACGGGCTGACCGTGGAGTTCCACAGGGCGTTCTGGGACGTCTTGGGGGGCGACTACGCGCGGGTCCTGGGGGAAAGTTTGGCGACCGGGGAGATGCCCCTCTCTTGGCGCAGGGCGGTCATTGTCCTGCTGCCTAAGAAGGGCGATCTCCGCCTCCTTAAGAACTGGCGCCCGGTCTCCCTCCTCAGCACGGACTATAAAATCTTTGCCAGGGCCATGTCTGCTCGCCTTGGCACCGTGCTGGCCCACATGATCCACCCCGACCAGTCCTACACGGTCCCGGGCCGGACCATCCACGATAACATCCATCTGGTCCGGGACCTGGTCCACCACTCCCAGAGGGCTGGTCTGTCGGTCGCCTTCCTTTCCCTGGATCAGGAGAAGGCGTTCGACAGGGTGGATCACGAGTATCTCTTCGGGACTCTGCGCGCATTCGGGTTCGGGACGCATTTCGTCGCCCGGATCCGACTTCTGTACGCCGCCGCGGAGTGTCTGATTAAAGTTAACGGGTCCTTGACGGCGCCCCTTCGCTTCGGGAGGGGGGTGCGTCAGGGATGCCCCATGTCCGGTCAGTTATATGCCATTTGCGTGGAGCCTTTCCTGCGCCTCTTGCGGAAGAGGTTGACGGGACTGGCTCTGCAAGGGCCGGGCGTGGAGGTGGTCCTCTCGGCTTACGCCGATGACGTGCTCCTCACGGTCACGGATCCCGCTGACTTGCGGAGGATGCGGGAATGCCAGCAGTTTTACTCAGACGCATCCTCCGCCAAGATCAACTGGGAGAAATGTTCCGGACTCCTGGTGGGTCAGTGGCGGGTGGACTCCCTGCCAGAGGAGTTCAGGCCTTTCGCCTGGAGCACCACGCACCTCCTCTATTTGGGAGTCTACCTTAGCCCTGCCGAGGACGCTTGGCCGGCGAACTGGCAAGAGCTGGAGGCCAAAGTCACCGCTCGCCTAGGACGCTGGACAGGACTGCTCCGAGTGTTGTCCTACAGGGGTCGAGCGCTGGTCATAAATCAGCTGGTGGCCGCCATGTTGTGGTACCGGTTGGTCACTTTGATCCCTCCCCCTGCGTTTGTCGCCAAGATTCAGAAGAAGCTCATCGACTTCTTCTGGGACAAAAGGAAGCACTGGGTCTCTGCCGCGGTTCTGTGTCTCCCGCTTAGGGAGGGCGGTCAGGCGCTGGTGTGCCTTCGCACCCAGGCTGCGACTTTCCGTCTTCAGACGCTGCAGAGATACCTGTACGTCGAGAATCCTCCGAGATGGTGTGCGCTGGCGACGTTTTTCTTCCGCCAGCTGCATGGCCTCAATTACGACACGCAGCTCCTGTTTGTGAAAGTGGGCAGCAGGCGTGCTGGCCTGCGGGAGCTGCCTGTCTTCTACCAGGAACTACTATGGGTTTGGAACTACGTCGCTTCCAGGCGGAGCTCTCCCCCGTCAGGAGCGGCGGCTCTCCTTCGGGAGCCGCTGCTCAGGAATCTGCACCTCCACGAACACGGGTTCGGGCGGCTGGCAGAGGGCAGGGCTGTGGCTGGCAAGGTGACCAGAGTCGGGGACCTGCTCGATGGCGGAGGAGCGGCCTGGATGGTGCCGGAGGAGCTGGCACGGCGCCTGTCCTGGGCCAACGTCCAGCTCGCGGTCGAAACCATCGATTCGGTAAAAGCGGCACTGGGCCCCGACTCCACTAGGTGTATCGAGGCAGCTCAAGCACGTGGGGCGATCCCGTCCGAGCTTACCCCCGTTCGGACGGAATTCCTCATCGGCGCCCGGCCCCGAAACTCCCCTCGGGAACCGGCGCCTCACAACTTGAGCCGTCTCGAGGAAATACCCTCCATGCCTTTTCATTCCGCGCGGAGGGGTTTCCTGTACGGGCTGCTCCTGCACACTCTCCACTTTGCCATCTTCGTCTACCGTCCGGACACGCCTTGGCGTGGCGTTTTGCCGACCGGCGGTAGCGGAGGTCCCCAATGGAGGGCTCTCTATGCGGGAGTCCTCCCTTGTTCCATCGGGGACTTGGCCTGGAGGGTGTTGCATGGAGCGGTCCTGTGCAATAAGGTTTTAAGTAGGTTCACTGACTCCCGGGCCGCCTGCATTTTTTGCGGCCTGGAGGAGTCCGTGTTTCATGTTTATATGGATTGTGAGAGGTTGCAGCCCCTCTTTCACTACTTGAAGGGGCTGCTCCTCGATTTTTGGTTGCACTTCAGTCCCACGCTCTTGATCTACGGTCACCCGGTGCGGAGGGGAGCGGACAGGTTGGAGGACCTCCTTGTGGGCCTGCTCCTGGGCCTGGCTAAAAGAGCCATCAATTGGTCCAGGCAGCGGGCGGTCGAGGGGGTCGTCCAGCCGGATTGCCTGCATCTCTTCCGCGGCCATGTTCGCGCCCGGGTGGCCCTGGAGATGGAGCACGCGGTGTCCGCCGGTGCGCTTGAGTATTTCCACGACCGGTGGGCGCCGCGTGGACTGGAGTGCATCATCAACACGGAAAACCAAATTTTAATTTGATTTGTTAAGCTTTAGTTGAACTTTTGTTTATTTACAGTCGAATTGTTTTTTTTTGGGTCCAAATAAAAGAGTACCCTCTGTTCAGTAAATACCTGTTATTATTGTTCTCCTGCAGTCCGTGTATTATTTATACTCGGACACTACAGATTCTTACAGTAAAGAGCGATCAATTCTTACAGTAAAGATTGATCGAATCTTACAGTAAAGAGCGATCGATTCTTACAGTAAAGAGCCATCGATTCTAACTGTAAAGAGCGATTAATTCACACAGTAAAGAGCGATCGATTCTTACAGTAAAGTGCGATCGATTCTTACAGTAAAGAGCGATCGATTCTTACACTAAAGAGTGATCGATGTAACGTGAAATTGATTCTTACAGTAATTTGCAATCGATTCTTACGGTAAATTACGATCGATTGTTACAGTAAAGAGCCATCGATTCTCACAGTAAATAGCGATTGATTCTTACAGTAAAGAGCCATCGATTCTCACAGTAAAGAGAGATCGATTCTTACAGTAAAGAGCGATCGATTCTTACAGTAAAGTACAATCGATTCTTCCAGTAAAGTGCGATCGATTCTCACAGTAGAGAGCGATCGATTCTTACAGTAAAGAGCGATCAATTCTTACAGTAAAGTGCGATGGATTCTTACAGTAAAGAGCGATCGATTCTTACACTAAAGAGCAATCAATTCTTATAATAAAGAGTGATTGATTCTTACAGTAAAGTGTGATCGATTCTGACAGTAAAGAGTGATCAATTCTTACAGTAAAGAGCCATCGATTCTTACAGTAAAGAGTGATCAATTCTTACAGTAAGGAGCAATCGAATCTTACAGCAAAGAGCCGTCGATTCTTACAGTAAAGAGCGATCGATTTTTACAGTAAAAAGTGATTGATTCTTACAGTAAATAGACATCGATTCTGACAGAAAAGAGCGATCGATTCTTACAGTAAAGGGCAATTGATTCTTACAGTAAAGAGACATCGATTCTCACAGTAAAGAGACATCGATTCTTACAGAAAATAGCGATCCATTCTTACAGTAAAGAGCGATCAATTTGAACAGTAAAGAGCAGTCGATTCTTACAGTAAAGAGCGATTGATTCTTACAGTAAAGAGTGAATGATTCTTACAGTAAAGAGACATCGATTCTTACAGTAAAGAGTGATCGATTCTTACAATAGTTATCGATTCTCACAGTAAAGAGCGATCGATTCTTACAGTAAAGTGTGATCGATTTTGAAAGTAAAGTGTGATCAATTCTTACAGTAAAGAGCGATCAGTTCTTACAGTAAAGAGTGATCGATTCTTACAGTAAAGAGCGATCGATTGTTACAGTAAAGAGCGATCGATTCTTACAGTAAAGAGCGATCGATTCTTACACCAATTATCGATTCTTACAGTAAAGAGCCATCGATTCTTACAGTAAAGTGTGATCGATACTTACAGTAAAGACTGATTCTTACAGTAAAGAGCCATCGATTCTTACAGTAAAGAGCAATCGATTCTTACAGTAAAGCGTGATCGATTCTTACAGTAAAGAGACATCAGTTCTTACAGTAAAAAGTAATTCTTTCTTACTGTAAAGAGCCATCCATTCTTACAGTAAAGAGCGATTGATTCTTACAGTAAAGAGCGAATGATTCTTACAGTAAAGAAACATCGATTCTTACAGTAAAGAGTGATCGATTCTTACAATAAAAAGTTATCGATTCTCACAGTAAAGAGCGATCGATTCTTACAGTAAATAGTGATCGATTTTTAAAGTAAAGTGTGATCAATTCTTACAGTAAAGAGCGATCAGTTCTTACAGTAAAGCGCGATCGATTCTTACTGTAAAGAGTGATCGATTCTTACACCAATTATCGATTCTTACAGTAAAGAGCCATCGATTCTTACAGTAAAGAGCGATCGATTCTTACAGTAAAGAGTGATCGATTCTTACAGTAAAGAGCGATCAATTCTTACAGTAAAGAGACATCAATTCTTACAGTAAAAAGTAATCGTTTCTTACAGTAAAGAGCCATCCATTCTTACAGTAAAGAGCGATGGATTCTTACAGTAAAGAGCAATCGATTCTTACAGTAGAGGCAACGATTCTTACAGTAAAGAGTGATCGATTCTTACAGTAAAGAGTGATCGATTCTTACAGTAAGGTTGCATCAATTCTTACAGAAAAGAGTGATCAATTCTTACAGTAAAGAGCAATCGATTCTTACAGTAAAGTGCAATCAATTCTTACAGTAAAGAGACATTGAATCTTACAGTAAAATGCGATCGATTCTTACAGTACAAGCGATCGATTCTTACAGTAAAGAGACATCGATTCTTATAGTAAAGAGCAATCGATTCTTACAGTAAAGAGACATCCATTCTTACAGTAAAGAGTGAATAACGCTTACAGTAAAGAGCAATCGGTTTGTACAGTAAAGAGCCATCGATTCTCTCAGTAAATAGCAATCAATTCTTACAGTAAAGAGCGATCGATTATTACCATAAAGAGTCATCGATTCTTACAGAAAAGAGCGATCGATTCTTACATTAAAGAGCCATCGATTCTTGCAGGAAATTGTGATCGATTCTTACAGTAATTACGGATCAATTCTTACCGTAAAGAGCGATCAATTCTTACAGTAAAGAGCGATCGATTCTTACAGTAAAGACACATTGATTCTTACAGTACAGAGCGATCGATTCTTACAGTAAATAGCGATCGATTCTTACAGTAAAGAGCGATCGGTTCTTAAAGTAAAGAGACATCCATTCTTACAGTAAAGTGCGATCGATTCTTACAGTAAAGAGACATCAATTCTTACAGTAAAGAGTGATCAATTCTTACAGTAAAGAGCAATCGATACTTACAGTAAAGTGTGATCATTTCTTACAGTAAAGATTCATCCATTCTTACAGTAAAGTGCGATCGATTCTTACAGTAAAGAGACATCGATTCTTACACTAAAGAGACATCCATTCTTACAGTAAAGAGCGTTCAATTCTTGCAGTAAAGAGACATTGATTCTTACAGTAAAGCGACATCCATTCTTACAGTAAAGAGCGATCAATTCTTACAGTAAAGAGCAGTCGATTCTTACAGTAAACAGGCTTCGATTTTCACAGTAAAGAGCGATCGGTTCTGAGTGTAAACAGTGATTGATTCTTGCAGTAAAGAGCGATTGATTCTTATTGTAAATTGTGATTGATTCTTACAGTAAAGAGCGATTGATTCTTACAGTAAAGAGACATTGATTCTTACAGTAAAGAGCAATCGATTCTTACAGTAAAGTGATCGATTCTTACAGTAAAGAGACATCAATTCTTACAGTAAAGATTGATCAATTCTTACAGTAAAGTGTGATCGATTCTTATAGTACAGAGACTTTGATTGTTATCGAAAAAGCGATCGATTCTTACAGTAAAGATCGATCGAATCTTACAGTAAACAGCAATCGATTCTTACAGTAAAGAGCGATTGATTCTTACAGTAAAGAGACATCGATTCTTACAGAAAAGAGCGATCGATTCTTACAGTAAAGATCGATTGAATCTTACAGTAAAGAGTGATCGATTCTTACAGTAAAGTGCGATCGATTCTTACAGTACGGAGCGATCGATTCTTACAGCAAAGAGCGATCAATTGTCACAGTAAAGAGCCATCGATTCTTACAGCATAGAGTCATCGATTCTTAAATTAAAGAGCGATCAACTCTTACAATAAAGAGCGATCAATTCTTACAATAAAGATCCATCGATTCTTACAGTAAAGAGCGATCGTTTCATACAGGATCTCCAGTATGATTTTGACAGGTTGGGTGGTTGGGCAGATGCATGGCAGTTGCAGTATAATGTGGATCAATGCAAGGTTATCCAATTTGGTGCCAAAAAGAGGAAGGCAGATTATTATCTGGATGGAATAGATTGGGAGAAAGGGAAGTGCAACGAGACCTGGGTGTCCTGGTGCACCAGTCGCTGAAGGTAAGCATGCAGATGCAGCAGGTAGTTAAGAGGGCATATGGCATGTTGGCCTTGATTGCGAGAGGATTCGAGTACAGGAGCAAGGATGTCTTGCTGCAGTTGTACAGGGCCTTGGTGAGACCACAGCTTAAGTATTGTGTGCAGTTTTGGTCACCTTATCTGAGGAAGGATGTTCTTGCCATGGAGGGAGTGCAGCGAAGATTCACCAGACTGATACCTGGGATGGCAGGAATGATGTATGAGGAGAGATTGGGTCAATTGGGCTTATATTCGCTGGAGTTTAGAAGAATGAGAGGGGATCTCATTGAAACTTATAAAATTCTAACAGGACTAGCCAGACTACATGAAGGGAGGATGTTCCTGATGGCGGGGAAGTCCAGATCCAAGGGTCACAGTCTAAAGATTAGAGGTAAGCCATTTAGGACAGAGATGAGGAAGAATTTCTTCACCCAGAGAGTGGTGAACCTGTGGAATTCTCTACCACAAGAGGCAGTTGAGGCCAATTCATTAAATATATTCAAGAAGGAGTTAGATATATTTTTTAAGGCTAAAGGGATCAAGGGATATGAGGAGAAAGCAGGGACAGGGTACTGAATTTGGATGATCAGCCATGATCTCATTGAATGGCGGAGCAGGCTCGAGGGGCAGAATGGCCTACTCCTGCTCCTATCTTCTATGTTTCTGTGTTTCTCACAATAAAGTGCAATTGATTTTTACAGTAAAGTTCGAATCTTCCATTAAAGAGCAATCGATTCTCACAATAAAGAGTGATATATTCTCACAGGAAAGAGCAATCGCTTGTTACAGTAAAGAGCAATCAATTCTTACAGTAAAGAGCAATCGATTGTCACGATAACATTGATCAATTCTTAGTGAAGAGCGACTGATTCTCACGATAACATCGATCGATTCTTACAGTAAATAGCGATCGATTCTTACAGTGAAGAGCAATCGATTCTTACAGTAAAGATCGATTGATTCTTTCAGTAAATAGTGATCATTTCTTACAGTAAAGAGCAATCGATTCTCACGATAACATCGATCGATTCTTACAGTGAAGAGCGATCGATTCTCACGATAACATCGATTGATTCTTACAGTAAAGAGCGATCAATTCTTACAGTAATGTTCGATCGATCTTACAGTAAAGAGCCATCAGTTCTTAAAGTAAAGGTCGATCGATTCTTAAAGTAATGAGCGATCAAATCTTACAGTAAAGAGTCATCGATTCTCATAGTAAAGAGCGATCGATTATTGCAGTAAAGTGCCATAGATTCTTACATTAAAGAGCTGACAATTCTTACAGTAAAAAGCGATCGATTGTTACAGTAAAGAGCGATCGATTCTCACAGTAAAGAGCCATCGATTTTAACAGAAAAGAGCGATCAATTCTTAGTGAACAGCGATCGATTCTTACACTAAAGAGACATCGATTCTTACAGAAAAGAGCGATCAATTCTTACAAAAAAGAGCGATCGATTCTTACAGTAAAGGGTGATCGATTCTTACAGTAAAGAGCACTCGATTCTTACAGTAAAGAGCGAAAGATTCTTACAGTAAAGTGACATCAATTCTTACAGCAAAGAGCGATCGATTCTTACAGTAAAGAGCGATCGATTATTATAGTAAAGAGCTATCTTACAGAAATGCGATCGATTCTTACGTTAAAGAGACATCGATTCTTACAGAAAAGAGCGATCAATTCTTACAGAAAAGAGTGATCGATTCTTACAGTAAAGAGCGACCAATTCTTAAAGTAAAGAGACATCAATTCTTACAGTAAAGAGCGCGATTCTTACAGTAAAGAGATATCAATTCTTAGAGAAGAGCAATCGATTCTTACAGTAAAGAGACATCGATTCTTACAGAAAATAGCAATCGATTCTTACAGAAAAGAGCGACCGATTCTTACAGCAAAGGGTGATCAATTCTTACAGTAACGAGCGATCGATTCTTACAGTAAAGAGCGAAAGATTCTTACAGTAAAGTGACATCAATTCTTACAGTAAAGAGCGATCGATTCTTACAGTAAAGTGCGATCGATTCTTACAGTAAAGAGCTTTCTTACAGAAAACCGATCGATTCTTACATTAAAGAGGCATTGATTCTTACAGAAAAGAGCGATCAATTCTTACAGAAAAGGGTGATCGATTCTTACAGTAAAGAGTGACCGATTCTTACAGTAAAGAGACATCAATTCTTACAGTAAAGAGTGATCGATTCTTACAGTAAAGAGATATCAATTCTTACAGAAAAGAGCAATCGATTCTTACAGTAAAGAGCGATCAATTCTTACAGTAAAGAGACATCGATTCTTACAGAAAAGAGCGATCGATTCTTACAGAAATGTGCGATCGAGTCTTACAGTAAAGGGTGATCGATTCTTACAGTAAAGAGCGATCGATTCTTACAGTAAAGAGCGAAAGATTCTTACAGTAAAGAGCGAAAGATTCTTACAGTAAAGAGACATCGATTCTTACAGCAAAGAGCGATCGATTCTTACAGTAAAGAGCAATCAGTTCTTACAGTAAAAGTTGATCAGTTCTTACAGTAAATAGCGATCAAATCTTACAGTAAAGATTCATCAATTCTCATAGTAAAGAATGATCGATTATTGCAGTAAAGAGCCATAGATTCTTACATTCAAGAGCCATGAATTCTTACAGTAAAGAGTGATCGATTGTTACAGTAAAGAGCGATCAATTCTCACAGTAGAAAGCCATCGATTTAAACAGAAAAGAGCGATCAATTATTACAGTAAACAGCGATCGATTCTTACAGTAAAGAGACATCGATTCTTACAGAAAAGAGCGATCAATTCTTACAGAAAAGAGCAATCGATTCTTAAAGTAAAGAGTGATCGATTCTTACAGTAAAGTGACATCAATTCTTACAGTAAAGAGTGATCGATTCTTACAGTAAAGAGCGATCGATTCTTACAATAAAAAGCTATCTTACAGAAAAGCGATCAATTCTTACATTAAAGAGACATCAATTCTTACAGAAAAGAGCGATCAATTCTTACATAAAAGAGTGATCAATTCTTACAGTAAAGAGCGACCGATTCTTACAGTAACGAGACATCAATTCTTACAGTAAAGAGCGATTGATTCTTACAGTATAGCGTGATCGATTCTTACAGTAAAGAGATATCAATTCTTACAGAAAAGAGCAATCGATTCTTACCGTAAAGAGCGATCGATTCTTACAGTAAAGAGACATCGATTCTTACAGAAAAGAGCGATCTGTAGCGATTCGTGTGCATCGCCATTAAATAATTGAGTTCGACTTCGACGAACTATAAATAAGTTGTTTATTTACAGGAACAGGCTAAATACAACAGGTAAGGTAGTAGGTAAGATGGCTGACTGTAGGAGCACCGTGGTATAGGTCTTGTCCCAGCGGGGACTCCACGAGGACTAACTAGAAGTTTCCCAGCTCAACTGCCAGCAGGTTCCGAGCTCAACTGCCAGCAGGTTCCGAGCTCTACTGTTGGAAAGTTCCGAGCTCTGATGTCATGACGTCATGACGTCATGACGCAGAGTACAGGAGAGAAGCCTGAGTATAGTAACAGACACATACAGTAAGGTAAGTTAAAGGGAATTATATATCTCAATGTAAGGGACAACCAGTGGTACCGCCACATATGCCCCCCCAGAATTCGCTTTAACGAAAGTCCAAGGATGAGATGGTCTGACGAGCTGGTGGTCATGGTGGTCGTGCTGTCTCGACTTGGTAGGCGAGGCCTGAAGATGCTGCTCGTGAGCGGATCCTTACGTGCGTTGTGGCGAATAAAGCGTATCCGTCAGGCGAAGGACCGTGGAGACGTGCGAAACAGCAGGCCTTGTCAGAGTGATGGGCAGGTTGGGCGGACGTGGGCAATGTCTCCGTTGATGTTGAAACAAGTCCTTGTTCCGACGAACTCTGCAGGAACGCCAAACGGGCGATCCAGAAGGACTTGACAGGCGACGTCGGTGAACTCGGCGACAGGTGAGCGAAACCTTCGGGAGGCTGGAACGCATGGAACGGTGCGTGCCATAGTGCTACGACAATAACACAATGGAGGGTGAAAAGTTGCTGCGTTGATCAGTGATCGGTGAGGCCAGCAACTTTCACGTGGTTGATCGTGGCCGCGGGATGCCCATTGGACCCGTCCTCGATGTTTGCAGCGTCAGTAGAGGTTTGTGTTTGTTAAAGGGTAAACTGGAGAAAGGGCGGCAACGGTCCGGGTTGTTATTGCTTTCAGGAGGGGTCAACTCTGCCTGGAGGGCGGCAACACTTGTAACTGTTGTAGATTTAGGAGAACACAGCCGGGAGGGCGGCACGCTTTTTGTTCACGCCGAATCGTGTAGTAGGTAACACAACCAGCAGGCTGAAGGGCTGATGCATCGTTGGCAGAGAAGGAGTCGTCGTTTTTCACGAGGGATGGGTCCTCGTGGTTCGTGAGGGATGGGTCCTCGTGCGTGAGGAGTGGGTCCTCGTGTTTCGCGGGGGTGAGTCCTCGTGGTATCCCCGCAGGGCGCGCTCCGATTTTGTGGGCCCGAACATGTACCCTGTGCTTGGAGAGATTTATACTTGCTGTCGCTGTGGACGTAGAGGCGGACGATCCGTGTGGCGGTAGGAAAGACGAGTACGGGGACCGTGAGCAAGTGCGTGGTCGGCGCCGCATCGATGTTCTCGTCGAACGGGGCTTCCACCTTTATAAAGCACGTGGGAGACTGTGGCTCCCTGGATTGCGGTAGCGACAGCAAAACGGCTGGTGCTTCCATGGCGTGCTTCTTTTGTGAAAATTGCTCACAAAAAAAAACGAACGGGGTCCGGTTGAGGTTTGTCCATGTCAAACGGAATCTGCTCCAGGCTGCGCTTACCTTGCGAATACGTTCGCAAAGACGGGGTCACCCTTGGCGGAGTGAGGCGGTTGCTGTTCCGTGGTTGTTCGTCGGTTGTGCGTTGGTCGTCTTGTGGGAAGACGAGGTTGAGGCGCGCGTTGCTACCATGAAAATCGTTAACGGATACAAGTTCACCAATTGTAGCGTTGGAATTGATGAGCTCCCGTACTCACGTCGTTGGGTCACCAATGTAGCGGTTCGTGTAGATCGCCACTAAATAAGAGAGTTTGACTTCGACGAACTATTAACAAGTTGTTTATTTACAGGAACAGACTAATTACATCAGGTAAGATGGCTGACTGTAGGAGCACCGTGGTATAGGTCTTGTCCCAGTGGGGACTCCACGAGGACTAACTAGAAGTTTCCCAGCTCAACTGCCAGCAGGTTCCGAGCTCAACTGCCAGCAGGTTCCGAGCTCTACTGTTGGAAGGTTCCGAGCTCTGATGTCATGACGTCATGACGCAGAGTACAGGAGAGAAGCCTGAGTATAGTAACAGACACATACAGTAAGGTAAGTTAAAGGGAATTATGTATCTCAATGTAAGGGACAACCAGTGGTACCGCCACAGATGGATTCCTACAGAAAAGAGCGATCGAGTCTTACAGTAAAGGGTGATCGATTCTTACAGGAAAGAGCGATCGATTCTTACAGTAAAGAGACATCAATTCTTACAGTAAAGAGCGATCGATTCTTACAGTAAAGAGCGATCGATTCTTACAGTAAAGAGACATCAATTCTTACAATATAGAGCGATTGATTCCTACAGTAAAGAGCGATCGATTCTTACAGTAAAGCAACATCGATTCTCACAGTAAAGAGACATAGATTCTTACAGAAATGAGTGATTGATTCTTACAGTAAAGGGCGATCAATTCTTACAGTAAAAAGCGATCGATTCTTACAGTAAAGAGACATCGATTCTTACAGAAAAGAGCCATCGATTCTTAAAGTAAAGAGCGAATGATTCTTACAGTAAAGAGCGATCGATTCTTACAGTAAAGAGACATCGATTCTTACAGAAAAGAGCCATCGATTCTTACAGTAAAGAGACATCGATTCATACAGAAAAGAGTGATTGATTCTTACAGAAAAGAGCGATCAATTCTTACAGTAAAGTGCGATCAATTCTTACAGTAATGAGATGTCGATTCTTAAAGTAAAGAGTGATCGATTCTTACAGAAAAGAGCGATCGATTCTTACAGTAAAGAGCGACTGATTCTTACAGTAAAGAGCATTCAATTCTTACAGGAAAGAGCGATCGATTCTTACAGTAAAGAGACATCGATTCTTACAGTAAAGAGAGATCGAATCTTACAGTTAAGCGCGATCAATTCTTACAGTAAAGAGCGATCAATTCTTACAGTAAAGAGACATCGATTCTTACAGTAAAGTGCGATCGTTTCTTACATTAAAGAGACATCAATTCTTACAGTAAAGAGCGATCCATTCTTACAGTAAAGAGTGATCAATTCTTACAAAAAAGCGATTGATTCTTACAGTTAAGAGACATCAATTCTTACAGTAAAGAGCGATCTATTCTTACAATAAAGAGCGATCAATTCTTATAGTAAAGAGTGATTGATTCTTACAGTAAAGTGCGATCGATTCTTACAGTAATGAGCGAGCGATTCTTACAGTAAAGAGACATCGATTCTTACAGTAAAGAGACATCGATTCTTACAGTAAAGACTGATCGATTCTTACAGTAAAGAGTGATCGATTCTTACATTAATGAGCGATCGATTCTTACAGTAAAGAGACATCGATTCTTACAATAAAGAGTGATTGATTCTTACAGTAAAGTGTGATCGATTCTTACAGTAAAGTGTGATCGATTCTTACAGTAAAGATACATCGATTCTTACAGTAAAGAGTGATCAATTCTTACAGTAAAGAGACATCGATTCTTACAGTAAAGAGTGATCAATTCTTACAGTAAAGAGCGATCAATTCTTACAGTAAGGAGCAATCGAATCTTACAGCAAAGAGCCGTCGATTCTTACAGTAAATAGACATCGATTCTGACAGAAAAGAGCGATCGATTCGTACAGTAAAGAGTGATTGATTCTTACAGTATAGAGACATCGATTCTCACAGTAAAGAGACATCGATTCTTACAGAAAATAGCGATCCATTCTTACAGTAAAGAGCGATCAATTCGTACAGTAAAGAGCAGTCGATTCTTACAGTAAAGAGCGATTGATTCTTACAGTAAAGAGCGAACAATTCTTAAAGGAAAGAGACATCAATTCTTACAGTAAAGAGTGATTGATTCTTACAGTAAAGAGCGATCGATTCTTACAGTAAAGAGCGATCGATTCTTACAATAAAGAGTTATCGATTCTCAGTAAAGAGCGATCGATTGTTACAGTAAAGAGCGATCGATTCTTACAGTAAAGAGCGATCAATTCTTACACCAATTATCGATTCTTACAGTAAAGAGCCATTGATTCTTACAGTAAAGTGTGATCGATACTTACAGTAAAGATTGATTCTTACAATAAAGAGCCATCGATTCTTACAGTAAAGAGAGATCGATTCTTACAGTAAAGAGCGATCGATTCTTACAGTAAAGAGCGATCGATTCTTACAGTTAAGAGACATCGATTCTTACAGTAAAAAGTAATCGTTTCTTACAGTAAAGAGTGATGGATTCTTACAGTAAAGAGCAATCAATTCTTACAGTAGAGGCAATGATTCTTACAGTAAAGAGCGATCGATTCTTACAGTAAAGAGACATCGAATCTTACAGTAAAGAGCGATCGATTCTTACAGTAAAGAGCAATCGATTCTTACAGTAGAGGCAATGATTCTTACAGTAAAGAGACATCAATTCTCACAGTAAAGAGACATCGATTCTTACAGAAAATAGCAATCCATTCTTACAGTAAAGAGCGATCAATTCGTACAGTAAAGAGCAGTCGATTCTTACAGTAAAGAGCGATTGATTCTTACAGTAAAGAGCGAACGATTCTTAAAGGAAAGAGAATTCAATTCTTACAGTAAAGAGTGATCGATTCTTACAGTAAAGAGCGATCGATTCTTACAGCAAAGAGCAATCGATTCTTACAATAAAGAGTTATCGATTCTCACAGTAAAGAGCGATCGATTGTTACAGTAAAGAGCGATCGATTCTTACAGTAAAGAGCGATCAATTCTTACACCAATTATCGATCCTTACAGTAAAGAGCCATTGATTCTTACAGTAAAGTGTGATCGATACTTACAGTAAAGATTGATTCTTACAGTAAAGAGCCATCGATTCTTACAGTAAAGAGCAATCGATTCTTACAGTTAAGAGACATCGATTCTTACAGTAAAAAGTAATCGTTTCTTACAGTAAAGAGCCATCCATTCTTACAGTAAAGAGCGATGGATTCTTACAGTAAAGAGCAATCAATTCTTACAGTAGAGGCAACGATTCTTACAGTAAAGAGCGATCGATTCTTACAGTAAAGAGACATCGAATCTTACAGTAAAGAGCGATCGATTCTTACAGTAAAGAGTGATGGATTCTTACAGTAAAGAGCGATCGATTCTCACAGTATCTTATGTTCATTAATAAATAGACATTCTTATTATGAACACAGCTAGCTTCTAGATAGTCATTTATACAGTACACATTCTCTAGGTACAGTATCTGTAGAGATGCAGCATGTGTGCTCCAGTGTGCAGGCTGCCATCTTGACTGTTGCCTTGTGGGTAGCCAATGCCTCATGGGTAATGTAGTCTTAATATCTATATAGCTTGGGAGTGTAGTCTTATATACATACAGCTATATACAGCTCTACACAGCTCTACGGCTCCACCTAGTATCCACTATAGAATGACATGTTATTGATCATTACATCCCCCTTTCTTTGTGGTTTAACAAAATCAATATCAATCAACTTTCAAGAAAACAATAAAGATAATATCAGTAACACTTTTGTTAGTGCTCTATAAACATAAACATTTTCAAAACAGTCAACACATTTTCAAAGCTTTACATTGTACTCAAAGATTAAGTCTATCAGGCTTTTTTACTTCACGTGTGGATCTTCTCAACATGGGTAAGTCTGATGTGTCTTCACGAGATTGTTCTGGCGATGAATGACAAGATGCAGTTGCGGCATTGTCATCAATCTGGTCTTGAATAGTCTCTTGTGTTTTTAGGAGGGAACGGCGGTTCCTCCAGAGAATCTGTCCTTCCTCAGTTCTAACAGTGTATGACCTTGGTCCTACTTCCTCAAGAACTGTAGCTTTCCTGTTCCATGCATCTCGATCCTCAATCCTGACAACATCATCCCTTGTCAATGGTTTTAGAGTTTTGGATGACTTGTCATAGTATGATTTCTGTTTCAGCTTTAACAGTTGAAGTCTCTGTCTCAGTTCCTCACTTTGCTGTTCTTTTGCACAGCAGCAAAGCGTGGTGCGCAACTTGTGACCCATTAGTAGCTCAGCAGGTGAAGAACCACAGCCTAAAGGTGAGGCTTGGTAGCTCAGCAGGGCGAGATAAGGATCAGACTTGCTTTCTGTCGCTTTCTTCAGTAGCTGCTTGAGAACTTGAACACCTTTCTCTGCCTTACCATTTGACTGAGCATACAAAGGACTGGATGTGATGTGCTGAAAGTCACAATGTGCTGCAAACTGTTGCCACTCCTTACAGTTGAAGCACGGACCATTGTCGCTAACGGCAATCCTGGGAATTCCATGTCTGGCGAAGATGGATTTCACATGCATTATGAGACTGCTTGCTGTGGTGCTTGAGAGCAGCGCCATTTCAGGATAGTTAGACTAGTAGTCAATCACTATTAGATAGTCTTTACCATTTAAATGAAAAAGGTCCATACCAACCTTTTGCCATGGTGCTGTTGGTATGTCAGCTACTATCATTGGTTCCTTTGCTTGTTTGTTTTGGTGTTTCTGACATGTCTCACATTTGCCTATCATGTTCTCAATGTCCTTATTTATGCAAGGCCAATAAACAGTGTCTCTTGCCCTCCTTTTGCATTTTTCAATTCCGAGGTGTCCCTCATGAATCCTTTTGAGCATGTCTTGACATAGAGCCTGTGGAATGACTATTCTGTTCTGTTTTAGTAATAGTCCACTTGCAACACTCAATTCTGACCTTATGTGAAAATATTTTGGACAGGAACCTTTTGGCGAACCATGATGAATGTTCTCTATTACTGTTTGTAATATTGTATCTTTTACTGTTTCTTCTGCTATTTGCTTTGATTTTGTGTCTGACACGGGCAGCGCAGCAGTGACCTTACTCACATGAACATCCACGTCTTCTTCAGTAGAGCTCACATGACTCATTGTGGGTGCTCGGGATAGTGCATCTGCTAACACAATTTATTTGCCTGGTGTGTAGATCAGTTCAAAGTCATATCTTTGCAGCTTCATCATGAGTCGTTGAATCCTTGGAGACATCTCATTCAGGTTCTTTTTTATGATGGCAACCAGAGGGCTGTGGTCTGTCTCAACTGTGAAGGTGGGAAGTCCATATATGTAGCCATGAAACTTTTCTAGTCCAACTACGAAGCCTAGACATTCCTTTTCAATCTGGGCGTATCGACACTCAGTACCAGTCATAGACCTGGAGACATAGGCAACAGGCTTCCAATCTTCACCCTCTGCTTGAAACAAGACCGCACCTAGGCCATCTTTTGATGCATCTGTTGACACTTTGATTATTTTTGTTGGGTCAAAGAAGGTGAGTACAGGTCTGGTTGTCAGCACTGTTTTGAGGTTTATCCACTCTTGTTCATGTCTTTCTGTCCATGCGAACTCATTTGTTTTATGTAGCAGGTCTCGCAGACAGGCTGTCTTGGCTGACAAGTTAGGAATGAACTTTCCAATGAAGTTTATCATCCCCATGATGCATAGCACTCCTTTTTTGTCAGTGGGTCAGGGCATTTTGAGTATGGCATTTACTTTTTCCATATCTGGCTCTATTCCTTTACCAGATAGATTATCTCCTAGGAAAGTGACTTCCTGGACACCAAACTGACACTTGGCTTTGTTGATCTTCAGTCCATTCTGGCGTATGCTCTGTAGCACTTTAGTCAGTCTCTCATTGTGTTCTTTCAGTGTGGCGCCCCAGATGATGATGTCATCAACATAGACCCGAACTCCTTCCAGACCTTCAATTATGTGTTCCATCGCTCTATGAAAGATTTCAGATGCAGATATTATCCCAAAAGGCATTCTGAGGAAACAATACCTGCCAAATGGTGTGTTGAAGGTATAGTATTTGGTGCTCTCTTCATCCAGTTTTAGTTGCCAAAATCCTTGTGAGGCATCGAGCTTTGTAAAGTATCTGGCACCTGACATTTCACTGGTGATTTCTTCTCGCTTGGGAATCTGGTAGTGTTCACGTTTTATGTTTGCATTTAAGTCCTTTGGATCCATGCATATTCTTAGATCATTGTTCTTTTTCTTTACACATACCATGGAGTTAGCCCAGTCTGTTGGCTCTTCGACTTTCCTGATGACTCCTAGTGTGGTCATTCTGTCCAGTTCATTCTTGAGCCGGTCACGCAGGGGTGCTGAAACTCTTCGTGGAGCATGTACCACTGGCTGAGCATCCTCCTTTAGCTGGATCTTGTAAGTGAATGGTAGAACTCCAAATCCTTTAATCACATCCTGGAAATTATTCACTACAGAATCCACCAAGTCATCTGGTCTGCCTATGGCACAGTTTATACGGTAGACTCTCTTGACCAGTTCTAAGTCCTCACAAGCTTTGTCACCCAGCAGTGAATCAAGGCCTAGAAATTCAGTTGGGCGTGGCAGCCGTTAGCGCCTTAGGAGGAGTAGATTTCGAGCGCTAGGCGCTTAGCGGCCGGGCGCAACGCGATCTGCGCCTCGCCCCAACTTCAGTACACATTTAGCGCCGGCGCAAAGTCTTAGCGCGCGCCCTGCTGCGCGCGCACATCATGACGTCATTTGCTAGTGCAACACCTTTTGTGCGCCCCGAACCGGAACTTCACTCGCGCTGGCCCATTGTGCGCCGGGCGACCCGAGCGACTGTGAAGTGGAACGGTACACAGCCAAGCCGGGCCGCGGGGAGCGCAAATTAAAGGGCACTTACCCAGCAGTATAAAGGCCAGCCATTTTGAAGCATTCACTCTTGTGCAACGGTTTTTTGGACAGAGACCAAGGAGGAGAGTTTACTGGTGTGGACCAACACTTGGACAGGTATTTTTGGCTCAGGCCAGAGCTTACCAATTATCTTTGCCTTCATTCAGAGCTCAGTGTTTGCCAGCATATAATGGGGGCTGCATTGGGTGGCAACGCTGAATTTCAGCCTTATGCCAGAAGGGCTTACAGACGCCGTGAGAGAGTGGCAGCCCTGGCTAGATGCAGAGGGGGCAACAGGCGTCGCCAACTGAGGCCTTACCCATGCAGGGTATACCGCCAGCAGACCTCCTATCTGACCATGTCTGCCGCGATGTGTGTTAGGAGGCTGCGATTCCGAAGGGAGGTGGTTGCAGACATCTGCCGGCTGCTTCAGAGAGATCTGCAGCCACAGCTGATGCGCAGGACGTCTCTGTCGGTGGCAGTGAAGGTGACGGTGGCTCTCAACTTCTATGCCTCCGGCTCCTTCCAATCCGCTACTGGGGACATCGCTAACATCTCCCAGTTCACCATGCATTGCTGCATCCGCCAGGTGACCGAAGCCCTTTTCAGAAGGAGACATCAATTCATCTCCTTCCCCATGACCCTGGACAAGTAGCAGCAGCGTGCAGTGGGGTTTGCAAGAATAGCGGGCTTCCCCATGGTGCAGGGCACCATTGACTGCACGCATGTGGCTTTGCGGGCACCTCTTGAGCATGCCGAGGGTTACAGCAGCCGGAAGGGCTACCATTCCCTCAATGTACAGCTGGTGTGTGACCACAGATAGCGCATCCTAGCTGTCAATGCCCGCTTTCCAGGCAGCAGCCACGATGCCTTTATCCTGCGACAGACAACTGTGGCTGACATGTTCCAGGCACAACCTCCCCCAAGAGGATGGCTTATCGGGGACAAAGGCTATCCTTTGTGTACCTGGCTCATGACCCCGCTCCGCGCGCCCACGACCACTGCTGAAGAGGCATACAACGAGAGCCATCAAGCGACGAGGAACCTCACAGAACAAACAATCGGCATGCTCAAGCAACGGTTCCGCTGTCTCGATTGCTCCGGGGGAGCCCTCCAGTATTCGCAGGATCGAGTCTCCCAATTCATCATCGTTTGCTGCATGCTGCACAACCTGGCTATCCGCAGGACTCAGGCACTGCCACCTCACGTTGGACCACCACCTCAGGAGGAGGAGCAGGAGGAGCATGAGGACGATGAGGACGAGGAGTACCAGCCCAGGAGGGAGGCACAAGGTCCAAGGGCCGCCCGTCGGCGGCTTATTGAACATCACTTCTAGGCCCCCTGTCAGGGAATGGCTTGTGCCAATGATAGAACATGATTGCAGCTGCTCCGCAAGCCCTCAGCCGGTTAAGGCAACAAACACTTCAAAGATCAAACATGGACAATGTGAATAAATAAAATGGTTTATTGTACAAACTCTGGGCCCTTCCCACATGAAAACCAAAAACAGACGAAACCCCCAAAAAACACTCAAACACATTACTCGCTCCCACAACCTGGAGAGGATTAACAAAATAGGGCAACTAAAATGGCCGTCATTCTCGGCCTTCGTCAAAAACAAACATCACATCATCGGCCTTCAAAAAACAAACATCCAATTCTCGGCCTCAAGAAACAAACACAAATGGCCACACATTCGACTATTTGGCCTGCTAGGGCGATGCCTTGGCCATCTTTGGGTGGCCCCTGCCCGCCCTGCTGCTCCGCCTCAAAGTAAGGCCATTGGCTGCTGCAAGGCTGGGGGCAGGCTCCTGAGGGGCACATGTCGTGACGGCAGATGCCCTTGGGGGTCGGCCTAGTCGAGGTCTGGCCGTCGAGCGGGCGGCTGTTGATTGCTGCAGCTGTGGCTGGCCAGCATCAGTCGCTGCAGCAGCTCCTGGCAGCTCCACTGGGGGACTGGCAGTGGCAGCTGGAGGAATGGCGGCAAACTGGCAGATAGCAGGCGCTCGCTGGTCGCCTGAGACACTGGCACTCGCCCGGGCCAGCATTGCAGCATGCGCACCAATCTGCCGAGGGACAGACCGCTGTGCTGCTGCAGCGCGCCGGGTGCCCTGGCGATGCCTGGCTGACACAGCGAGTGTGGCAGCAGTGAGTGCCCGTGTTGACCTGTTCACTGACCGCATCAGAGCAGCCAGTGACTGGACGGCACCACTGATCACCTGGCCAGTCGCTGACAGAGCTGCCCCGAATTCCGCCCGACTCGCTGCCTGATCTGCCCGGTATTCCGCCCGACTGGTGGCCTCTGAGGGCCCGAACTCGGCCACACTCCGAGAGAGGGAATCGATGGACTCAGGCAACCGTGCCACTGCCGCCATGAGCTCCATGTGCCGGCGCTCCGAGTCCGCGGACAAGTCTTCGAGGCGTTCCATCTCCTCGGCGAAGAGCATCTCCTGACTGGAGGCCGGACTCTCCCTCTGGGGAGAAGGCCGCCGAGCTGGCCGACCCTTCCTGCATTGCTGGAGGCCGCTGGGCCCAGCAATTGGACTCCCCTCCGACGCTTCTCCCCTCTGGGGAGAAGGCCGCCGAGCTTCTACCCCCCTCCCACCTTTCTGCAGCCCGCAGGTCCCAGGAGCTCCCCTCCCCTTCGACACTTCAGCCACGCTGCCCTCCAGGGAAGATGTGTCCCCTACATTGGCCTGGGTGGCCGCGGCTGAGGGTTCCCCTGATGGGCCGCCTTCCTCTTGCTCCTCCTCCTGCTCCTCTTCAGAGGGTCTGTCACTGGCAAGTTCAGGGACCTCCTCTTCACCATCTGAAAGCAGGAAGGCACAAGAGTAGCTTTAGAGTGAGGAGAGGGCATCAGTGCGGGATGCATGAGTCGTGGCATTCAGCACATTGGTCGGACAGTGGCAAAGGATGTAGATCTGATGCGCAAGTGGGACGAGAGAGGTGCAAAAGGTGATGTCCTTACCATTGCTGCCCAGAACAGGGTCGGCATCTCCACATGCAACGGGCCCAATCACCCGGCCACCCATAAGGCACTCCACGCGATGTTGCAGGTCGGTGAGTGGCTGGATATGGGGTCGGCCTCCCCCGGTCGCAGTCCGGCTCTTGCGATTATTCACCAGCTTGGCCTGCAAGAGAAAGGACGGCCTCTAAGTACAGTCTGTCGCCGTGATCTTGTGTGCACTGCCTCCCATGGTGGAATAGCTTGGCCAGTGTGTCGCCATGATCTGGTATGCACTGCCTCCCATGGTGGAATAGCCTGGCCAGTATGTCGCCATGATCTGGTGTGCACTGCCTCCCATGGTGGAATAGCCTGGCCAGTGTGTTGCCATGATCTGGTGTGCAATGCCTCCCATGGTGGAATAGCTTGGCCTGTGTGTTAAGTGCAGAATGTGCAATTGATGCTCATGCCTGTCCCATAGCTGCTGGATGAAGGCTGGCCATTAGGGCTTTCAGGTCCCTTTGCCCATAATGTGAGGTGCACATGCAAGGATGAGGAGGTCACTGGAAAGGGTACTCACCCTGACAATGCGTGTGAGGTCATTTAACTTTTTGCGGCATTGGGCACCGCTCCTGGGGACATCGCTGTTGGCTGACAGCTTGGTGGCGACATGCCTCCAGGCTCTCCTGTAGACGCGGACCGTCGCCTTCTTGCCATTGTCCGGGTACAAACATGGCGCCTCTTCTCCACAGCAGCAATCAGCACACTCAGATCACGCTCTGAGAAGCGCTGCGCACGTTCATGGGCCTTCTCCATGTCTTCAGGTGCTATTTGGGTCCAGCAGCAGTGTTCAGGCCTAGCTGGAGGGCTGCAGTATCCAGGGCGTGGCAGCAGACACAGTCGACCCTTCCCCCTTAAGAGCTGGCCGGCGCCAGGGTGTCTGCTGTCAATCACGAGATGGCCGCACCTGCGCTGCGCCCGGCTTCGGCGCTATCGATCACCACCTCCGGCTTAGCGCCCAAAGAGAGGCGCCCAGCAGCAGTTTTAGCGCTCGCCCGAACTCCTAGGGCGAAGCTAATGAATATCGGAGAAGTGGCATCGATTTGGCGGCGGCCGCAAACTTTAGCGGACGCCCCACTTTAGTGCCCCAAAAGTGGCGTCAATGAATTTCTAGGCCCAAGTCTTTCAGCCACAACAGAAAACATGAGATGATGCACTTTGTCTTTGACTGTCACTTTAAGTCTGCATACACCTAAGCTATCTATTTTTCGTCCATTATACTCCTTCAGTAGTACTGACTTTTTCTGTATTTTGGGCTTTTCTTTCATATTGTTAATGTCACTCATACTGATTAAGTTTGCTTTTGCCCCAGTGTCTAGTTTCAAGGTAACTAATGCTCCATTTACCTGCAGTGGGATCATCCATTTGTCCTCTTTTACTGCATTAACTTTATGTTCAGCATTGTCCATTTCTGAGGGCTGCACATTTTCTGTATCCTTTTTGATATTGTCACATGACACCATTCCTACAAAAAATGTCTCACTTAAATCAGTGTCCTCAATTACATTAACTCGTTGCCCTTTCTTAGTTTGTTCTTTTGAAAAGCATTGTTTGGCAAAGTGATTCTTTCCATTACACTTTTTGCACATTTTTCCAAACGCTGGGCATTGACTTAACTGGTGTTTGTAACCACAGCGTTTACAGTTAAAAATTTCATCCTCCAATTGCTTTTCATTTCTGTGCTGCCCACGTTTCTTCCCCTTGTAGGACACAGCACCGACAGCAGCATTATCACTCATTACAATTGCATCATTATTGATTTCACTGAAAGTCTTCGCGTGCTTTCGAGCTAGCTCGCTGGCTTGGCATATTTTCACTGCATTTTCCAAATTTAGTTCGGTTTCTCTCAACAGACATTCCCTGACTTTTTTATCATGAATACCAAACACAATCTGGTCATGAATCATGGATGCTTTGAGCTCAGAGAAATTACATGTCTGTGCTTTCAGTTTCAGATCAGTTATAAAGCTATCAAAAGTCTCATTTTGCTGCTGTGTCCTTGAACAGAACATGTATCTTTCATAGGTCTCATTCTTTTTGGGAGAACAATGTGCATCAAATTTCTTTATCACATCGTCTAATTTGTCTCTGCTCTCCGCTGGATTAAATACAAATGTATTAAATACCTCTATCGCCTGTGGGGCTGCAACCATAAGCAGCAACGCTATCTTCCTTGCGTCTGGCTTCGTACCGAATCCGATGGCTGCAATGTAGAGTTTGAATTGTTGTTTAAGAGTCTGCCAATTGTAGTCAAGATTTCCTGTGAGTTTCAAATGCTCTGGTGGCTTCAAATTCTCCATGTCGCTTTTCACAATTTTTAGCAGATCTTCACCATCCTGGTACCATCTTATGTTCATTAATAAATAGATATTCTTATTATGAACACAGCTAGCTTCTAGCTAGTCATTTATGCAGTACACGTTCTCTAGGTACAGTATCTGTAGAGATGCAGCATGTGTGCTCCTGTGTGCAGGCTGCCATTTTGACTTTTGCCTTGAGGGTAGCCTAGTGCCTCATGGGTAATGTAGTCTTAATATCTATACAGCTGGGTAGTGTAGTCTTATATACATACAGCTATATACGGCTCTACACAGCTCTACGGCTCCACCTAGTGTCCACTATAGAATGACATGTTATTGATCATTACAAGTAAAGAGTGATCGATTCTTACAGTAGAGAGCGATCGATTCTTACACTAAAGATACATCGATTCTTACAGTAAAGAGACATCGATTCCTACAGAAAAGAGTGATCGATTCTTACAGTAAAGAGCAATCGATTCTTACAGTAAAGAGCGATTGATTCTTACTGTAATGAGACATCAATTCTTACAGTAAAGAGCGACTGATTCTTACAGTAAAGAGACATCGATTCTTACACTATAGAGCGATCGATTCCTACAGTAAAGAACAATCGATTTTTACAGTAAAGCAACCTCGATTCTCACAGTAAAGAGACATCAATTCCTACAGAAAAGAGTGATCGATTCTTACAGTAAAGAAACATCAATTCTTACAGTAAAAAGCGATTGACTCTTACAGTAAAGAGACATCGATTCTTACAGAAAAGAGCAATCGATTCTTACATTAAAGAGCGATTGATTCTTACAGTAAAGCGACATCGATTCATAGAGAAAAGAGCGATCGATTCCTACAGAAAAGAGCGATCAATTCTTACAGTAAAGAGCGATTGATTCTTATAGTAAAGAGACATCAATTCTTACAGAAAAGAGCGATTGATTCTTACAGTAAAGAGCGATTGATTCTTACAGTAAAGAGATATCGATTCTTACAGAAAAGAGCAATCCATTCTAACAGAAAAGAGCGATTGATTCTTACATTAAAGAGCGATCGATTCTTACAGTAAAGAGCGATCGATTCTTACAGAAAAGTACAATCAATTCTTAAAGTAAAGAGCGATCGATTCTTACAGTAAAGAGCGATCAATTCTTACAGTAAAGAGCGATCCATTCTTACAGTAAAGAGCGATCGATTCTTACAGTAAAGAGATATCGATTCTTACAGTAAAGAGATATCGATTCTTACAGTAAAGAGCGATTGATTCTTACACTAAATAACGATCAATTCTTACAGTAAAGAGACATCGATTCTTACAGTAAAGAGACATTGATTCATACAGAAAATAGCGATTGATTCTTACAGAAAAGAGCAACCAATTCTTACATTAAAGTGCGATCGATTCTTACAGAAAAGAGCAATCGATTCTTACAGTAAATAGCGATCGATTCTTACAGTAAAGAGCAATCAATTCTTAAAGGAAAGAGCGATAGATTCTTACAGTAAAGAGACATTGATTCTTACAGTAAAGAGCGATCGATTCTTAGTTAAGAGTGATCAATTCTTACAGTAGAGCGATCAATTATTTCAGTAAAGAGCGATCGATTCTTACAGTAAACGCACATTGATTCTTACATTAAAGTGCGATCCAGTGTTACAGTAAAGAGTGATCAATTCTTACAATAAAAGCGATTGATTCTTACAGTAAAGAGACATCAATTCTTACAGTAAAGAGCGATCCATTCTTACATTAAAGTGCGATCAATTCTTATAGTAAAGAGTCATCGATTCTTAAAGTAAAGTGCGATCGATTCTTACAGTAATGAGCAAGCGATTCTTACAGTAAAGAGACAGCGATTCTTACAGTAAAGAGACATCGATTCTTACAGTAAAGTGTGATCGATTCTGACATTAAAGGGCGATCGATTCTTACATTAAAGAGTGATCGATTCTTACAGTAAAGTGGCATCGATTCTTACAGAAAAGAGGGATCGATTCTTACAGAAAAGAACGATCGATTCTTACAGTAAAGAGCGATCAATTCGTACAGTAAAGAGCAATCGATTCATACAGTAAAGAGCGATTGATTCTTACAGTAAAGAGTGAATGATTCTTACAGTAAAGAGACATCGATTCTTACAGTAAAGAGTGATTGATTCTTACAGTAAAGAGCGATCGATTCTTACATTAAAGAGCGTTTGATTCTTACAGTAAAGAGACATCGATTCTTACAATAAAGAGTGATTGATTCTTACAGTAAAGAGTGATCGATACTTACAGTAATGAGACATCGATTCTTACAGTAAAGAGTGATCAATTCTTACAGTAAAGAGCCATCAATTCTTACAGTAAAGATCGAACGATTCTAACAGTAAAGAGCCATTGATTCTTACAGGAAAGAGCCATCAATTCTTACAGTAAATAGCGATCCATTCTTACAGAAAAGAGGCATCGATTTTATAGTAAAGAGCGATCAATTCTTACAGAAAAGAGCGATCAATTCTTACAGTACAGAGCGATCAATTCTTACAGTAAAGACCGATCGATTCTTACAGTAAAGAGACATCAATTCTTACAGTAAAGAGCGATCGATTCTTACAGTAAAGAGCCATCGATTCTTACAGTAAAGAGCGATCTATTCTTACAGAAAAGAGGCATTGATTCTTACAGTAAAGAGCGATCGATTCTTACAGAAAAGAGCGATTGATTCTTACAGTAAAGAGTGAATGATTCTTTCAGTAAAGAGACATTGATTCTTACAGAAAAGAGCAATCGATTCTTACAGAAAACAGCAATCAATCCTTACAGTACAGAGCAATCGATTCTTACAGTAAAGAGACATCGATTCTTACAGTAAAGACCGATCAATTCTTACAGTAAAGAGACATCAATTCTTACAGTAAAGAGACATCGATTCTTACAGTAAAGACCGATCAATTCTTACAGTAAAGAGACATCAATTCTTACAGTGAAGAGCCATCGGTTCTTACAGTAAAGAGCGATCTATTCTTACAGAAAAGAGGCATCGATTCTTAGAGTAAAGAGCCATCGATTCTTACAGAAAAGAGCGATCGATTCTTACAGTAAAGAGTTATCGAATCTTACAGTAAAGAGACATTGATTCTTACAGAAAAGAGCGATCGATTCTTACAGTAAAGAGCGCTCTATTCTTACAGAAAAGAGGCATCGATTCTTACAGTAAAGAGCGATCAATTCTTACAGAAAAGAGACATCAGTTCTTACAGTAAAGAGCGATCGATTATTACAGTAAAGAGACACTGAATCTTACAGTAAAGAGCGATCGATTGTTACAGTAAAGAGCGATCGATTCTTACAGTAAAGAGCGATCGATTCTTACATTAAAGAGACATCGAGTCTTACAGTAAAGAGTGATTGATTCGTACAGTAAAGAGCAATCGATTCATACAGTAAAGAGCGATTGATTCTTACAGTAAAGAGTGAACGATTCTTACAGTAAAGAGACATCGATTCTTACAGTAAAGAGTGATTGATTCTTACAGTAAAGAGCGATCGATTCTTACATTAAAGAGCGTTTGATTCTTACAGTAAAGAGACATCGATTCTTACAATAAAGAGTGATTGATTCTTACAGTAAAGAGTGATCGATACTTACAGTAATGAGACATCGATTCTTACAGTAAAGAGTGATCAATTCTTACAGTAAAGAGTGATCGATTCTTACATTAAAGAGACATTGATTCTTACAGAAAAGAGGCATCGATTTTATAGTAAAGAGCGATCAATTCTTACAGAAAAGAGCGATCGATTCTTACAGTAAAGAGTGATCGATTCTTACATTAAAGAGACATTGATTCTTACAGAAAAGAGCGACCAATTCTTTAAGAAAAGAGCGATCAATTCTTACAGTACAGAGCGATTGATTCTTACAGTAAAGAAACATTGATTCTTACAGAAAAGTGCGATCAATTCTTAAAGAAAATAGCGATCGATTCTTACATTAAAGAGTTAGCAATTCTTACAGTAAAGAGTGATCGATTCTTATAGTAAAGTGTGATCAATTCTTACAGTAAAGCGCGATCGATTTTTACAGTAAAGTGCGATCGATTCTTACAGTAAAGAGACATCAATTCTTACAGTAAAGAGTGATCGATTCTTATAGTAAAGAGACATCAAGTCTTACAGTAAAGAGCAATCCATTCTTACAGTAAAGAGACATTAATTCTTAAAGTAAAGAGCAATCGATTCTTACAGTAAAGACCGATCGATTCTTACAGTAAAGAGCGATCGATTCTTACAGTAAAGAAACATTCATTCTTACAGAAAAGAGCGACCAATTCTTACAGAAAATAGCGATCAATTCTTACAGTAAAGAGACATCGACTCTTACAGAAAAGTGTGATCGATTCTTACAGGAAAGAGCACTCGATTTTACATTAAAGAGAGAACAATTCTTAAAGTAAAGAGCGATCGATTCTTACAGTAAAGTGTGATCGATTCTTACAGTAAAGAGACATCGATTCTTACAGTAAAGAGTGATCGATTGTTACAGTAAAAAGCGATCAATTCTTACAGTAAAGAGCGGTCAATTCTTACAGTAAAGACCGATCGATTCTTACAGTAAAGAGACATCAATTCTTACAGTAAAGAGCGATCGATTCTTACAGTAAAGAGCGATCTATTCTTACAGAAAAGAGGCATTGATTCTTACAGTAAAGAGCGATCGATTCTTACAGAAAAGAGCGATTGATTCTTACAGTAAAGAGTGAACGATTCTTTCAGTAAAGAGACATTGATTCTTACAGAAAAGAGCAATCGATTCTTACAGAAAACAGCGATCAATCCTTACAGTACAGAGCAATCGATTCTTACAGTAAAGAGACATCGATTCTTACAGTAAAGACCGATCAATTCTTACAGTAAAGAGACATCAATTCTTACAGTGAAGAGCGATCAATTCTTACAGTAAAGAGCCATCGGTTCTTACAGTAAAGAGCGATCTATTCTTACAGAAAAGAGGCATCGATTCTTAGAGTAAAGAGCCATCGATTCTTACAGAAAAGAGCGATCGATTCTTACAGTAAAGAGTTATCGAATCTTACAGTAAAGAGACATTGATTCTTACAGAAAAGAGCGATCGATTCTTACAGTAATGAGCGCTCTATTCTTACAGAAAAGAGGCATCGATTCTTACAGTAAAGAGCGATCGATTCTTACAGAAAAGAGACATCAGTTCTTACAGTAAAGAGCGATCGATTATTACAGTAAAGAGACATTGAATCTTACAGTAAAGAGCGATCGATTGTTACAGTAAAGAGTGATCAATTCTTACAGTAAAGAGACATCAATTCTTACAGAAAAGAGCGATCGATTCTTACAGTAAAGAGGCATCGAGTCTTACAGTAAAGAGCGATCGATTCTTACAGTAAAGACCGATCAATTCTGACAGTAAAGAGGGATCGATTCTTACAGTAAAGAAACATTGATTCTTATAGAAAAGAGCGATCAATTCTTACAGAAAATAACCATCAATTCTTACAGTAAAGAGACATCGACACTTACAGAAAAGTGTAATCGATTCTTACAGGAAAGAGCGATTGATTTTTACAGTAAAGAGATATCGATTCTTACAGTAAATAGCGATCGATTCTTACAGTAAAGAGCAATCAATTCTTAAAGGAAAGAGCGATAGATTCTTACAGTAAAGAGACATTGATTCTTACAGTAAAGAGCGATCGATTCTTACAGTTAAGAGTGATCAATTCTTACAGTAGAGCGATCAATTATTTCAGTAAAGAGCGATCGATTCTTACAGTAAACGCACATTGATTCTTACATTAAAGTGCGATCCATTGTTACAGTAAAGAGTGATCAATTCTTACAATAAAAGCAATTGATTCTTACAGTAAAGAGACATCAATTCTTACAGTAAAGAGCGATCCATTCTTACATTAAAGTGCGATCAATTCTTATAGTAAAGAGTCATCGATTCTTAAAGTAAAGTGCGATCGATTCTTACAGTAATGAGCAAGCGATTCTTACAGTAAAGAGACATCGATTCTTATAGTAAAGAGACATCGATTCTTACAGTAAAGTGTGATCGATTCTTACAGTAAAGAGCAATCGATTCTTACATTAAAGGGCGATCGATTCTTACATTAAAGAGCGATCGATTCTTACAGTAAAGTGGCATCGATTCTTACAGAAAAGAGGGATCGATTCTGACAGTAAAGAGCGATGGATTCTTACAGTAAAGAGACATCGATTCTCACAGTAAAGAAACATCGATTCTTACAGAAAAGAGCGATCGATTCTTACAGTAAAGAGCGATCAATTCGTACAGTAAAGAGCAATCGATTCATACAGTAAAGAGCGATTGATTCTTACAGTAAAGAGTGAACGATTCTTACAGTAAAGAGACATTGATTCTTACAGTAAAGAGTGATTGATTCTTACAGTAAAGAGCAATCGATTCTTACATTAAAGAGCGTTTGATTCTTACAGTAAAGAGACATCGATTCTTACAATAAAGAGTGATTGATTCTTACAGTAAAGAGTGATCAATTCTTACAGTAAAGAGCCATCAATTCTTACAGTAAAGATCGAACGATTCTAACAGTAAAGAGCCATTGATTCTTACAGGAAAGAGCCATCGATTCTTACAGTAAATAGCGATCCATTCTTACAGAAAAGAGGCATCGATTTTACAGTAAAGAGCGATCAATTCTTACAGAAAAGAGCGATCGATTCTTACAGTAAAGAGTGATCGATTCTTACATTAAAGAGACATTGATTCTTACAGAAAAGAGCGACCAATTCTTTAAGAAAAGAGCGATCAATTCTTACAGTACAGAGCGATTGATTCTTACAGTAAAGAAACATTGATTCTTACAGAAAAGTGCGATAAATTCTTAAAGAAAATAGCGATCGATTCTTACATTAAAGAGTGAGCAATTCTTCCAGTAAAGAGTGATCGATTCTTATAGTAAAGTGTGATCGATTCTTACAGTAAAGAGACATCAATTATTACAGTAAAGAGTGATCGATTCTTATAGTAAAGAGACATCAAGTCTTACAGTAAAGAGCAATCCATTCTTACAGTAAAGAGACATTAATTCTTAAAGTAAAGAGCAATCGATTCTTACAGTAAAGACCGATCGATTCTTACAGTAAAGAGCGATCGATTCTTACAGTAAAGAAACATTCATTCTTACAGAAAAGAGCGACCAATTCTTACAGAAAATAGCGATCAATTCTTACAGTAAAGAGACATCGACTCTTACAGAAAAGTGTGATCGATTCTTACAGGAAAGAGCACTCGATTTTACATTAAAGAGAGAACAATTCTTAAAGTAAAGAGCGATCGATTCTTACAGTAAAATGTGATCAATTCTTACAGTAAAGAGACATCGATTCTTACAGTAAAGAGTGATCGATTGTTACAGTAAAAAGCGATCAATTCTTACAGTAAAGAGCGGTCAATTCTTACAGTAAAGACCGATCGATTCTAACAGTAAAGAGACATCAATTCTTACAGTAAAGAGCGATTGATTCTTACAGTAAAGAGCCATCGATTCTTACAGTAAAGAGCCATCGATTCTTACAGTAAAGAGCGATCTATTCTTACAGAAAAGAGGCATTGATTCTTACAGTAAAGAGCGATCGATTCTTACAGAAAAGAGCGATCGATTCTTACAGAAAAGAGCGATTGATTCTTACAGTAAAGAGTGAATGATTCTTACAGTAAAGAGACATTGATTCTTACAGAAAAGAGCGATCGATTCTTACAGAAAACAGCGATCAATCCTTACAGTACAGAGCAATCGATTCTTACAGTAAAGAGACATCGATCCTTACAGTAAAGACCGATCAATTCTTACAGTAAAGAGACATCAATTCTTACAGTGAAGAGCGATCAATTCTTACAGTAAAGAGCCATCGATTCTTACAGTAAAGAGCGATCTATTCTTACAGAAAAGAGGCATCGATTCTTACAGAAAAGAGGCATCGATTCTTACAGAAAAGAGCGATCGATTCTTACAGTAAAGAGTTATCGAATCTTACAGTAAAGAGACATTGATTCTTACAGAAAAGAGCGATCGATTCTTACAGTAATGAGCGCTCTATTCTTACAGAAAAGAGGCATTGATTCTTACAGTAAAGAGCGATCGATTCTTACAGAAAAGAGACATCAGTTCTTACAGTAAAGAGCGATCGATTATTACAGTAAAGAGACATTGAATCTTACAGTAAAGAGCGATCGATTGTTACAGTAAAGAGCGATCGATTCTTACAGAAAAGAGCGATCGATTCTTACAGTAAAGAGGCATCGAGTCTTACAGTAAAGAGCGATCGATTCTTACAGTAAAGACCGATCAATTCTGACAGTAAAGAGGGATCGATTCTTACAGTAAAGAAACATTGATTCTTATAGAAAAGAGCGATCAATTCTTACAGAAAATAACCATCAATTCTTACAGTAAAGAGACATCGACACTTACAGAAAAGTGTAATCGATTCTTACAGGAAAGAGCGATTGATTTTTACACTAAAGAGAGAGCAATTCTTAAAGTAAAGAGCGATCGATTCTTACAGTAAAGTGTGATTGATTCTTACAGTAAAGAGACATCGATTCTTACAGTAAAGAGCGATCGACTGTTACAGTAAAGAGTGATCAATTCTTACAGTAAAGAGACATCGATTCTTACAGTAAAGAGACATCGATTCTTACAGTAAAGAGCAATCGATTCTTACAATAAAGAGACATCGATTCTTACAGTAAAAGCATCGATTGTTACAGTAAAGAGACATCGATTCTTACTGTAAAGAGCGATCGATTCTTACAGTAAAGACCGATCGATTCTTACAATAACGAGACATCGATTCTTACAGTAAAGAGTGATCGTTTCATGCAGTAAAGAGACATCGATTCACTACAGTAAAGAGACATCGATTCTAACAGAAAAGAGAGATCAATTCTTACAGTAAAGAGATAGCGATTCTTACAGAAAAGAGCGATTGATTCTTACAGTAAAGAGCGATCGAATCTTACAGTAAAGTGCGATCGATTCTTACAGTAAAGAGACATCAATTCTTATAGAAAAGAGCGATCGATTCTTACAGTAAAGAGATATCAATTCTTACAGAAAAGAGCAATCGATTCTTACAGTAAAGAGCGATCGATTCTTACAGTAAAGAGCAATCGATACTTACAGTAAAGAGACATCGATTCTCACAGTAAAGAGCAATCGATTCTTACAGTAAAGACCTATCGATTCTTACAGTAAAGAGACATCAATTCTTACAGTAAAGAGCGATCGATTCTTACAGTAAAGAGCCATCGATTCTTACACTAAAGAGCCATCGAATCTTACAGTAAAGAGCCATCGATTCTTACAGTAAAGAGCGATCTATTCTTACAGAAAAGAGGCATCGATTCTTACAGTAAAGAGACATCGATTCTTATAGTAAAGAGCGATCAATTCTTACAGTAAAGAGCGATCGATTCTTACAGTAAAGCGACATCGATTCTTACAGTATAGAGCAATCGATTCTTACAGTAATGAGACATCAATTCTTACAGTAAAGAGCGATCAATTCTTACAGTAAAGACCTATCGATTCTTACAGTAAAGAGACTTCAATTCTTACAGAAAAGAGCCATCGAATCTTACAGTTGTTGTGTATGTAACCTGTTCCACCTTAAGAGAGCTTAAGCCTTTTCCACCTTAAGAGATGTACTACTTTCTCAGGCTGCTGTAGACGTAATACCGGGGGTGAACACACCAGTATATAAGCACTGTGCAGTAATCTTGTATTCAGTATAGGCCCTACCTCCAACCAGTAAAGACCTGTTTGAGTTATACGTTTAAGTCTTTGTGTTAATTGTTCAATACAATACACATACTTAACACTGGCGATGAGTCAGGTTCTTACCCTGCGGCAGTTATTCCACGGCGGTTGAAGAGAGGTTTCAAACCTCACCACTCACCACCCCACTGGATGCGACAGGCATTAGGACCCTGAAGCCTCCATCAGCTTGTGAACCGGAGTAGAAGACAGGACTGGGGAAGAGAGAGGTACAGGGCGATAGCGATCGGCAGATAAGGGCCGGGCCGCTTTCAAGTGAGGGGCGCAGCCGGGCCATCGATCGCATCCGCTGATAAGGGCCGGGCCGCTTTCAAGTGCGAGGCGCAGCCGGGCCATCGATCGAAATCCCTGATAAGGGCCGCACTCGGGCTGAAAGGCGCAGCGTCGGCAGACACTGAAGGCGCGAGAGCCGCGGTGCACAGCGCGGGCCATCGATCGCGGCGAAGATAAGGGCCGCACTCGGGGCTGAAGGGAGACGGTGTCGGGGGACGGGTGAAGACCGCCAAGCGCGGGAAAACCGCCATTTTGTGGGCGGAGGACGACGGCAAGAGCGGGAAGCCGCCATCTTGGATAGCAGTAAAAAAAAAAAAAAAATCTGAGAAATTGCAAATCTGATAAAGTACAACAATGCCTAAACACGGGAATATTAGCAACTTTGATAGTGACATCGAAGATTGGGCCATATATGTTGAACGAGTTAAAAGTTATTGTAGGGCCAATAAAATTCGTGAGGCTGATAAAGCACTAACATTATTAAATTTAATGGGTGCGAAGACATACGGGCAATTAGCGAAATATTGCCAGTTTCGAACGGGACTGACAGATGCACTACGAGACAAATTTGTGTGTGGTTTATTTAAACAGGATACACAAAAGCGACTGCTCGAGGAGAATGAGCTGACGCTTGAGAAGGCGGTCACTATGGCAGCAGCACACGAAGCCGCAGCGAGAGGCACGGCAGTAATGCAGCTACGGTCACCGGAGCTCAGTGCACACAAATTGGGTGTGAGTTCTGGCAAATGTTATCGTTGTGGAAAGACAACGCATGATCAGAACCAGTGTTGGTTTAAAAACCAAGAATGTAGAACTTGTGGTAGGCTTGGACATATAGCTAGAGTATGCAGGTCAGGGAAGAAGACCAGCAACAAGAAGTCACCGCAAGGGAAATACGCAAAGGTACACAAGGTGGCCGAACAGGAGTCCGATTCAGACGCAAGCAGTATTGAACTGGCTAGCTTAAGGGTACTCAACGTTGGTAAGGGTGCAGACCTCCAGACAATTTGGGTTACTCTTCAGATAGAAGGAGTCCAAGTAAAAATGGAATTGGACACTGGATCGGCATTGTCGGTCATGAATAAGAAAGATTACAGAAGGTTATTCCAACATATTCCCCTACAGGATACGGAGATTATATTGACAACCTACACGGGGCAGAGAGTGTACCCCATCGGGACAATAAAGGTTGCAGTGGCCAACAAGGGCGAAGGAAGTCAAATAATGGACTTATATGTGCTACCGGAGGGAGGTCCACCACTACTAGGCCGGGAGTGGTTTAGAAACATAAATATGGACTGGCATTCGCTAAAAGCCATAAAGAGTGAGAACTCGGTGCAGATAATCAGCCCAGACTCTAGAACTGATGATGGTAAGACCAACCCATGTGCAAAAGACAAAGTTTCAGCACAGAATTCCACTGAGCAACAACAACATAGTTTAACAGAGAATTCTGAGTCTGTCAAGTCTACTGATATGCACATTTTTGAGGGACACTGGGCTCGAACTCAACTCCATTTCAAACTACAACAGCAATTAGAACAAATGATTCGCCGTTTTGAGCAAGAGATGAATGAAATAAAAAAGTTCTTTGTTACAGAGTGGGAGAATCTGGAAAGGCAACAGAAGCAACTGATGGAGAAAATGGAGCAGGAGCACACCAACCATCTGCGCGAGGAGGCCGAACGAATCAAAGCTGATTCAGGTTCTGAAGGTGCGTGCCATAATCTGGTGTCAGAAGAGTTAACGGTCAGCCAACTCCTTCATATGCTGAGGGACAAGACTCTGAAATGGGAAAAACTTGAACACGAGCTGCGATCTTCAAAGGAAAAGGGTTCGGAGCTCTCAAAAGTCATTGAGATGGCTGATGTGACGACACAGACTGAAACGACTGCAACAGAGCAGCCATTGGATGCCAAAAGTACGCTGACTCACGTCAATGTAGAACAACAGACCGCTGAAACAGCTGCTCCGGTAGAGGGACTGCATAGTCCGAGCAATCAATCTCCAAAGGAAGTTGAAGTATTAAAATCACAAATGAGGTCACTAGTAAACGACTTGCTGAAAGCCCAGAAAAAGCTGGATGCAGAGGTACACATGAAGAAGTCTCTTCAGGAAAGATGTCTGGATTTGGAACAAGAGCTGGCTAACGTCCAGCTGGGTATGGAGGAAATAGACGACCCTCTCGCTGGCCTAGCTCAGGACAACACCGAATATTACCATGACCTGTCGGACGACTCCGAATATTACGATGTCCTGTCCTGCCCAGCTTGTAACTTCGACCCCCAAAGTGCAGAAATCATGGAGGAGCACCAAAAGTCTACGGAACATCGGAAGAAGGTGGCTCTGCTACGGGAAGTAAGAGAGATAGAGAAGGAACAGCAGTCGGATAGCGTCCAGTTGGGTAAGGAAGAAGTAGAAGGGCCTCTCGACCTGTTGAGTGATAGTGAATACTACGAGGATGTGGTATGCCCAAATTGTGATGGAAACTCCCAAAGTGCTGAAATCCGGAGGAAGCACTTAAGGTCTAAAGAACATAGAGAGTTGGTAGCATTACAGCTGTCCGCCGAGAAGATGGGAACGACAAGAGTTGTAAAAAGGCAGAAAAGAAAAAGAAGAGGCCGAAAATAATAATTGTTTAAAATATTGTTACTTCTACTACCTCCGGCCGAACACTACGAAAAGATGCTGTCTGGAACGAATTAAGATCAGAGATTGAATTTACGAACTGTTCCCACAGAGACTGAACCTGTAAACTGTTCCCACTAAGAGTATGTTGCAACTGTTCATAGAGATTGAATCTGTGAACTGTTTTCCGCAGAGACTGAATCTGTGATATGTTACGTTAAACATGAAGTTATATATGTATATATGTATTACGTTATGTTAAATGGGGGGGATGACTATAAAGCTAAGAAGGGAGGAGTGTTGTGTATGTAACCTGTTCCACCTTAAGAGAGCTTAAGCCTGTTCCACCTAAAGAGATGTACTACTTTCTCAGGCTGCTGTAGACGTAATACCGGGGGTGAACACACCGGTATATAAGCACTGTGCAGTAATCTTGTATTCAGTATAGTCCCTACCTCCAACCAGTAAAGACCTGTTTGAGTTATACGTTTAAGTCTTTGTGTTAATTGTTCAATACAATACACATACTTAACAACAGTAAAGAGTGTGATGAAATATATGTCTTCATCAGCCCCTGTGTTTTACCTGCATTGTACTGTGTGTACCGCCCCCTTTTCCCCTATTGTGTGTATTGGCTCCGCCCCTGTCTTTTGTCATATAAAGGTCTCAAGAGCTGTATGAGTCATTCTGCCAGACGAATCCGATGTGGAATGACGTGCAAAGTTCTTAGCCATTAAAAGCCTTCAGTTGAATCCTTTCACTTCTTGTCCTTGAGTTATTGATGGCACATCAAAGAGCGATCTATTCTTACAGAAAAGAGGCATCGATTGTTACAGTAAAGAGCGATTGATCCTTACAGAAAAGAGCGATCGATTCTTACAGAAAAGAGCGATCGATTCTTACAGAAAAGAGCGATCGATCCTTACAGTAAAGAGCAATCGATTCTTACAGTAAAGAGACATCGATTCTTACAGTAAAAGCAATCGATTCTTACATTAAAGAGACATCGATTCTTTTTGTAAAGAACGATCGATACTTACAGTAAAGACCGATCAATTCTTACAATAACGAGACGTCGATTCTTACAGTAAAGAGTGATCGTTTCATGCAGTAAAGAGACATCAATTCACTACAGTAGAGAGACATCGATTCTAACAGAAAAGAGAGATCAATTCTTACAGTAAAGACATATCGATTCTTACAGAAAAGAGCGATTGATTCTTACAGTAAAGAGCGATCGACTCTTACAGTAAAGTGCGATCGATTCTTACAGTAAAGAGACATCAATTCTTATAGAAAAGAGCGATCGATTCTTACAGTAAAGAGATATCAATTCTTACAGAAAAGAGCAATCGATTCTTACAGTAAAGGGCGATCGATTCTTACAGTAAAGAGCCATCGATTCTTACAGTAAAGAGCAATCGATTCTTACAGTAAAGAGACATCAATTCTTACAGTAAAGAGCGATCGATTCTTACAGCAAAGAGCCATCGATTCTTACAGTAAAGAGCGATCTATTCTTACAGAAAAGAGGCATCGATTCCTCCAGTAAAGAGCGATCGATTCTTACAGAAAAGAGCGATCGATTCTTACAGTAAAGAGTGATCGATTCTTACAGTAAGGAGCCATCGAATCTTATAGTAAAGAGCCATCGATTCTTACAGTAAAGAGCGATCTATTCTTACAGAAAAGAGGCATCGATTCTTATAGTAAAGAGCGATCGATTCTTACAGTAAAGTGTGATCAATTCTTACAGTAAAGAGACATCGATTCTTACAGTAAAGAGTGATCGATTGTTACAGTAAAGAGCGATCGATTCTTACAGTAAAGCGACATCAATTCTTACAGTAAAGAGCGATCGATTCTTACATTAAAGCGACATCGATTCTTACAGTATAGAGCAATCGATTCTTACAGTAAAGAGACATCAATTCTTACAGTAAAGAGATATCAATTCTTACAGAAAAGAGCAATCGATTCTTACAGTAAAGAGCCATCGATTCTTACAGTAAAGAGCAATTGATACTTACAGTAAAGAGCGATCGATTCTTACAGTAAAGACCTATCGATTCTTACAGTAAAGAGACATCAATTCTTACAGTAATGAGCGATCGATTCTTACAGCAAAGAGTCATCGATTCTTACAGTAAAGAGCGATCTATTCTTACAGAAAAGAGGCATCGATTCTTACAGTAAAGAGCGATCGATTCTTACAGAAAAGAGCGATCGATTCTTACAGTAAAGAGTGATCGATTCTTACAGTAAAGAGCCATTGAATCTTACAGTAAAGAGCCATCGATTCTTACAGTAAAGAGCCATCGATTCTTACAGTAAAGAGCGATCTATTCTTACAGAAAAGAGGCATTGATTCTTACAGTAAAGAGCGATCGATTCTTACAGAAAAGAGCGATTGATTCTTACAGTAAAGAGTGAATGATTCTTACAGTAAAGAGACATCGATCCTTACAGTAAAGACCGATCAATTCTTACAGTAAAGAGACATCAATTCTTACAGTGAAGAGCGATCAATTCTTACAGTAAAGAGCCATCGATTCTTACAGTAAAGAGCGATCTATTCTTACAGAAAAGAGGCATCGATTCTTAGAGTAAAGAGCCATCGATTCTTACAGAAAAGAGCGATCGATTCTTACAGTAAAGAGTTATCGAATCTTACAGTAAAGAGACATTGATTCTTACAGAAAAGAGCGATCGATTCTTACAGTAATGAGCGCTCTATTCTTACAGAAAAGAGGCATCGATTCTTACAGTAAAGAGCGATCGATTCTTACAGAAAAGAGACATCAGTTCTTACAGTAAAGAGCGATCGATTATTACAGTAAAGAGACATTGAATCTTACAGTAAAGAGGCATCGAGTCTTACAGTAAAGAGCGATCGATTCTTACAGTAAAGACCGATCAATTCTGACAGTAAAGAGGGATCGATTCTTACAGTAAAGAAACATTGATTCTTATAGAAAAGAGCGATCAATTCTTACAGAAAATAACCATCAATTCTTACAGTAAAGAGACATCGACACTTACAGAAAAGTGTAATCGATTCTTACAGGAAAGAGCGATTGATTTTTACACTAAAGAGAGAGCAATTCTTAAAGTAAAGAGTGATCGATTCTTACAGTAAAGTGTGATTGATTCTTACAGTAAAGAGACATCGATTCTTACAGTAAAAAGCGATCGATTGTTACAGTAAAGAGTGATCAATTCTTACAGTAAAGAGACATCGATTCTTACAGTAAAGAGACATCGATTCTTATAGTAAAGAGCAATCGATTCTTACAATAAAGAGACATCGATTCTTACAGTAAAAGCATCGATTGTTACAGTAAAGAGACATCGATTCTTACTGTAAAGAGCGATCGATTCTTACAGTAAAGACCGATCGATTCTTACAATAACGAGACATCGATTCTTACAGTAAAGAGTGATCGTTTCATGCAGTAAAGAGACATCGATTCACTACAGTAAAGAGACATCGATTCTAACAGAAAAGAGAGATCAATTCTTACAGTAAAGAGATATCAATTCTTATAGAAAAGAGCGATCGATTCTTACAGTAAAGAGATATCAATTCTTACAGAAAAGAGCAATCGATTCTAACAGTAAAGAGCGATCGATTCTTACAGTAAAGAGCAATCGATACTTACAGTAAAGAGACATCGATTCTTACAGTAAAGAGCAATCGATTCTTACAGTAAAGACCTATCGATTCTTACAGTAAAGAGACATCAATTCTTACAGTAAAGAGCGATCGATTCTTACAGTAAAGAGCCATCGATTCTTACACTAAAGAGCGATCGATTCTTACAGAAAAGAGCGATCGATTCTTACAGTAAAGATGATCAATTCTTACAGTAAAGAGCCATCGAATCTTACAGTAATGAGCCATCGATTCTTACAGTAAAGAGCGATCTATTCTTACAGAAAAGAGGCATCAATTCTTACAGTAAAGAGCAATCGATTCTTACAGTAAAGTGTGATCAATTCTTACAGTAAAGAGACATCGATTCTTATAGTAAAGAGCGATCAATTCTTACAGTAAAGAGACATCAATTCTTACAGTAAAGAGCGATCGATTCTTACAGTAAAGCGACATCGATTCTTACAGTATAGAGCAATCGATTCTTACAGTAATGAGACATCAATTCTTACAGTAAAGAGCGATCAATTCTTACAGTAAAGACCTATCGATTCTTACAGTAAAGAGACATCAATTCTTACAGAAAATAGCCATCGAATCTTACAGTAAAGAGTGTGATGAAATATATGTCTTCATCAGCCCCTGTGTTTTACCTGCATTGTACTGTGTGTACCGCCCCCTTTTCCCCTATTGTGTGTATTGGCTCCGCCCCTGTCTTTTGTCATATAAAGGTCTCAAGAGCTGTATGAGTCATTCTGCCAGACGAATCCAATGTGCAATGACGTGCAAAGTTCTTAGCCATTAAAAGCCTTCAGTTGAATCCTTTCACTTCTTGTCCTTGAGTTATTGATGGCACATCAAAGAGCGATCTATTCTTACAGAAAAGAGGCATCGATTCTTACAGTAAAGAGCGATCGATCCTTACAGAAAAGAGCGATCGATTCTTACAGAAAAGAGCGATCGATCCTTACAGTAAAGAGCAATCGATTCTTACAGTAAAGAGACATCGATTCTTACAGTAAAAGCAATCGATTCTTACATTAAAGAGACATCGATTCTTTTTGGAAAGAACGATCGATGCTTACAGTAAAGACCGATCAATTCTTACAATAACGAGACGTCAATTCTTACAGTAAAGAGTGATCGTTTCATGCAGTAAAGAGACATCAATTCACTACAGTAGAGAGACATCGATTCTAACAGAAAAGAGAGATCAATTCTTACAGTAAAGACATATCGATTCTTACAGAAAAGAGCAATTGATTCTTACAGTAAAGAGCGATCGACTCTTACAGTAAAGTGCGATCGATTCTTACAGTAAAGAGACATCAATTCTTATAGAAAAGAGCGATCGATTCTTACAGTAAAGAGATATCAATTCTTACAGAAAAGAGCAATCGATTCTTACAGTAAAGAGCGATCGATTCTTACAGTAAAGAGCCATCGAATCTTACAGTAAAGAGCAATCGATACTTACAGTAAAGAGCGATCAATTCTTACAGTAAAGACCTATCGATTCTTACAGTAAAGAGACATCAATTCTTACAGTAAAGAGCGATCGATTCTTACAGCAAAGAGCCATCGATTCTTACAGTAAAGAGCGATCTATCCTTACAGAAAAGAGGCATCGATTCTTACAGTAAAGAGCGATCGATTCTTACAGAAAAGAGCGATCGATTCTTACAGTAAAGAGTGATCGATTCTTACAGTAAGGAGCCATCGAATCTTACAGTAAAGAGCCATCGATTCTTACAGTAAAGAGCGATCTATTCTTACAGAAAAGAGGCATCGATTCTTATAGTAAAGAGCGATCGATTCTTACAGTAAAGTGTGATCAATTCTTACAGTAAAGAGACATCGATTCTTACAGTAAAGAGTGATCGATTGTTACAGTAAAGAGCGATCGATTCTTACAGTAAAGCGACATCAATTCTTACAGTAAAGAGCGATCGATTCTTACATTAAAGCGACATCGATTCTTACAGTATAGAGCAATCGATTCTTACAGTAAAGAGACATCAATTCTTACAGTAAAGAGATATCAATTCTTACAGAAAAGAGCAATCGATTCTTACAGTAAAGAGCCATCGATTCTTACAGTAAAGAGCAATTGATACTTACAGTAAAGAGCGATCGATTCTTACAGTAAAGACCTATCGATTCTTACAGTAAAGAGACATCAATTCTTACAGTAATGAGCGATCGATTCTTACAGCAAAGAGTCATCGATTCTTACAGTAAAGAGCGATCTATTCTTACAGAAAAGAGGCATCGATTCTTACAGTAAAGAGCGATCGATTCTTACAGAAAAGAGCGATCGATTCTTACAGTAAAGAGTGATCGATTCTTACAGTAAAGAGCCATTGAATCTTACAGTAAAGAGCCATCGATTCTTACAGTAAAGAGCCATCGATTCTTACAGTAAAGAGCGATCTATTCTTACAGAAGAGAGGCATTGATTCTTACAGTAAAGAGCGATCGATTCTTACAGAAAAGAGCGATTGATTCTTACAGTAAAGAGTGAATGATTCTTACAGTAAAGAGACATCGATCCTTACAGTAAAGACCGATCAATTCTTACAGTAAAGAGACATCAATTCTTACAGTGAAGAGCGATCAATTCTTACAGTAAAGAGCCATCGATTCTTACAGTAAAGAGCGATCTATTCTTACAGAAAAGAGGCATCGATTCTTAGAGTAAAGAGCCATCGATTCTTACAGAAAAGAGCGATCGATTCTTACAGTAAAGAGTTATCGAATCTTACAGTAAAGAGACATTGATTCTTACAGAAAAGAGCGATCGATTCTTACAGTAATGAGCGCTCTATTCTTACAGAAAAGAGGCATCGATTCTTACAGTAAAGAGCGATCGATTCTTACAGAAAAGAGACATCAGTTCTTACAGTAAAGAGCGATCGATTATTACAGTAAAGAGACATTGAATCTTACAGTAAAGAGCGATCGATTGTTACAGTAAAGAGCGATCGATTCTTACAGAAAAGAGCGATCGATTCTTACAGTAAAGAGGCATCGAGTCTTACAGTAAAGAGCGATCGATTCTTACAGTAAAGACCGATCAATTCTGACAGTAAAGAGGGATCGATTCTTACAGTAAAGAAACATTGATTCTTATAGAAAAGAGCGATCAATTCTTACAGAAAATAACCATCAATTCTTACAGTAAAGAGACATCGACACTTACAGAAAAGTGTAATCGATTCTTACAGGAAAGAGCGATTGATTTTTACACTAAAGAGAGAGCAATTCTTAAAGTAAAGAGTGATCGATTCTTACAGTAAAGTGTGATTGATTCTTACAGTAAAGAGACATCGATTCTTACAGTAAAAAGCGATCGATTGTTACAGTAAAGAGTGATCAATTCTTACAGTAAAGAGACATCGATTCTTACAGTAAAGAGACATCGATTCTTACAGTAAAGAGCAATCGATTCTTACAATAAAGAGACATCGATTCTTACAGTAAAAGCATCGATTGTTACAGTAAAGAGACATCGATTCTTACTGTAAAGAGCGATCGATTCTTACAGTAAAGACCGATCGATTCTTACAATAACGAGACATCGATTCTTACAGTAAAGAGATATCAATTCTTACAGAAAAGAGCAATCGATTCTTACAGTAAAGAGCCATCGATTCTTACAGTAAAGAGCAATTGATACTTACAGTAAAGAGCGATCGATTCTTACAGTAAAGACCTATCGATTCTTACAGTAAAGAGACATCAATTCTTACAGTAATGAGCGATCGATTCTTACAGCAAAGAGTCATCGATTCTTACAGTAAAGAGCGATCTATTCTTACAGAAAAGAGGCATCGATTCTTACAGTAAAGAGCGATCGATTCTTACAGAAAAGAGCGATCGATTCTTACAGTAAAGAGTGATCGATTCTTACAGTAAAGAGCCATTGAATCTTACAGTAAAGAGCCATCGATTCTTACAGTAAAGAGCCATCGATTCTTACAGTAAAGAGCGATCTATTCTTACAGAAGAGAGGCATTGATTCTTACAGTAAAGAGCGATCGATTCTTACAGAAAAGAGCGATTGATTCTTACAGTAAAGAGTGAATGATTCTTACAGTAAAGAGACATCGATCCTTACAGTAAAGACCGATCAATTCTTACAGTAAAGAGACATCAATTCTTACAGTGAAGAGCGATCAATTCTTACAGTAAAGAGCCATCGATTCTTACAGTAAAGAGCGATCTATTCTTACAGAAAAGAGGCATCGATTCTTAGAGTAAAGAGCCATCGATTCTTACAGAAAAGAGCGATCGATTCTTACAGTAAAGAGTTATCGAATCTTACAGTAAAGAGACATTGATTCTTACAGAAAAGAGCGATCGATTCTTACAGTAATGAGCGCTCTATTCTTACAGAAAAGAGGCATCGATTCTTACAGTAAAGAGCGATCGATTCTTACAGAAAAGAGACATCAGTTCTTACAGTAAAGAGCGATCGATTATTACAGTAAAGAGACATTGAATCTTACAGTAAAGAGCGATCGATTGTTACAGTAAAGAGCGATCGATTCTTACAGAAAAGAGCGATCGATTCTTACAGTAAAGAGGCATCGAGTCTTACAGTAAAGAGCGATCGATTCTTACAGTAAAGACCGATCAATTCTGACAGTAAAGAGGGATCGATTCTTACAGTAAAGAAACATTGATTCTTATAGAAAAGAGCGATCAATTCTTACAGAAAATAACCATCAATTCTTACAGTAAAGAGACATCGACACTTACAGAAAAGTGTAATCGATTCTTACAGGAAAGAGCGATTGATTTTTACACTAAAGAGAGAGCAATTCTTAAAGTAAAGAGTGATCGATTCTTACAGTAAAGTGTGATTGATTCTTACAGTAAAGAGACATCGATTCTTACAGTAAAAAGCGATCGATTGTTACAGTAAAGAGTGATCAATTCTTACAGTAAAGAGACATCGATTCTTACAGTAAAGAGACATCGATTCTTACAGTAAAGAGCAATCGATTCTTACAATAAAGAGACATCGATTCTTACAGTAAAAGCATCGATTGTTACAGTAAAGAGACATCGATTCTTACTGTAAAGAGCGATCGATTCTTACAGTAAAGACCGATCGATTCTTACAATAACGAGACATCGATTCTTACAGTAAAGAGTGATCGTTTCATGCAGTAAAGAGACATCGATTCACTACAGTAAAGAGACATCGATTCTAACAGAAAAGAGAGATCAATTCTTACAGTAAAGAGATATCAATTCTTATAGAAAAGAGCGATCGATTCTTACAGTAAAGAGATATCAATTCTTACAGAAAAGAGCAATCGATTCTAACAGTAAAGAGCGATCGATTCTTACAGTAAAGAGCAATCGATACTTACAGTAAAGAGACATCGATTCTTACAGTAAAGAGCAATCGATTCTTACAGTAAAGACCTATCGATTCTTACAGTAAAGAGACATCAATTCTTACAGTAAAGAGCGATCGATTCTTACAGTAAAGAGCCATCGATTCTTACACTAAAGAGCGATCGATTCTTACAGAAAAGAGCGATCGATTCTTACAGTAAAGATGATCAATTCTTACAGTAAAGAGCCATCGAATCTTACAGTAAAGAGCCATCGATTCTTACAGTAAAGAGCGATCTATTCTTACAGAAAAGAGGCATCAATTCTTACAGTAAAGAGCAATCGATTCTTACAGTAAAGTGTGATCAATTCTTACAGTAAAGAGACATCGATTCTTATAGTAAAGAGCGATCAATTCTTACAGTAAAGAGACATCAATTCTTACAGTAAAGAGCGATCGATTCTTACAGTAAAGCGACATCGATTCTTACAGTATAGAGCAATCGATTCTTACAGTAATGAGACATCAATTCTTACAGTAAAGAGCGATCAATTCTTACAGTAAAGACCTATCGATTCTTACAGTAAAGAGACATCAATTCTTACAGAAAATAGCCATCGAATCTTACAGTAAAGAGTGTGATGAAATATATGTCTTCATCAGCCCCTGTGTTTTACCTGCATTGTACTGTGTGTACCGCCCCCTTTTCCCCTATTGTGTGTATTGGCTCCGCCCCTGTCTTTTGTCATATAAAGGTCTCAAGAGCTGTATGAGTCATTCTGCCAGACGAATCCAATGTGCAATGACGTGCAAAGTTCTTAGCCATTAAAAGCCTTCAGTTGAATCCTTTCACTTCTTGTCCTTGAGTTATTGATGGCACACCAAAGAGCGATCTATTCTTACAGAAAAGAGGCATCGATTCTTACAGTAAAGAGCGATCGATCCTTACAGAAAAGAGCGATCGATTCTTACAGAAAAGAGCGATCGATCCTTACAGTAAAGAGCAATCGATTCTTACAGTAAAGAGACATCGATTCTTACAGTAAAAGCAATCGATTCTTACATTAAAGAGACATCGATTCTTTTTGGAAAGAACGATCGATGCTTACAGTAAAGACCGATCAATTCTTACAATAACGAGACGTCAATTCTTACAGTAAAGAGTGATCGTTTCATGCAGTAAAGAGACATCAATTCACTACAGTAGAGAGACATCGATTCTAACAGAAAAGAGAGATCAATTCTTACAGTAAAGACATATCGATTCTTACAGAAAAGAGCAATTGATTCTTACAGTAAAGAGCGATCGACTCTTACAGTAAAGTGCGATCGATTCTTACAGTAAAGAGACATCAATTCTTATAGAAAAGAGCGATCGATTCTTACAGTAAAGAGATATCAATTCTTACAGAAAAGAGCAATCGATTCTTACAGTAAAGAGCGATCGATTCTTACAGTAAAGAGCCATCGAATCTTACAGTAAAGAGCAATCGATACTTACAGTAAAGAGCGATCAATTCTTACAGTAAAGACCTATCAATTCTTACAGTAAAGAGACATCAATTCTTACAGTAAAGAGCGATCGATTCTTACAGCAAAGAGCCATCGATTCTTACAGTAAAGAGCGATCTATCCTTACAGAAAAGAGGCATCGATTCTTACAGTAAAGAGCGATCGATTCTTACAGAAAAGAGCGATCGATTCTTACAGTAAAGAGTGATCGATTCTTACAGTAAGGAGCCATCGAATCTTACAGTAAAGAGCCATCGATTCTTACAGTAAAGAGCGATCTATTCTTACAGAAAAGAGGCATCGATTCTTATAGTAAAGAGCGATCGATTCTTACAGTAAAGTGTGATCAATTCTTACACTAAAGAGACATCGATTCTTATAGTAAAGAGTGATTGATTGTTACAGTAAAGAGCGATCGATTCTTACAGTAAAGCGACATCAATTCTTACAGTAAAGAGCGATCGATTCTTACAGTAAAGCGACATCGATTCTTACAGTATAGAGCAATCGATTCTTACAGTAAAGAGACATCAATTCTTACAGTAAAGAGATATCAATTCTTACAGAAAAGAGCAATCGATTCTTACAGTAAAGAGCGATCGATTCTTACAGTAAAGAGCCATCGATTCTTACAGTAAAGAGCAATTGATACTTACAGTAAAGAGCGATCGATTCTTACAGTAAAGACCTATCGATTCTTACAGTAAAGAGACATCAATTCTTACAGTAATGAGCGATCGATTCTTACAGCAAAGAATCATCGATTCTTACAGTAAAGAGCGATCTATTCTTACAGAAAAGAGGCATCGATTCTTACAGTAAAGAGCGATCGATTCTTACAGAAAAGAGCGATCGATTCTTACAGTAAAGAGTGATCGATTCTTACAGTAAAGAGCCATTGAATCTTACAGTAAAGAGCCATCGATTCTTACAGTAAAGAGCGATCTATTCTTACAGAAAAGAGGCATCGATTCTTACAGTAAAGAGCGATCGATTCTTACAGTAAAGTGTGATCAATTCTTACAGTAAAGAGACATCGATTCTTACAGTAAAGAGTGATCGCTTGGTACAGTAAAGAGCGATCGATTCTTACAGTGAAGAGACATCAATTCTTACAGTAAAGAGCGATCGATTCTTACAGTAACGCGACATCGATTCTTACAGTATAGAGCAATCGATTCTTACAGTAAAGAGACATCAATTCTTCCAGTAAAGAGCGATCAATTCTTACAGTAAAGAGCGATCGATTCTTACAGTAAAGAGCCATCGATTCTTACATTAAAGAGCCATCAATTCTTACAGTAAAGAGCGATCGATTCTTACAGTAAAGACCCATCGATTCTTACAGTAAAGAGCCATCAATTCTTACAATAAAGAGTGTGATGAAATATATGTCTTCATCAGCCACTGTGTTTTACCTGCATTGTATTGTGTGTACCGCCCCCTTTTCCCCTATTGTGTGTATTGACTCCGCCCCGTCTTTTGTCATATAAAGGTCTCAAGAGCTGTATGAGTCATTCTGCCAGACGAATCCGATATGGAATGACGTGCAATGTTCTTAGCGATTAAAAGCCTTCAGTTGAATCCTTTAACTTCTTGTCCTTGAGTTATTGATGGCACATTAATTTTAATCGCTATAACAACAAGATGGATCGACTCCTGGAACCAGAGCGCTTGGATCTGGACCCCCATGCCACAGACGCAGCCACACAGTTTGGACACTGGTTCCAATGCTTCAAATTTTTCATCAAAACCTCAGCCACCGCCATAGCTGCCGCGACCGCCACCGGAGACGTGAAACTGGGAATCCTGCGAAACCGGGTGAGTCATCGGGTCTCCCCTCTCATCCGAGATGCCACCAGCTACGAGGAAGCCAGCACCATTATAAGGCCCACTACGTGCGGCCAATAAACGAGGTGTACGCCAGGCATCTTCTGACTACTTGCACGCAGTGGCATGGTGAGTCATTAGAGGACTTCATGCTAAGCCTAAAAGTACTGGGCAGAGACTGTAACTGTAAGGCCATGTCTGCCACCGTGTACATGGAGGAGCTGATCCGAGACTCCTTTATTGCGGGACTCAGTTCAAATTACATTCGGCAGAAACTGTTTGAAAAGGAGGGACTGGACTTAAAACAGGCTATGGGCATAGCGCGATCGCTGGATATGGCCCAGAGGAACTCTGAATTCTTTTCCTCAGGCCACGCGGACCACTCCACCTCATGCACACCGTGGGGGCCGCCATGTTGGAAGCCATCTTCACCTCCCAGGTCTCAGGCCAGCCCAGCACCGTCGGAGCCCCAGCCTCCACCCAGGAGCCCCACTACTGCCGCGATGCATTGGGGCCCGAAATGCTACTTCTGCGGCCAGGACAAACACTCCAGGCATTTGTGCCCAGCGAAGGGCACCACCTGTTTTAAATGCGGGAAGAAAGGACATTTCAGTAAAGTCTGCTGAGGGAACCCCGCCTCCAACTCCGCCACCGCCGCGTGCGCGTCGTGGGGGTGGCCATCTTGGATGCTAACTTGTCCACCCTCATGGAGTCCACCATCTTGTCCCGACTACACGGACCCCCAGGACCCACTGGTGGCCTCAATCACAGTGGATCAATCCAGGCCGCATCCGTTGTCGAGATCGATGATGGACATAGAGGTAAACGGGAACAAGGTTAAATGCTTGATTGACTGCGGGAGCACCGAAAGCTTTATTCATCCTAGCCTGGTAAAACGACTTTCACTAATGATAGTCCCTACACAGGGCAAAATCGCCATGGCTGATAAGACTCATACCTCAAAAATTACAGGTTGCTGCGCGGTTATGTTGTCGGTAAAAGGCACTGATTACAGAGATTTTAAACTGTTGATAATGCCAGATCTCTGTGTGAGCGTGATCTTGGGTCTGGACTTCCAGTGCCACCACCAAAGTATCACGCTTACCTACGGTGGGTCCCAGCCGCCCCTCACAGTGTGCGGTCTGGCTACCCTGAAGGTCAAGCCGCCCTCTCTTTTCGCCAACCTCGCACTCAACTGTCGACCCATAGCGACCAAGAGTAGGCGGTACAGCTGGGAAGACAGACGGTTCATTGCGTCTGAAGTAGAAAGACTCAAGCGGGAGGGTATCATCGAATGCAGTACCAGCCTGTGGCGCGCCAGGTAGTGGTAGTTAAGGGTAGCGAAAAGAAGCGGATGGTGATAGATTATAGCCAGACGGTTAATCTATACACCCAGCTAGACGCCTACCCTCTGCCCCGCATAGTGGACATGGTTAACCAAATTGCGCAATACCGGGTGTTTTCCACCATCGACCTAAAATCGGCATACCACCAGCTCCCCATTAGGCCGGAGGACCATCCATACACCGCATTCGAGGTGAACGGATGCCTCTACCACTTCCTCAGAGTCCCCTTTGGGGTAACGAATGGGGCCTCGGCCTTCCAGCGGGAGATGGACCGCATGGTCGATGAGAACCAGTTAACAGCCACCTATCCATACCTAGACAACGTCACCATCTGCGGCCACGACCAGCAAGAGCACGACTCGAACCTCGCGAGATTTCTGAAAACCGCCCTCAGACTCAATCTCACCTACAACGAGGATAAGTGTGTCTTTAGCACCACGCGCCTCTGTATCCTGGGCTGCGTGGAGGAAAATGGGGAAATCGGTCCGGACCCCGACCGATTGCGCCCCCTACGGGAGCTACCCCTACCAAACACTCCCAAGGCCCTGAAAAGGTGCCTGGGGTTTTTCTCCTATTATGCCCAATGGGTCCCCAATTATTCCGACAAGGCCCGTCCCCTCCTGAAATCAACATCCTTCCCGCTCACGGCCGAGGCCCACGCCGCCTTCAACAGCATTAAACACGACATTGAGAAGGCCGCGCTGCAGGCAGTGGACGAAAACATCCCTTTCCAGGTCGAAAGCGATGCGTCCGACTTCGCTTTAGCAGCCACCCTCAACCAGGATGGGCGGCCCGTAGCCTTTTTGTCAAGAACCCTCCAAGGACCCGAGATCAGGCACTCCTCGGTACAGAAGGAGGCCCAGGCCATAGTGGAGGCAGTGCGGCACTGGAGGCACTACCTAGCCGGCAAACGCTTCACCCTGCTTACAGACCAGCGGTCGGTAGCCTTCATGTTTAACAACAAACAGAGGGGGAAGATCAAGAACGACAAAATTCTCAGGTGGCGGATCGAACTCTCCACGTTTGAGTACGACATAATATATAGGCCGGGGGCCCTCAATGAATCCCCCGATGCCCTATCACGAGGGATGTGTGCCAGCATCCAGGGGGACAGGCGACAGGGCCTCCACAATGGCCTCTGCCACCCGGGGGTCACCCGGCTATTTCACTTTATAAAATCCCGTAACCTACCCTATTCCATCGAGGAGGTCCGGTCTATGACCAGGGACTGCCGCACCTGTGCGGAATGCAAGCCCCATTTTTGCAGGCCCGACCAAGCCCACCTGATCAAAGCTACACGGCCATTCGAGCGCCTGAGCTTAGATTTCAAGGGACCACTCCCCTCCACCGACCGCAATGTGTACTTTCTCAACATTGTGGACGAGTACTCCCGCTTCCCATTCGCCTACCCCTGCCCAGACATGACCAGTGCCACGGTCATCAAGTGCCTCGGCAGCCTGTTTTGCACGTTCAGCATGCCGAACTACATCCACACTGACAGGGGGGCGTCGTTCATGAGCGACGAACTGCGCCAATACCTGCTGTCGAAGGGGATAGCCACGAGTCAGACCACTAGTTATAACCCCCGGGGTAATGGGCAAGTGGAGAGGGAGAACGTGACGGTGTGGAAGGCGGTCACCTTAGCACTAAGGTCTAAAGGCCTCCCTACCTCCCGCTGGCAAAAGGTCCTCCCAGATGTACTCCAATCGATAAGGTCGCTACTGTGTACTGTTACTAACGCCACTCCTCATGAGAAGATGTTTGTTTTTCCCCGCAAATCAACCTCGGGAGTGTCCCTACCTTCGTGGCTCTCCACCCCAGGGACAGTCCTATTACGGAAGCATGTGAGGGGCCACAAACTGGATCCCCTCATGGAGGCAGTACACCTACTCCATGCAAACCCACAGTAGGCGTACATCAAGCACGCCAACGGGCGTGAGGACACCGTGTCCATAAAGGACCTCGCCTCGGCAGGAAGCGACGACGACCCATCCTCACCTCCCCCAGAAGAACCTCCACCATCCCCAGAGGTATCCTCACCACCCCCAGAAGTACCTGCAACACCCCCAGCACATGGGTATGCCCAGGAGGGCACCACAGACTCCGGTCGGAACCCGAGGTACTGTTGCGATGTTCAGGAAGGACTATCACACCCCCGGACAGAAGAAATCTGTAGAAGGGGTGAATGTGATGAAATATATGTCTTCATCAGCCCCTGTGTTTTACCTGCATTGTATTGTGTGTACTGCCCCCTTTTCCCCTATTGTGTGTATTGGCTCCGCCCCTGTCTTTTGTCATATAAAGGTCTCAAGAGCTGTATGAGTCATTCTGCCAGACGAATCCAATGTGGAATGACGTGCAATGTTCTTAGCAATTAAAAGCCTTCAGTTGAATCCTTTCACTTCTTGTCCTTGAGTTATTGATGGCACATCAAAGAGCGATCTATTCTTACAGAAAAGAGGCATCGATTCTTACAGTAAAGAGCGATCGATCCTTACAGAAAAGAGCGATCGATTCTTACAGAAAAGAGCGATCGATCCATACAGTAAAGAGCAATCGATTCTTACAGTAAAGAGACATCGATTCTTAAAGTAAAGAGCGATCGATTGTTACAGATAAGAGCGATCGATTCTTACACTAAAGAGTTATCGATTCTTACAGTAAAGAAACATTGATTCTTACAGAAAAGAGCAATCGATTCTTACAGAAAAGAGCGATCGATTCTTACAGTAAAGAGCGATCTATTCTTACAGAAAAGAGGCATCGATTCTTACAGTAAAGAGCGATCGATTCTTACAGAAAAGAGACTTCAATTCTTACAGTAAAGAGGGATCGCTTCTTACAGTAAAGAGACATCAATTCTTACAGTAAAGAGTGATCGATTCTTACACTAAAGAGACATCGAGTCTTACAGTAAAGAGCGATCGATTCTTACAGTAAAGACCGATCGATTCTTACACTAAAGAGCGATCGATTCTTACAGTAAAGAAACATTCATTCTTACAGAAAAGAGCGACCAATTCTTACAGAAAATAGCGATCAATTCTTACAGTAAAGAGACATCGACTCTTACAGAAAAGTGTGATCGATTCTTACAAGAAAGAGCACTCGATTTTACATTAAAGGGAGAACAATTCTTAAAGTAAAGAGCGATCGATTCTTACAGTAAAGTGTGATCGATTCTTACAGTAAAGAGACATCGATTCTTACAGTAAAGAGTGATCGATTGTTACAGTAAAAAGCGATCAATTCTTACAGTAAAGAGCGGTCAATTCTTACAGTAAAGACCGATCGATTCTTACAGTAAAGAGACATCAATTCTTACAGTAAAGAGCGATCGATTCTTACAGTAAAGAGCCATCGATTCTTACAGTAAAGAGCCATCGATTCTTACAGTAAAGAGCGATCTATTCTTACAGAAAAGAGGCATTGATTCTTACAGTAAAGAGCGATCGATTCTTACAGAAAAGAGCGATTGATTCTTACAGTAAAGAGTGAACGATTCTTACAGTAAAGAGACATTGATTCTTACAGAAAAGAGCGATCGATTCTTACAGAAAACAGCGATCAATCCTTACAGTACAGAGCAATCGATTCTTACAGTATAGAGACATCGATTCTTACAGTAAAGACCGATCAATTCTTACAGTAAAGAGACATCAATTCTTACAGTGAAGAGCGATCAATTCTTACAGTAAAGAGCCATCGATTCTTACAGTAAAGAGCGATCGATTCTTACAGTAAAGACCGATCAATTCTGACAGTAAAGAGGGATCGATTCTTACAGTAAAGAAACATTGATTCTTATAGAAAAGAGCGATCAATTCTTACAGAAAATAACCATCAATTCTTACAGTAAAGAGACATCGACACTTACAGAAATGTGTAATAGATTCTTACAGGAAAGAGCGATTGATTTTTACACTAAAGAGAGAGCAATTCTTAAAGTAAAGAGCGATCGATTCTTACAGTAAAGTGTGATTGATTCTTACAGTAAAGAGACATCAATTCTTACAGTAAAGAGCGATCGATTGTTACAGTAAAGAGTGATCAATTCTTACAGTAAAGAGACATCAATTCCTCCAGTAAAGAGCAATCGATTCTTACAGTAAAGAGACATCGAGTCTTACAGTAAAGAGCGATCGATTCTTACAGTAAAGACCGATCAATTCTGACAGTAAAGAGGGATCGATTCTTACAGTAAAGAAACATTGATTCTTATAGAAAAGAGCGATCAATTCTTACAGAAAATAATCATCAATTCTTACAGTAAAGAGACATCGACACTTACAGAAAAGTGTAATCGATTCTTACAGGAAAGAGCGATTGATTTTTACACTAAAGAGAGAGCAATTCTTAAAGTAAAGAGCGATCGATTCTTACAGTAAAGAGATATCGATACTTACAGTAAAGAGCAATTGATTCTTACAGTAAAGAGCGATTGATTCTTACACTAAATAACAATCAATTCTTACAGTAAAGAGACATCGATTCTTACAGTAAAGAGACATTGATTCATACAGAAAATAGCGATTGATTCTTACAGAAAAGAGCAACCAATTCTTATATTAAAGTGCGATCGATTCTTACAGAAAAGAGCAATCGATTCTTACAGTAAATAGCGATCGATTCTTACAGTAAAGAGCAATCAATTCTTAAAGGAAAGAGCGATAGATTCTTACAGTAAAGAGACATTGATTCTTACAGTAAAGAGCGATCGATTCTTACAGTTAAGAGTGATCAATTCTTACAGTAGAGCGATCAATTATTTCAGTAAAGAGCGATCGATTCTTACAGTAAACGCACATTGATTCTTACATTAAAGTGCGATCCATTGTTACAGTAAAGAGTGATCAATTCTTACAATAAAAGCGATTGATTCTTACAGTAAAGAGACATCAATTCTTACAGTAAAGAGTGATCCATTCTTACATTAAAGTGCGATCAATTCTTACAGTAAAGAGACATCGATTCTTACAGTAAAGAGACATCGATTCTTACAGTAAAGTGTGATCGATTCTTACAGTAAAGAGCGATCTATTCTTACAGAAAAGAGGCATCGATTCTTAGAGTAAAGAGCCGTCGATTCTTACAGAAAAGAGCGATCGATTCTTACAGTAAAGAGTTATCGAATCTTACAGTAAAGAGACATTGATTCTTACAGGAAAGAGCGATCGATTCTTACAGTAATGAGCGCTCTATTCTTACAGTAAAGAGCGATCGATTCTTACAGAAAAGAGACATCGGTTCTTACAGTAAAGAGCGATCGATTATTACAGTAAAGAGACATTGAATCTTACAGTAAAGAGCGATCGATTGTTACAGTAAAGAGCGATCGATTCTTACAGTAAAGAGCGATCGATTCTTACAGTAAAGAGACATCGAGTCTTACAGTAAAGAGCGATCGATTCTTACAGTAAAGACCGATCAATTCTGACAGTAAAGAGGGATCGATTCTTACAGTAAAGAAACATTGATTCTTATAGAAAAGAGCGATCAATTCTTACAGAAAATAACCATCAATTCTTACAGTAAAGAGACATCGACACTTACAGAAAAGTGTAATCGATTCTTACAGGAAAGAGCGATTGATTTTTACACTAAAGAGAGAGCAATTCTTAAAGTAAAGAGCGATCGATTCTTACAGTAAAGTGTGATTGATTCTTACAGTAAAGAGACATCAATTCTTACAGTAAAGAGCGATCGATTGTTACAGTAAAGAGTGATCAATTCTTACAGTAAAGAGACATCGATTCTTACAGTAAAGAGACATCGATTCTTACAGTAAAGAGCAATCGATTCTTACAGTAAAGAGACACCGATTCTTACAGTAAAAGCATCGATTGTTGCAGTAAAGAGACATCGATTCTTACTGTAAAGAGTGATCGATTCTTACAGTAAAGACCGATCGATTCTTACAATAATGAGACATCGATTCTTACAGTAAAGAGTGATCATTTCATGCAGTAAAGAGACATCGATTCTAACAGAAAAGAGAGATCAATTCTTACAGTAAAGAGATATCGATTCTTACAGAAAAGAGCGATTGATTCTTACAGTAAAGAGCGACTGATTCTTACAGTAAAGGGCGATCGAATCTTACAGTAAAGTGCGATCGATTCTTACAGTAAAGAGACATCAATTCTTATAGAAAAGAGCGATCGATTCTTACAGTAAAGAGATATCAATTCTTACAGAAAAGAGCAATCGATTCTTACAGTAAAGAGCGATCGATTCTTACAGTAAAGAGCAATCGATACTTACAGTAAAGACCTATCGATTCTTACAGTACAGAGACATCAATTCTTACAGTAAAGAGCGATCGATTCTTACAGTAAAGAGCCATCGATTCTTACACTAAAGAGCGATCAATTCTTACAGAAAAGAGCGATCGATTCTTACAGTAAAGATGATCAATTCTTACAGTAAAGAGCCATCGAATCTTACAGTAAAGAGCCATCGATTCTTACAGTAAAGTGCAATCTATTCTTACAGAAAAGAGGCATCGATTCTTACAGAAAAGAGCAATCGATTCTTACAGTAAAGTGTGATCAATTCTTACAGTAAAGAGACATCGATTCTTACAGTAAAGAGCGATCAATTCTTACAGTAAAGAGACATCGATTGTTACAGTAAAGAGCGATCAATTCTTACAGTAAAGAGACATCAATTCTTACAGTAAAGAGCGATCGATTCTTACAGTAAAGCGACATCGATTCTTACAGTATAGAGCAATCGATTCTTACAGTAATGAGACATCAATTCTTACAGTAAAGAGCGATCAATTCTTACAGTAAAGACCTATCGATTCTTACAGTAAAGAGACATCAATTCTTACAGAAAAGAGCCATCGAATCTTACAGTAAAGAGTGTGATGAAATATATGTCTTCATCAGCCCCTGTGTTTTACCTGCATTGTATTGTGTGTACCGCCCCCTTTTCCCCTATTGTGTGTATTGGCTCCGCCCCTGTCTTTTGTCATATAAAGGTCTCAAGAGCTGTATGAGTCATTCTGCCAGACGAATCCGATGTTGAATGACGTGCAATGTTCTTAGCCATTAAAAGCCTTCAGTTGAATCCTTTCACTTCTTGTCCTTGAGTTATTGATGGCACATCAAAGAGCGATCTATTCTTACAGAAAAGAGGCATCGATTCTTACAGTAAAGAGCGATCGATCCTTACAGAAAAGAGCGATCGATTCTTACAGAAAAGAGCGATCGATTCTTACAGAAAAGAGCGATCGATCCTTACAGTAAAGAGCAATCGATTCTTACAGTAAAGAGACATCGATTCTTACAGTAAAAGCAATCGATTCTTACATTAAAGAGACATCGTTTCTTTTTGTAAAGAGCGATCGATTCTTGCAGTAAAGACCGATCGATTCTTACAATAACGAGACATCGATTCTTACAGTAAAGAGTGATCGTTTCATGCAGTAAAGAGACATCAATTCACTACAGTAGAGAGACATCGATTCTAACAGAAAAGAGAGATCAATTCTTACAGTAAAGACATATCAATTCTTACAGAAAAGAGCGATTGATTCTTACAGTAAAGAGCGATCGACTCTTACAGTAAAGTGCGATCGATTCTTACAGTAAAGAGACATCAATTCTTATAGAAAAGAGCGATCGATTCTTACAGTAAAGAGCGATCGATTCATACAGAAATGAGCCATCGATTCTTACAGTAAAGAGCAATCGATACTTACAGTAAAGAGCGATCAATTCTTACAGTAAAGACCTATCGATTCTTACAGTAAAGAGACATCAATTCTTACAGTAACGAGCGATCGATTCTTACAGCAAAGAGCCATCGATTCTTACAGTAAAGAGCGATCTATTCTTACAGAAAAGAGGCATCGATTCTTACAGTAAAGAGCGATCGATTCTTACAGAAAAGAGCGATCGATTCTTACAGTAAAGAGTGATCGATTCTTACAGTAAGGAGCCATCGAATCTTACAGTAAAGAGCCATCGATTCTTACAGTAAAGAGCGATCTATTCCTACAGAAAAGAGGCATCGATTCTTATAGTAAAGAGCGATCGATTCTTACAGTAAAGTGCGATCAATTCTTACAGTAAAGAGACATCGATTCTTACAGTAAAGAGTGATCGATTGTTACAGTAAAGAGCGATCGATTCTTACAGTAAAGCGACATCAATTCTTACAGTAAACAGCGATCGATTCTTACAGTAAAGCGACATCGATTCTTACAGTATAGAGCAATCGATTCTTACAGTAAAGAGACATCAATTCTTACAGTAAAGAGATATCAATTCTTACAGAAAAGAGCAATCGATTCTTACAGTAAAGATCGATTGATTCTTACAGTAAAGAGCCATCGATTCTTACAGTAAAGAGCAATTGATACTTACAGTAAAGAGCGATCGATTCTTACAGTAAAGACCTATCGATTCATACAGTAAAGAGACATCAATTCTTACAGTAATGAGCGATCGATTCTTACAGCAAAGAGCGATCGATTCTTACAGTAAAGAGTGATCGATTCTTACAGTAAAGAGCCATTGAATCTTACAGTAAAGAGCCATCGATTCTTACAGTAAAGAGACATCAATTCTTACAGTAAAGTGTGATCAATTCTTACAGTAAAGAGACATCGATTCTTACAGTAAAGAGCGATCGATTCTTACAGTGAAGAGACATCAATTCTTACAGTAAAGAGCGATCGATTCTTACAGTAATGCGACATCGATTCTTACATTATAGAGCAATCGATTCTTACAGTAAAGAGACATCAATTCTTACAGTAAAGAGCGATCAATTCTTACAATAAAGAGCGATCCATTCTTACAGTAAAGAGCCATCGATTCTTACAATAAAGAGTGTGATGAAATATATGTCTTCATCAGCCACTGTGTTTTACCTGCATTGTATTGTGTGTACCGCCCCCTTTTCCCCTATTGTGTGTATTGACTCCGCCCCGTCTTTTGTCATATAAAGGTCTCAAGAGCTGTATGAGTCATTCTGCCAGACGAATCTGATATGGAATGACGTGCAATGTTCTTAGCGATTAAAAGCCTTCAGTTGAATCCTTTAACTTCTTGTCCTTGAGTTATTGATGGCACATTAATTTTAATCGCTATAACAACAAGATGGATCGACTCCTGAAACCAGAGCGCTTGGATCTGGACCCCCATGCCACAGACACAGCCACACAGTTTGGACACTGGTTCCAATGCTTCAAATTTTTCATCAAACCTCAGCCACCGCCATAGCTGCCGCGACCGCCACCGGAGACGTGAAACTGGGAATCCTGCGAAACCGGGTGAGTCATTGGGTCTCCCCTCTCATCCGAGATGCCACCAGCTATGAGGAAGCCAGCACCATTATAAGGCCCACTACGTGCGGCCAATAAACGAGGTGTACGCCAGGCATCTTCTGACTACTTGCACGCAGTGACATGGTGAGTCATTAGAGGACTTCATGCTAAGCCTAAAAGTACTGGGCAGAGACTGTAACTGTAAGGCCATGTCTGCCACCGTGTACACAGAGGAGCTGATCCAAGACTCCTTTATTGCGGGCCTCAGTTCAAATTACATTCGGCAGAAACTGTTTGAAAAGGAGGGACTGGACTTAAAACAGGCTATGGGCATAGCGCGATCGCTGGATGTGGCCCAGAGGAACTCTGAATTCTTTTCCTCATGCCACGCGGCCCACTCCACCTCATGCACGCCGTGGGGGCCGCCATCTTGGAAGCCATCTTCACCTCCCAGGTCTCAGGCCAGCCCAGCACCGTCGGAGCCCCAGCCTCCACCCAGGAGCCCCACTACTGCCGCGATGCATTGGGGCCCGAAATGCTACTTCTGCGGCCAGGACAAACACTCCAGGCATTTGTGCCCAGCGAAGGGCACCACCTGTTTTAAATGCGGGAAGAAAGGACATTTCAGTAAAGTCTGCAGAGGGAACCCCGCCTCCAACTCCACCACCGCCGCGTGCGCGTCGTGGGGGTGGCCATCTTGGATGCCAACTTGTCCACCCTCATGGAGTCCACCATCTTGTCCCGACTACACGGACCCCCAGGACCCACTGGTGGCCTCAATCACAGTGGATCAATCCAGGCCGCATCCGTTGTCGAGATCGATGATGGACATAGAGGTAAACGGGAACAAGGTTAAATGCTTGATTGACTGCGGGAGCACCGAAAGCTTTATTCATCCTAGCCTGGTAAAACGACTTTCACTAATGATAGTCCCTACACAGGGCAAAATCGCCATGGCTGATAAGACTCATACCTCAAAAATTACAGGTTGCTGCGCGGTTATGTTGTCGGTAAAAGGCACTGATTACAGAGATTTTAAACTGTTGATAATGCCAGATCTCTGTGTGAGCGTGATCTTGGGTCTGGACTTCCAGTGCCACCACCAAAGTATCACGCTTACCTACGGTGGGTCCCAGCCGCCCCTCACAGTGTGCGGTCTGGCTACCCTGAAGGTCAAGCCGCCCTCTCTTTTCGCCAACCTCGCACTCAACTGTCGACCCATAGCGACCAAGAGTAGGCGGTACAGCTGGGAAGACAGACGGTACATTGCGTCTGAAGGAGAAAGACTCAAGCGGGAGGGTATCATCGAATGCAGTACCAGCCCGTGGCGCACCCAGGTAGTGGTAGTTAAGGGTAGCGAAAAGAAGCGGATGGTGATAGATTATAGCCAGACGGTTAATCTATACACCCAGCTAGACGCCTACCCTCTGCCCCGCATAGTAGATATGGTTAACCAAATTGCGCAATACCGGGTGTTTTCCACCATCGACCTAAAATCGGCATACCACCAGCTCCCCATTAGGCCAGAGGACCATCCATGCACCGCATTCGAGGTGAACGGACGCCGCTACCACTTCCTCAGAGTCCCTTTTGGGGTAACGAATGGGGCCTCGGCCTTCCAGCGGGAGATGGACCGCATGGTCGATGAGAACCAGTTAACAGCCACCTATCCATACCTAGACAACGTCACCATCTGCGGCCACGACCAGCAAGAGCACGACTCGAACCTCGCGAGATTTCTGAAAACCGCCCTCAGACTCAATCTCACCTACAACGAGGATAAGTGTGTCTTTAGCACCACGCGCCTCTGTATCCTGGGCTGCGTGGAGGAAAATGGGGAAATCGGTCCGGACCCCGACCGATTGCGCCCCCTATGGGAGCTACCCCTACCAAACACTCCCAAGGCCCTGAAAAGGTGCCTGGGGTTTTTCTCCTATTACGCCCAATGGGTCCCCAATTATTCCGACAAGGCCCGTCCCCTTCTGAAATCAACATCCTTCCCGCTCACGGCCGAGGCCCACGCCGCCTTCAACAGCATTAAACACGACATTGAGAAGGCCGCGCTGCAGGCAGTGGACGAAAACATCCCTTTCCAGGTCAAAAGCGATGCGTCCAACTTCGCTTTAGCAGCCACCCTCAACCAGGATGGGCGGCCCGTAGCCTTTTTGTCAAGAACCCTCCAAGGGCCTGAGATCAGGCACTCCTCGGTACAGAAGGAGGCCCAGGCCATAGTGGAGGCAGTGCGGCACTGGAGGCACTACCTAGCCGGCAAGCGCTTCACCCTGCTTACAGACCAGCGGTCGGTAGCCTTCATGTTTAACAACAAACAGAGGGGGAAGATCAAGAACGACAAAATTCTCAGGTGGCGGATCGAACTCTCCACGTTTGAGTACGACATAATATATCGGCCGGGGGCCCTCAATGAACCCCCCGATGCCCTATCACGAGGGATGTGTGCCAGCATCCAGGGGGAAAGGCTACAGGGCCTCCACAATGGCCTCTGCCACCCGGGGGTCACCCGGCTATTTCACTTTATAAAATCCCGTAACCTACCCTATTCCATCGAGGAGGTCCGGTCTATGACCAGGGACTGCCGCACCTGTGCGGAATGCAAGCCCCGTTTTTGCAGGCCCGACCAAGCCTACCTGATCAAAGCTACACGGCCATTCGAGCGCCTGAGCTTAGATTTCAAGGGACCACTCCCCTCCACCGACCGCAATGTGTACTTTCTCAACATTGTGGATGAGTACTCCCGCTTCCCATTCGCCTACCCCTGCCCAGACATGACCAGTGCCACGGTCATCAAGTGCCTCGGCAGCCTGTTTTGCACGTTCGGCATGCCGAACTACATCCACACTGACAGGGGGGCGTCGTTCATGAGCGACGAACTGCGCCAATACCTGCTGTCGAAGGGGATAGCCACGAGTCAGACCACTAGTTATAACCCCCGGGGTAATGGGCAAGTGGAGAGGGAGAACGTGACGGTGTGGAAGGCGGTCACCTTAGCACTAAGGTCTAAAGGCCTCCCTACCTCCCGCTGGCAAAAGGTCCTCCCAGATGTACTCCAATCGATAAGGTCGCTACTGTGTACTGTTACTAACGCCACTCCTCACGAGAAGATGTTTGTTTTTCCCCGCAAATCAACCTCGGGAGTGTCCCTAACTTCGTGGCTCTCCACCCCAGGGACAGTCCTATTACGGAAGCATGTGAGGGGCCACAAACTGGATCCCCTCATGGAGGCAGTACACCTACTCCACGCAAACCCACAGTAGGCGTACATCAAGCACGCCGACGGGCGTGAGGACACCGTGTCCATAAAGGACCTCGCCTCGACAGGAAGCGACGACAACCCATCCTCACCTCCCCCAGAAGAACCTCCACCATCCCCAGAGGTATCCTCACCACCCCCAGAAGTACCTGCAACACCCCCAGCACATGGGTATGCCCAGGAGGAAAGCACGGACTCCGGTCGGAACCCGAGGTACTGTTGCGATGTTCAGGAAGGACTATCACACCCCCGGACAGAAGAAATCTGTAGAAGGGGTGAATGTGATGAAATATATGTCTTCATCAGCCCCTGTGTTTTACCTGCATTGTATTGTGTGTACCGCCCCCTTTTCCCCTATTGTGTGTATTGGCTCCGCCCCTGTCTTTTGTCATATAAAGGTCTCAAGAGCTGTATGAGTCATTCTGCCAGACGAATCCAATGTGGAATGACGTGCAATGTTCTTAGCAATTAAAAGCCTTCAGTTGAATCCTTTTACTTCTTGTCCTTGAGTTATTGATGGCACATCAAAGAGCGATCTATTCTTACAGAAAAGAGGCATCGATTCTTACAGTAAAGAGCGATCGATCCTTACAGAAAAGAGCGATCGATTCTTACAGAAAAGAACGATCGATCCATACAGTAAAGTGCAATCGATTCTTACAGTAAAGAGACATCGATTCTTAAAGTAAAGAGCGATCGATTGTTACAGAAAAGAGCGATCGATTCTTACACTAAAGAGTTATCGATTCTTACAGTAAAGAAACATTGATTCTTACAGAAAAGAGCAATCGATTCTTACAGAAAAGAGCGATCGATTCTTACAGTAAAGAGCGATCTATTCTTACAGAAAAGAGGCATCGATTCTTACAGTAAAGAGCGATCGATTCTTACAGAAAAGAGACATCAATTCTTACAGTAAAGAGGGATCGATTCTTACAGTAAAGAGACATCGAGTCTTACAGTAAAGAGCGATCGATTGTTACAGTAAAGAGCAATCGATTCTTACAGTAAAGAGACATCAATTCTTACAGTAAAGAGTGATCGATTCTTACACTAAAGAGACATCGAGTCTTGCAGTAAAGAGCGATCGATTCTTTCAGTAAAGACCGATCAATTCTGACAGTAAAGAGCGATCGATTCTTACAGTAAAGCAACGTTGATTCTTACAGAAAAAAGCGATCAATTCTTACAGAAAATAGCCATCGATTCTTACAGTAAAGAGACATCGACTCTTACAGAAAGGTGCGATCGATTCTTACAGGAAAGAGCGATCGATTTTTACACTAAAGAGAGAGCAATTCTTAAAGTAAAGAGTGATCGATATTTACAGTAAAGTGTGATCGATTCTTACAGTAAAGAGACATCGATTCTTGCAGTAAAGAGCGATCGATTGTTACAGTAAAGAGCTATTGATTCTTACAGTAAAGAGACATCGATTCTTACAGTAAAGACTGATCGATTCTTACAGTAATGAGACATCGATTCTCACAGTAAAGAGCGATCGTTTCATGCAGTAAAGAGACATCGATTCACTACAGTAAAGAGACATCGATTCTAACAGCAAAGAGAGATCAATTCTTACAGTAAAGAGATAATGATTCTTACAGTAAAGAGCGATCGAATCTTACAGTAAAGTGCGATCGATTCTTACAGTAAAGAGACATCAATTCTGATAGAAAAGAGCGATCAATTCTTACAGAAAAGAGACATCGATTCTTACAGTAAAGTGTGATCGATTCTTACAGTAATGAGCCATCGATTCTTACAGTAAAGAGCGATCGATTCTTACAGCAAAGAGCGATCTATTCTTACAGAAAAGAGGCATCGATTCTTACAGAAAAGAGCGACAGATTCTTACAGAAAAGAGCGATCAATTCTTACAGAATATAGCGATCGATTCTTACATTAAAGAGACATCGATTCTTACAGAAAAGTTTGATCGATTCTTACAGGAAAGAGCGATCGATTTTTACATTAAAGAGTGAGCAATTCTTACAGTAAAGTGCGATCGATTATTACAGTAAAGAGACATCAATTCTTACAGTAAAGAGCGATCGATTTTTACAGTAAAGAGCGATCGATTCTCACAGTAAAGAGACATCAATTCTTACAGTAAAGAGCGATCGATTCTTACAGTAAAGAGACATCGAGTCTTACAGTAAAGAGCAATCGATTCTCACAGTAAAGGAACATCGATTCTTACAGAAAAGTGCGATCGATTCTTACAGGAAAGAGCGATCGATTTTTACTTTAAAGAAAGACCAATTCTTAAAATAAAGAGCGATCGATTCTTACAGAAAAGAGGCTTCAATTCTTACAGTAAAGAGCGATTGATTCTTACAGAAAAGAGTGATCGATTCTTACAGTAAAGAGTGATCGATTCTTACAGTAAAGACTCATTGATTCTTACAGTAAAGAGCGATTGATTCTTACAGTAAAGAGACATCGATTCTCACAGTAAAGAGACATCGACTCTTACAGAAAAGTGCGATCGATTCTTACAGGAAAGAGCGAACGATTTTTACTTTAAAGAGAGACCAATTCTTAAAATAAAGAGCGATCGATTCTTACAGAAAAGAGGCTTCAATTCTTACAGTAAAGAGCAATTGATTCTTACACAAAAGAGCGATCGATTCTTAGAGTAAAGAGTGATCGATTCTTACAGTAAAGAGACATTGATTCTTACAGAAAAGAGCAATCGATTCTTACAGAAATGAGCGATCGATTCTTACAGTATAGTGTGATCGATTCTTACAGTAAAGATTCATTGATTCTTACAGTAAAGAGCGATTGATTCTTACAGTAAAGAGACATCGATTCTCACAGTAAAGAGACATCGATTCTTACAGAAAAGAGCGATCGATTCTTACAGGAAAGAGCAATCGATTTTTACATTAAAGAGTGAGCAATTCTTATAGTAAAGAGCGATCGATTCTTACAGTAAAGTTTGATTGATTCTTACAGTAAAGAGCAATCGATTCTTACAGTAAAGAGCGATCGATTCTTACAGTACAGAGCAATCGATACTTACAGTAAAGACCTATCGATTCTTACAGTAAAGAGACATCAATTCTTACAGTAAAGAGCGATCGATTCTTACAGAAAAGAGCGATCGATTCTTACAGTAAAGATGATCAATTCTTACAGTAAAGAGCCATCGAATCTTACAGTAAAGAGCCATCGATTCTTACAGTAAAGAGCAATCTATTCTTACAGAAAAGAGGCATCGATTCTTACAGAAAAGAGCAATCGATTCTTACAGTAAAGTGTGATCAATTCTTACAGTAAAGAGACATCGATTCTTACAGTAAAGAGCGATCAATTCTTACAGTAAAGAGACATCAATTCTTACAGTAAAGAGCGATCGATTCTTACAGTAAAGCGACATCGATTCTTACAGTATAGAGCAATCGATTCTTACAGTAATGAGACATCAATTCTTACAGTAAAGAGCGATCAATTCTTACAGTAAAGACCTATCGATTCTTACAGTAAAGAGACATCAATTCTTACAGAAAAGAGCCATCGAATCTTACAGTAAAGAGTGTGATGAAATATATGTCTTCATCAGCCACTGTGTTTTACCTGCATTGTATTGTGTGTACCGCCCTCTTTTCCCCTATTGTGTGTATTGGCTCCGCCCCTGTCTTTTGTCATATAAAGGTCTCAAGAGCTGTATGAGTCATTCTGCCAGACGAATCCGATGTGGAATGACGTGCAATGTTCTTAGCCATTAAAAGCCTTCAGTTGAATCCTTTCACTTCTTGTCCTTGAGTTATTGATGGCACATCAAAGAGCGATCTATTCTTACAGAAAAGAGGCATCGATTCTTACAGTAAAGAGCGATCGATCCTTACAGAAAAGAGCGATCGATTCTTACAGAAAAGAGCGATCGATTCTTACAGAAAAGAGCGATCGATCCTTACAGTAAAGAGCAATCGATTCTTACAGTAAAGAGACATCGATTCTTACAGTAAAAGCAATCGATTCTTACATTAAAGAGACATCGTTTCTTTTTGTAAAGAGCGATCGATTCTTGCAGTAAAGACCGATCGATTCTTACAATAACGAGACATCGATTCTTACAGTAAAGAGTGATCGTTTCATGCAGTAAAGAGACATCAATTCACTACAGTAGAGAGACATCGATTCTAACAGAAAAGAGAGATCAATTCTTACAGTAAAGACATATCGATTCTTACAGAAAAGAGCGATTGATTCTTACAGTAAAGAGCGATCAACTCTTACAGTAAAGTGCGATCGATTCTTACAGTAAAGAGACATCAATTCTTATAGAAAAGAGCGATCGATTCTTACAGTAAAGAGATATCAATTCTTACAGAAAAGAGCAATCGATTCTTACAGTAAAGAGCGATCGATTCTTACAGAAATGAGCCATCGATTCTTACAGTAAAGAGCAATCGATACTTACAGTAAAGAGCGATCAATTCTTACAGTAAAGACCTGTCGATTCTTACAGTAAAGAGACATCAATTCTTACAGTAAAGAGCGATCGATTCTTACAGCAAAGAGCCATCGATTCTTACAGTAAAGAGCGATCTATTCTTACAGAAAAGAGGCATCGATTCTTACAGTAAAGAGCGATCGATTCTTACAGAAAAGAGCGATCGATTCTTACAGTAAAGAGTGATCGATTCTTACAGTAAGGAGCCATCGAATCTTACAGTAAAGAGCCATCGATTCTTACAGTAAAGAGCGATCTATTCCTACAGAAAAGAGGCATCGATTCTTATAGTAAAGAGCGATCGATTCTTACAGTAAAGTGCGATCAATTCTTACAGTAAAGAGACATCGATTCTTACAGTAAAGAGTGATCGATTGTTACAGTAAAGAGCGATCGATTCTTACAGTAAAGCGACATCAATTCTTACAGTAAACAGCGATCGATTCTTACAGTAAAGCGACATCGATTCTTACAGTATAGAGCAATCGATTCTTACAGTAAAGAGACATCAATTCTTACAGTAAAGAGATATCAATTCTTACAGAAAAGAGCAATCGATTCTTACAGTAAAGAGCGATTGATTCTTACAGTAAAGAGCCATCGATTCTTACAGTAAAGAGCAATTGATACTTACAGTAAAGGGCGATCGATTCTTACAGTAAAGACCTATCGATTCATACAGTAAAGAGACATCAATTCTTACAGTAATGAGCGATCGATTCTTACAGCAAAGAGTCATCGATTCTTACAGTAAAGAGCGATCGATTCTTACAGAAAAGAGGCATCGATTCTTACAGTAAAGAGCGATCGATTCTTACAGAAAAGAGCCATTGAATCTTACAGTAAAGAGTGATCGATTCTTACAGTAAAGAGCGATCTATTCTTACAGAAAAGAGGCATCGATTCTTACAGTAAAGAGCGATCGATTCTTACAGTAAAGTGTGATCAATTCTTACAGTAAAGAGACATCGATTCTTACAGTAAAGAGCGATCGATTCTTACAGTGAAGAGACATCAATTCTTACAGTAAAGAGCGATCGATTCTTACAGTAAAGCGACATCGATTCTTACAGTATAGAGCAATCGATTCTTACAGTAAAGAGACATCAATTCTTACAGTAAAGAGCGATCAATTCTTACAGTAAAGAGCCATCGATTCTTACAATAAAGAGTGTGATGAAATATATGTCTTCATCAGCCACTGTGTTTTACCTGCATTGTATTGTGTGTACCGCCCCCTTTTCCCCTATTGTGTGTATTGACTCCGCCCCGTCTTTTGTCATATAAAGGTCTCAAGAGCTGTATGAGTCATTCTGCCAGACGAATCCGATATGGAATGACGTGCAATGTTCTTAGCGATTAAAAGCCTTCAGTTGAATCCTTTAACTTCTTGTCCTTGAGTTATTGATGGCACATTAATTTTAATCGCTATAACAACAAGATGGATCGACTCCTGAAACCAGAGCGCTTGGATCTGGACCCCCATGCCACAGACACAGCCACACAGTTTGGACACTGGTTCCAATGCTTCAAATTTTTCATCAAAACCTCAGCCACCGCCATAGCTGCCGCGACCGCCACCGGAGACGTGAAACTGGGAATCCTGCGAAACCGGGTGAGTCATTGGGTCTCCCCTCTCATCCGAGATGCCACCAGCTACGAGGAAGCCAGCACCATTATAAGGCCCACTACGTGCGGCCAATAAACGAGGTGTACGCCAGGCATCTTCTGACTACTTGCACGCAGTGACATGGTGAGTCATTAGAGGACTTCATGCTAAGCCTAAAAGTACTGGGCAGAGACTGTAACTGTAAGGCCATGTCTGCCACCGTGTACACGGAGGAGCTGATCCGAGACTCCTTTATTGCGGGCCTCAGTTCAAATTACATTCGGCAGAAACTGTTTGAAAAGGAGGGACTGGACTTAAAACAGGCTATGGGCATAGCGCGATCGCTGGATGTGGCCCAGAGGAACTCTGAATTCTTTTCCTCAGGCCACGCGGCCCACTCCACCTCATGCACGCCGTGGGGGCCGCCATCTTGGAAGCTATCTTCACCTCCCAGGTCTCAGGCCAGCCCAGCACCGTCGGAGCCCCAGCCTCCACCCAGGAGCCCCACTACTGCCGCGATGCATTGGGGCCCGAAATGCTACTTCTGCGGCCAGGGCAAACACTCCAGGCATTTGTGCCCAGCGAAGGGCACCACCTGTTTTAAATGCGGGAAGAAAGGACATTTCAGTAAAGTCTGCAGAGGGAACCCCGCCTCCAACTCCACCACCGCCGCGTGCGCGTCATGGGGGTGGCCATCTTGGATGCCAACTTGTCCACCCTCATGGAGTCCACCATCTTGTCCCGACTACACGGACCCCCAGGACCCACTGGTGGCCTCAATCACAGTGGATCAATCTAGGCCGCATCCGTTGTCGAGATCGATGATGGACATAGAGGTAAACGGGAACAAGGTTAAATGCTTGATTGACTGCGGGAGCACCGAAAGCTTTATTCATCCTAGCCTGGTAAAACGACTTTCACTAATGATAGTCCCTACACAGGGCAAAATCGCCATGGCTGATAAGACTCATACCTCAAAAATTACAGGTTGCTGCGCGGTTATGTTGTCGGTAAAAGGCACTGATTACAGAGATTTTAAACTGTTGATAATGCCAGATCTCTGTGTGAGCGTGACCTTGGGTCTGGACTTCCAGTGCCACCACCAAAGTATCACGCTTACCTACGGTGGGTCCCAGCCGCCCCTCACAGTGTGCGGTCTGGCTACCCTGAAGGTCAAGCCGCCCTCTCTTTTCGCCAACCTCGCACTCAACTGTCGACCCATAGCGACCAAGAGTAGGCGGTACAGCTGGGAAGACAGACGGTTCATTGCGTCTGAAGTAGAAAGACTCAAGCGGGAGGGTATCATCGAATGCAGTACCAGCCCGTGGCGCGCCCAGGTAGTGGTAGTTAAGGGTAGCGAAAAGAAGCGGATGGTGATAGATTATAGCCAGACGGTTAATCTATACACCCAGCTAGACGCCTACCCTCTGCCCCGCATAGTAGATATGGTTAACCAAATTGCGCAATACCGGGTGTTTTCCACCATCGACCTAAAATCGGCATACCACCAGCTCCCCATTAGGCCAGAGGACCATCCATGCACCGCATTCGAGGTGAACGGACGCTGCTACCACTTCCTCAGAGTCCCCTTTGGGGTAACGAATGGGGCCTCGACCTTCCAGCGGAAGATGGACCGCATGGTCGATGAGAACCAGTTAACAGCCACCTATCCATACCTAGACAACGTCACCATCTGCGGCCACGACCAGCAAGAGCACGACTCGAACCTCGCGAGATTTCTGAAAACCGCCCTCAGACTCAATCTCACCTACAATGAGGATAAGTGTGTCTTTAGCACCACGCGCCTCTGTATCCTGGGCTGCGTGGAGGAAAATGGGGAAATCGGTCCGGACCCCGACCGATTGCGCCCCCTACGGGAGCTACCCCTACCAAACACTCCCAAGGCCCTGAAAAGCTGCCTGGGGTTTTTCTCCTATTACGCCCAATGGGTCCCCAATTATTCCGACAAGGCCCGTCCCCTTCTGAAATCAACATCCTTCCCGCTCACGGCCGAGGCCCACGCCGCCTTCAACAGCATTAAACACGACATTGAGAAGGCCGCGCTGCAGGCAGTGGACGAAAACATCCCTTTCCAGGTCGAAAGCGATGCGTCCAACTTCGCTTTAGCAGCCACCCTCAACCAGGATGGGCGGCCCGTAGCCTTTTTGTCAAGAACCCTCCAAGGGCCTGAGATCAGGCACTCCTCGGTACAGAAGGAGGCCCAGGCCATAGTGGAGGCAGTGCGGCACTGGAGGCACTACCTAGCCGGCAAACGCTTCACCCTGCTTACAGACCAGCGGTCGGTAGCCTTCATGTTTAACAACAAACAGAGGGGGAAGATCAAGAACGACAAAATTCTCAGGTGGCGGATCGAACTCTCCACGTTTGAGTACGACATAATATATCAGCCGGGGGCCCTCAATGAACCCCCCGATGCCCTATCACGAGGGATGTGTGCCAGCATCCAGGGGGACAGGCTACAGGGCCTCCACAATGGCCTCTGCCACCCGGGGGTCACCCGGCTATTTCACTTTATAAAATCCCGTAACCTACCCTATTCCATCGAGGAGGTCCGGTCTATGACCAGGGACTGCCGCACCTGTGCGGAATGCAAGCCCCGTTTTTGCAGGCCCGACCAAGCCTACCTGATCAAAGCTACACGGCCATTCGAGCGCCTGAGCTTAGATTTCAAGGGACCACTCCCCTCCACCGACCGCAATGTGTACTTTCTCAACATTGTGGACGAGTACTCCCGCTTCCCATTCGCCTACCCCTGCCCAGACATGACCAGTGCCACGGTCATCAAGTGCCTCGGCAGCCTGTTTTGCACGTTCGGCATGCCGAACTACATCCACACTGACAGGGGGGCGTCGTTCATGAGCGACGAACTGCGCCAATACCTGCTGTCGAAGGGGATAGCCACGAGTCAGACCACTAGTTATAACCCCCGGGGTAATGGGCAAGTGGAGAGGGAGAACGTGACGGTGTGGAAGGCGGTCACCTTAGCACTAAGGTCTAAAGGCCTCCCTACCTCCCGCTGGCAAAAGGTCCTCCCAGATGTACTCCAATCGATAAGGTCGCTACTGTGTACTGTTACTAACGCCACTCCTCACGAGAAGATGTTTGTTTTTCCCCGCAAATCAACCTCGGGAGTGTCCCTAACTTCGTGGCTCTCCACCCCAGGGACAGTCCTATTACGGAAGCATGTGAGGGGCCACAAACTGGATCCCCTCATGGAGGCAGTACACCTACTCCACGCAAACCCACAGTAGGCGTACATCAAGCACGCCGACGGGCGTGAGGACACCGTGTCCATAAAGGACATCGCCTCGGCAGGAAGCGACGACAACCCATCCTCACCTCCCCCAGAAGAACCTCCACCATCCCCAGAGGTATCCTCACCAACCCCAGAAGTACCTGCAACACCCCCAGCACATGGGTATGCCCAGGAGGAAAGCACGGACTCCGGTCGGAACCCGAGGTACTGTTGCGATGTTCAGGAAGGACTATCACACCCCCGGACAGAAGAAATCTGTAGAAGGGGTGAATGTGATGAAATATATGTCTTCATCAGCCCCTGTGTTTTACCTGCATTGTATTGTGTGTACCGCCCCCTTTTCCCCTATTGTGTGTATTGGCTCCGCCCCTGTCTTTTGTCATATAAAGGTCTCAAGAGCTGTATGAGTCATTCTGCCAGACGAATCCAATGTGGAATGACGTGCAATGTTCTTAGCAATTAAAAGCCTTCAGTTGAATCCTTTCACTTCTTGTCCTTGAGTTATTGATGGCACATCAAAGAGCGATCTATTCTTACAGAAAAGAGGCATCGATTCTTACAGTAAAGAGCGATCGATCCTTACAGAAAAGAGCGATCGATTCTTACAGAAAAGAACGATCGATCCATACAGTAAAGTGCAATCGATTCTTACAGTAAAGAGACATCGATTCTTAAAGTAAAGAGCGATCGATTGTTACAGAAAAGAGCGATCGATTCTTACACTAAAGAGTGATCGATTCTTACAGTAAAGAAACATTGATTCTTACAGAAAAGAGCAATCGATTCTTACAGAAAAGAGCGATCGATTCTTACAGTAAAGAGCGATCTATACTTACAGAAAAGAGGCATCGATTCTTACAGTAAAGAGGGATCGATTCTTACAGTAAAGAGACATCGAGTCTTACAGTAAAGAGCGATCGATTGTTACAGTAAAGAGCAATCGATTCTTACAGTAAAGAGACATCAATTCTTACAGTAAAGAGTGATCGATTCTTACACTAAAGAGACATCGAGTCTTACAGTAAAGAGCGATCGATTCTTTCAGTAAAGACCGATCAATTCTGACAGTAAAGAGCGATCGATTCTTACAGTAAAGCAACGTTGATTCTTACAGAAAAAAGCGATCAATTCTTACAGAAAATAGCCATCGATTCTTACAGTAAAGAGACATCGACTCTTACAGAAAGGTGCGATCGATTCTTACAGGAAAGAGCGATCGATTTTTACACTAAAGAGAGAGCAATTCTTAAAGTAAAGAGTGATCGATACTTACAGTAAAGTGTGATCGATTCTTACAGTAAAGAGACATCGATTCTTGCAGTAAAGAGCGATCGATTGTTACAGTAAAGAGCTATTGATTCTTACAGTAAAGAGACATCGATTCTTACAGTAAAGACTGATCGATTCTTACAGTAATGAGACATCGATTCTCACAGTAAAGAGCGATCGTTTCATGCAGTAAAGAGACATCGATTCACTACAGTAAAGAGACATCGATTCTAACAGCAAAGAGAGATCAATTCTTACAGTAAAGAGATAATGATTCTTACAGTAAAGAGCGATCGAATCTTACAGTAAAGTGCGATCGATTCTTACAGTAAAGAGACATCAATTCTGATAGAAAAGAGCGATCAATTCTTACAGAAAAGAGACATCGATTCTTACAGTAAAGTGTGATCGATTCTTACAGTAATGAGCCATCGATTCTTACAGTAAAGAGCGATCGATTCTTACAGCAAAGAGCGATCTATTCTTACAGAAAAGAGGCATCGATTCTTACAGAAAAGAGCGACAGATTCTTACAGAAAAGAGCGATCAATTCTTACAGAATATAGCGATCGATTCTTACATTAAAGAGACATCGATTCTTACAGAAAAGTTCGATCGATTCTTACAGGAAAGAGCGATCGATTTTTACATTAAAGAGTGAGCAATTCTTACAGTAAAGTGCGATCGATTATTACAGTAAAGAGACATCAATTCTTACAGTAAAGAGCGATCGATTTTTACAGTAAAGAGCGATCGATTCTCACAGTAAAGAGACATCAATTCTTACAGTAAAGAGCGATCGATTCTTACAGTAAAGAGACATCGAGTCTTACAGTAAAGAGCAATCGATTCTCACAGTAAAGGAACATCGATTCTTACAGAAAAGTGCGATCGATTCTTACAGGAAAGAGCGATCGATTTTTACTTTAAAGAGAGACCAATTCTTAAAATAAAGAGCGATTGATTCTTACAGAAAAGAGGCTTCAATTCTTACAGTAAAGAGCGATTGATTCTTACAGAAAAGAGTGATCGATTCTTACAGTAAAGAGTGATCGATTCTTACAGTAAAGACTCATTGATTCTTACAGTAAAGAGCGATTGATTCTTACAGTAAAGAGACATCGATTCTCACAGTAAAGAGACATCGACTCTTACAGAAAAGTGCGATCGATTCTTACAGGAAAGAGCGATCGATTTTTACTTTAAAGAGAGACCAATTCTTAAAATAAAGAGCGATCGATTCTTACAGAAAAGAGGCTTCAATTCTTACAGTAAAGAGCAATTGATTCTTACACAAAAGAGCGATCGATTCTTAGAGTAAAGAGTGATCGATTCTTACAGTAAAGAGACATTGATTCTTACAGAAAAGAGCAATCGATTCTTACAGAAATGAGCGATCGATTCTTACAGTATAGAGTGATCGATTCTTACAGTAAAGATTCATTGATTCTTACAGTAAAGAGCGATTGATTCTTACAGTAAAGAGACATCGATTCTCACAGTAAAGAGACATCGATTCTTACAGAAAAGAGCGATCGATTCTTACAGGAAAGAGCAATCGATTTTTACATTAAAGAGTGAGCAATTCTTATAGTAAAGAGCGATCGATTCTTACAGTAAAGTTTGATTGATTCTTACAGTAAAGAGACATCGATTCTTACAGTAAAGAGCAATCGATTCTTACAGTAAAGAAACATTGATTCTTACAGAAAAGATCGATCAATTCTTACAGAAAACAGCCATCAATTCTTACAGGAAAGAGACATCGATTCTAACAGAAAAGAGAGATCAATTCTTACAGTAAAGAGTTATCGATTCTTACAGAAAAGAGCAATCGATTCTTACAGTAAAGAGCGATCGATTCTTACAGTAAAGAGCCATTGATTCTTACGGTAAAGAGAGATCAATTCTTACAGTAAAGAGCAATCGATTCTTACAGTAAAGAGACATCGATTCTTACAGTAAAGAGCAATCGATTCTTACAGTAAAGAGACATCGATTCTGAGAGTAAAGAGTGATCAATTCTTACAGTAAAGAGCGATCTATTCTTACAGAAAAGAGGCATCGATTCTTACAGTAAAGAGCGATTGATTCTTACAGAAAAGAGCGATCGATTCTTACAGTAAAGTGTGATCGATTCTTGCAGTAAAGAGACATTGATTCTTACAGAAAAGAGCAATCGATTCTTACAGAAAAGAGCGATTGATTCTTACAGTAAAGAGTGATCGATTCTTACAGAAAAGAGGCATCGATTCTTACAGTAAAGAGCGATCGATTCTTACAGAAAAGAGACATCAATTCTTACAGTAAAGAGGGATCGATTCTTACAGTAAAGAGACATCGAGTCTTACAGTAAAGAGCGATCGATTGTTACAGTAAAGAGCAATCGATTCTTACAGTAAAGAGACATCAATTCTTACAGTAAAGAGTGATCGATTCTTACACTAAAGAGTTATCGATTCTTACAGTAAAGAAACATTGATTCTTACAGAAAAGAGCAATCGATTCTTACAGAAAAGAGCGATCGATTCTTACAGTAAAGAGCGATCTATTCTTACAGAAAAGAGGCATCGATTCTTACAGTAAAGAGCGATCGATTCTTACAGGAAAGAGCAATCGATTTTTACATTAAAGAGTGAGCAATTCTTATAGTAAAGAGCGATCGATTCTTACAGTAAAGTTTGATTGATTCTTACAGTAAAGAGACATCGATTCTTACAGTAAAGAGCAATCGATTCTTACAGTAAAGAAACATTGATTCTTACAGAAAAGATCGATCAATTCTTACAGAAAACAGCCATCAATTCTTACAGGAAAGAGACATCGATTCTAACAGAAAAGAGAGATCAATTCTTACAGTAAAGAGTTATCGATTCTTACAGAAAAGAGCAATCGATTCTTACAGTAAAGAGCGATCGATTCTTACAGTAAAGAGCCATTGATTCTTACGGTAAAGAGAGATCAATTCTTACAGTAAAGAGCAATCGATTCTTACAGTAAAGAGACATCGATTCTTACAGTAAAGAGCAATCGATTCTTACAGTAAAGAGACATCGATTCTGAGAGTAAAGAGTGATCAATTCTTACAGTAAAGAGCGATCTATTCTTACAGAAAAGAGGCATCGATTCTTACAGTAAAGAGCGATTGATTCTTACAGAAAAGAGCGATCGATTCTTACAGTAAAGTGTGATCGATTCTTGCAGTAAAGAGACATTGATTCTTACAGAAAAGAGCAATCGATTCTTACAGAAAAGAGCGATTGATTCTTACAGTAAAGAGTGATCGATTCTTACAGAAAAGAGGCATCGATTCTTACAGTAAAGAGCGATCGATTCTTACAGAAAAGAGACATCAATTCTTACAGTAAAGAGGGATCGATTCTTACAGTAAAGAGACATCGAGTCTTACAGTAAAGAGCGATCGATTGTTACAGTAAAGAGCAATCGATTCTTACAGTAAAGAGACATCAATTCTTACAGTAAAGAGTGATCGATTCTTACACTAAAGAGTTATCGATTCTTACAGTAAAGAAACATTGATTCTTACAGAAAAGAGCAATCGATTCTTACAGAAAAGAGCGATCGATTCTTACAGTAAAGAGCGATCTATTCTTACAGAAAAGAGGCATCGATTCTTACAGTAAAGAGCGATCGATTCTTACAGAAAAGAGACATCAATTCTTACAGTAAAGAGGGATCGATTCTTACAGTAAAGAGACATCGAGTCTTACAGTAAAGAGCGATCGATTGTTACAGTAAAGAGCAATCGATTCTTACAGTAAAGAGACATCAATTCTTACAGTAAAGATTGATCGATTCTTACACTAAAGAGACATCGAGTCTTGCAGTAAAGAGCGATCGATTCTTTCAGTAAAGACTGATCAATTCTGACAGTAAAGAGCGATCGATTCTTACAGTAAAGCAACGTTGATTCTTACAGAAAAAAGCGATCAATTCTTACAGAAAATAGCCATCGATTCTTACAGTAAAGAGACATCGACTCTTACAGAAAGGTGCGATCGATTCTTACAGGAAAGAGCGATCGATTTTTACACTAAAGAGAGAGCAATTCTTAAAGTAAAGAGTGATCGATACTTACAGTAAAGTGTGATCGATTCTTACAGTAAAGAGACATCGATTCTTGCAGTAAAGAGCGATCGATTGTTACAGTAAAGAGCTATTGATTCTTACAGTAAAGAGACATCGATTCTTACAGTAAAGACTGATCGATTCTTACAGTAATGAGACATCGATTCTCACAGTAAAGAGCGATCGTTTCATGCAGTAAAGAGACATCGATTCACTACAGTAAAGAGACATCGATTCTAACAGCAAAGAGAGATCAATTCTTACAGTAAAGAGATAATGATTCTTACAGTAAAGAGCGATCGAACCTTACAGTAAAGTGTGATCGATTCTTACAGTAAAGAGACATCAATTCTGAAAGAAAAGAGCGATCAATTCTTACAGAAAAGAGACATCGATTCTTACAGTAAAGTGTGATCGATTCTTACAGTAATGAGCCATCGATTCTTACAGTAAAGAGCGATCGATTCTTACAGCAAAGAGCGATCTATTCTTACAGAAAAGAGGCATCGATTCTTACAGTAAAGAGCGACAGATTCTTACAGAAAAGAGCGATCAATTCTTACAGAATATAGCGATCGATTCTTACATTAAAGAGACATCGATTCTTACAGAAAAGTTCGATCGATTCTTACAGGAAAGAGCGATCGATTTTTACATTAAAGAGTGAGCAATTCTTACAGTAAAGTGCGATCGATTATTACAGTAAAGAGACATCAATTCTTACAGTAAAGATCGATCGATTTTTACAGTAAAGAGCGATCGATTCGCACAGTAAAGAGACATCAATTCTTACAGTAAAGAGCGATCGATTCTTACAGTAAAGAGACATCGAGTCTTACAGTAAAGAGCAATCGATTCTCACAGTAAAGGAACATCGATTCTTACAGAAAAGTGCGATCGATTCTTACAGGAAAGAGCGATCGATTTTTACTTTAAAGAGAGACCAATTCTTAAAATAAAGAGCGATCGATTCTTACAGAAAAGAGGCTTCAATTCTTACAGTAAAGAGCGATTGATTCTTACAGAAAAGAGTGATCGATTCTTACAGTAAAGAGTGATCGATTCTTACAGTAAAGACTCATTGATTCTTACAGTAAAGAGCGATTGATTCTTACAGTAAAGAGACATCGATTCTCACAGTAAAGAGACATCGACTCTTACAGAAAAGTGCGATCGATTCTTACAGGAAAGAGCGATCGATTTTTACTTTAAAGAGTGAGCAATTCTTATAGTAAAGAGCGATCGATTCTTACAGTAAAGTTTGATTGATTCTTACAGTAAAGAGACATCGATTCTTACAGTAAAGAGCAATCGATTCTTACAGTAAAGAAACATTGATTCTTACAGAAAAGATCGATCAATTCTTACAGAAAACAGCCATCAATTCTTACAGGAAAGAGACATCGATTCTTACAGAAAAGAGAGATCAATTCTTACAGTAAAGAGTTATCGATTCTTACAGAAAAGAGCAATCGATTCTTACAGTAAAGAGCGATCGATTCTTACAGTAAAGAGCCATTGATTCTTACGGTAAAGAGAGATCAATTCTTACAGTAAAGAGCGATCAATTCTCACAGTAAAGAGACATCAATTCTTACAGTAAAGAGCAATCGATTCTTACAGTAAAGAGACATCGATTCTGAGAGTAAAGAGTGATCAATTCTTACAGTAAAGAGCGATCTATTCTTACAGAAAAGAGGCATCGATTCTTACAGTAAAGAGCGATTGATTCTTACAGAAAAGAGCGATCGATTCTTACAGTAAAGTGTGATCGATTCTTGCAGTAAAGAGACATTGATTCTTACAGAAAAGAGCAATCGATTCTTACAGAAAAGAGCGATTGATTCTTACAGTAAAGAGTGATCGATTCTTACAGAAAAGAGGCATCGATTCTTACAGTAAAGAGCGATCGATTCTTACAGAAAAGAGACATCAATTCTTACAGTAAAGAGGGATCGATTCTTACAGTAAAGAGACATCGAGTCTTACAGTAAAGAGCGATCGATTGTTACAGTAAAGAGCAATCGATTCTTACAGTAAAGAGACATCAATTCTTACAGTAAAGAGTGATCGATTCTTACACTAAAGAGTTATCGATTCTTACAGTAAAGAAACATTGATTCTTACAGAAAAGAGCAATCGATTCTTACAGAAAAGAGCGATCGATTCTTACAGTAAAGAGCGATCTATTCTTACAGAAAAGAGGCATCGATTCTTACAGTAAAGAGCGATCGATTCTTACAGAAAAGAGACATCAATTCTTACAGTAAAGAGGGATCGATTCTTACAGTAAAGAGACATCGAGTCTTACAGTAAAGAGCGATCGATTGTTACAGTAAAGAGCAATCGATTCTTACAGTAAAGAGACATCAATTCTTACAGTAAAGAGTGATCGATTCTTACACTAAAGAGACATCGAGTCTTGCAGTAAAGAGCGATCGATTCTTTCAGTAAAGACTGATCAATTCTGACAGTAAAGAGCGATCGATTCTTACAGTAAAGCAACGTTGATTCTTACAGAAAAAAGCGATCAATTCTTACAGAAAATAGCCATCGATTCTTACAGTAAAGAGACATCGACTCTTACAGAAAGGTGCGATCGATTCTTACAGGAAAGAGCGATCGATTTTTACACTAAAGAGAGAGCAATTCTTAAAGTAAAGAGTGATCGATACTTACAGTAAAGTGTGATCGATTCTTACAGTAAAGAGACATCGATTCTTGCAGTAAAGAGCGATCGATTGTTACAGTAAAGAGCTATTGATTCTTACAGTAAAGAGACATCGATTCTTACAGTAAAGACTGATCGATTCTTACAGTAATGAGACATCGATTCTCACAGTAAAGAGCGATCGTTTCATGCAGTAAAGAGACATCGATTCACTACAGTAAAGAGACATCGATTCTAACAGCAAAGAGAGATCAATTCTTACAGTAAAGAGATAATGATTCTTACAGTAAAGAGCGATCGAATCTTACAGTAAAGTGTGATCGATTCTTACAGTAAAGAGACATCAATTCTGAAAGAAAAGAGCGATCAATTCTTACAGAAAAGAGACATCGATTCTTACAGTAAAGTGTGATCGATTCTTACAGTAATGAGCCATCGATTCTTACAGTAAAGAGCGATCGATTCTTACAGCAAAGAGCGATCTATTCTTACAGAAAAGAGGCATCGATTCTTACAGAAAAGAGCGACAGATTCTTACAGAAAAGAGCGATCAATTCTTACAGAATATAGCGATCGATTCTTACATTAAAGAGACATCGATTCTTACAGAAAAGTTCGATCGATTCTTACAGGAAAGAGCGATCGATTTTTACATTAAAGAGTGAGCAATTCTTACAGTAAAGTGCGATCGATTATTACAGTAAAGAGACATCAATTCTTACAGTAAAGAGCGATCGATTTTTACAGTAAAGAGCGATCGATTCTCACAGTAAAGAGACATCAATTCTTACAGTAAAGAGCGATCGATTCTTACAGTAAAGAGACATCGAGTCTTACAGTAAAGAGCAATCGATTCTCACAGTAAAGGAACATCGATTCTTACAGAAAAGTGCGATCGATTCTTACAGGAAAGAGCGATCGATTTTTACTTTAAAGAGAGACCAATTCTTAAAATAAAGAGCGATCGATTCTTACAGAAAAGAGGCTTCAATTCTTACAGTAAAGAGCGATTGATTCTTACAGAAAAGAGTGATCGATTCTTACAGTAAAGAGTGATCGATTCTTACAGTAAAGACTCATTGATTCTTACAGTAAAGAGCGATTGATTCTTACAGTAAAGAGACATCGATTCTCACAGTAAAGAGACATCGACTCTTACAGAAAAGTGCGATCGATTCTTACAGGAAAGAGCGATCGATTTTTACTTTAAAGAGTGAGCAATTCTTATAGTAAAGAGCGATCGATTCTTACAGTAAAGTTTGATTGATTCTTACAGTAAAGAGACATCGATTCTTACAGTAAAGAGCAATCGATTCTTACAGTAAAGAAACATTGATTCTTACAGAAAAGATCGATCAATTCTTACAGAAAACAGCCATCAATTCTTACAGGAAAGAGACATCGATTCTAACAGAAAAGAGAGATCAATTCTTACAGTAAAGAGTTATCGATTCTTACAGAAAAGAGCAATCGATTCTTACAGTAAAGAGCGATCGATTCTTACAGTAAAGAGCCATTGATTCTTACGGTAAAGAGAGATCAATTCTTACAGTAAAGAGCGATCAATTCTCACAGTAAAGAGACATCAATTCTTACAGTAAAGAGCAATCGATTCTTACAGTAAAGAGACATCGATTCTGAGAGTAAAGAGTGATCAATTCTTACAGTAAAGAGCGATCTATTCTTACAGAAAAGAGGCATCGATTCTTACAGTAAAGAGCGATTGATTCTTACAGAAAAGAGCGATCGATTCTTACAGTAAAGTGTGATCGATTCTTGCAGTAAAGAGACATTGATTCTTACAGAAAAGAGCAATCGATTCTTACAGAAAAGAGCGATTGATTCTTACAGTAAAGAGGGATCGATTCTTACAGTAAAGAGACATCGAGTCTTACAGTAAAGAGCGATCGATTGTTACAGTAAAGAGCAATCGATTCTTACAGTAAAGAGACATCAATTCTTACAGTAAAGAGTGATCGATTCTTACACTAAAGAGTTATCGATTCTTACAGTAAAGAAACATTGATTCTTACAGAAAAGAGCAATCGATTCTTACAGAAAAGAGCGATCGATTCTTACAGTAAAGAGCGATCTATTCTTACAGAAAAGAGGCATCGATTCTTACAGTAAAGAGCGATCGATTCTTACAGAAAAGAGACATCAATTCTTACAGTAAAGAGGGATCGATTCTTACAGTAAAGAGACATCGAGTCTTACAGTAAAGAGCGATCGATTGTTACAGTAAAGAGCAATCGATTCTTACAGTAAAGAAACATCAATTCTTACAGTAAAGAGTGATCGATTCTTACACTAAAGAGACATCGAGTCTTGCAGTAAAGAGCGATCGATTCTTTCAGTAAAGACTGATCAATTCTGACAGTAAAGAGCGATCGATTCTTACAGTAAAGCAACGTTGATTCTTACAGAAAAAAGCGATCAATTCTTACAGAAAATAGCCGTCGATTCTTACAGTAAAGAGACATCGACTCTTACAGAAAGGTGCGATCGATTCTTACAGGAAAGAGCGATCGATTTTTACACTAAAGAGAGAGCAATTCTTAAAGTAAAGAGTGATCGATACTTACAGTAAAGTGTGATCGATTCTTACAGTAAAGAGACATCGATTCTTGCAGTAAAGAGCGATCAATTGTTACAGTAAAGAGCTATTGATTCTTACAGTAAAGAGACATCGATTCTTACAGTAAAGACTGATCGATTCTTACAGTAATGAGACATCGATTCTCACAGTAAAGAGCGATCGTTTCATGCAGTAAAGAGACATCGATTCACTACAGTAAAGAGACATCGATTCTAACAGCAAAGAGAGATCAATTCTTACAGTAAAGAGATAATGATTCTTACAGTAAAGAGCGATCGAATCTTACAGTAAAGTGCGATCGATTCTTACAGTAAAGAGACATCAATTCTGATAGAAAAGAGCGATCAATTCTTACAGAAAAGAGACATCGATTCTTACAGTAAAGTGTGATCGATTCTTACAGTAATGAGCCATCGATTCTTACAGTAAAGAGCGATCGATTCTTACAGCAAAGAGCGATCTATTCTTACAGAAAAGAGGCATCGATTCTTACAGAAAAGAGCGACAGATTCTTACAGAAAAGAGCGATCAATTCTTACAGAATATAGCGATCGATTCTTACATTAAAGAGACATCGATTCTTACAGAAAAGTTCGATCGATTCTTACAGGAAAGAGCGATCGATTTTTACATTAAAGAGTGAGCAATTCTTACAGTAAAGTGCGATCGATTATTACAGTAAAGAGACATCAATTCTTACAGTAAAGAGCGATCGATTTTTACAGTAAAGAGCGATCGATTCTCACAGTAAAGAGACATCAATTCTTACAGTAAAGAGCGATCGATTCTTACAGTAAAGAGACATCGAGTCTTACAGTAAAGAGCAATCGATTCTCACAGTAAAGGAACATCGATTCTTACAGAAAAGTGCGATCGATTCTTACAGGAAAGAGCGATCGATTTTTACTTTAAAGAGAGACCAATTCTTAAAATAAAGAGCGATCGATTCTTACAGAAAAGAGGCTTCAATTCTTACAGTAAAGAGCGATTGATTCTTACAGAAAAGAGTGATCGATTCTTACAGTAAAGAGTGATCGATTCTTACAGTAAAGACTCATTGATTCTTACAGTAAAGAGCGATTGATTCTTACAGTAAAGAGACATCGATTCTCACAGTAAAGAGACATCGACTCTTACAGAAAAGTGCGATCGATTCTTACAGGAAAGAGCGATCGATTTTTACTTTAAAGAGTGAGCAATTCTTATAGTAAAGAGCGATCGATTCTTACAGTAAAGTTTGATTGATTCTTACAGTAAAGAGACATCGATTCTTACAGTAAAGAGCAATCGATTCTTACAGTAAAGAAACATTGATTCTTACAGAAAAGATCGATCAATTCTTACAGAAAACAGCCATCAATTCTTACAGGAAAGAGACATCGATTCTAACAGAAAAGAGAGATCAATTCTTACAGTAAAGAGTTATCGATTCTTACAGAAAAGAGCAATCGATTCTTACAGTAAAGAGCGATCGATTCTTACAGTAAAGAGCCATTGATTCTTACGGTAAAGAGAGATCAATTCTTACAGTAAAGAGCGATCAATTCTCACAGTAAAGAGACATCAATTCTTACAGTAAAGAGCAATCGATTCTTACAGTAAAGAGACATCGATTCTGAGAGTAAAGAGTGATCAATTCTTACAGTAAAGAGCGATCTATTCTTACAGAAAAGAGGCATCGATTCTTACAGTAAAGAGCGATTGATTCTTACAGAAAAGAGCGATCGATTCTTACAGTAAAGTGTGATCGATTCTTGCAGTAAAGAGACATTGATTCTTACAGAAAAGAGCAATCGATTCTTACAGAAAAGAGCGATTGATTCTTACAGTAAAGAGTGATCGATTCTTACAGAAAAGAGGCATCGATTCTTACAGTAAAGAGCGATCGATTCTTACAGAAAAGAGACATCAATTCTTACAGTAAAGAGGGATCGATTCTTACAGTAAAGAGACATCGAGTCTTACAGTAAAGAGCGATCGATTGTTACAGTAAAGAGCAATCGATTCTTACAGTAAAGAGACATCAATTCTTACAGTAAAGAGTGATCGATTCTTACACTAAAGAGTTATCGATTCTTACAGTAAAGAAACATTGATTCTTACAGAAAAGAGCAATCGATTCTTACAGAAAAGAGCGATCGATTCTTACAGTAAAGAGCGATCTATTCTTACAGAAAAGAGGCATCGATTCTTACAGTAAAGAGCGATCGATTCTTACAGAAAAGAGACATCAATTCTTACAGTAAAGAGGGATCGATTCTTACAGTAAAGAGACATCGAGTCTTACAGTAAAGAGCGATCGATTGTTACAGTAAAGAGCAATCGATTCTTACAGTAAAGAGACATCAATTCTTACAGTAAAGAGTGATCGATTCTTACACTAAAGAGACATCGAGTCTTACAGTAAAGAGCGATCGATTCTTTCAGTAAAGACCGATCAATTCTGACAGTAAAGAGCGATCGATTCTTACAGTAAAGCAACGTTGATTCTTACAGAAAAAAGCGATCAATTCTTACAGAAAATAGCCATCGATTCTTACAGTAAAGAGACATCGACTCTTACAGAAAGGTGCGATCGATTCTTACAGGAAAGAGCGATCGATTTTTACACTAAAGAGAGAGCAATTCTTAAAGTAAAGAGTGATCGATACTTACAGTAAAGTGTGATCGATTCTTACAGTAAAGAGACATCGATTCTTGCAGTAAAGAGCGATCGATTGTTACAGTAAAGAGCTATTGATTCTTACAGTAAAGAGACATCGATTCTTACAGTAAAGACTGATCGATTCTTACAGTAATGAGACATCGATTCTCACAGTAAAGAGCGATCGTTTCATGCAGTAAAGAGACATCGATTCACTACAGTAAAGAGACATCGATTCTAACAGCAAAGAGAGATCAATTCTTACAGTAAAGAGATAATGATTCTTACAGTAAAGAGCGATCGAATCTTACAGTAAAGTGCGATCGATTCTTACAGTAAAGAGACATCAATTCTGATAGAAAAGAGCGATCAATTCTTACAGAAAAGAGACATCGATTCTTACAGTAAAGTGTGATCGATTCTTACAGTAATGAGCCATCGATTCTTACAGTAAAGAGCGATCGATTCTTACAGCAAAGAGCGATCTATTCTTACAGAAAAGAGGCATCGATTCTTACAGAAAAGAGCGACAGATTCTTGCAGAAAAGAGCGATCAATTCTTACAGAATATAGCGATCGATTCTTACATTAAAGAGACATCGATTCTTACAGAAAAGTTCGATCGATTCTTACAGGAAAGAGCGATCGATTTTTACATTAAAGAGTGAGCAATTCTTACAGTAAAGTGCGATCGATTATTACAGTAAAGAGACATCAATTCTTACAGTAAAGAGCGATCGATTTTTACAGTAAAGAGCGATCGATTCTCACAGTAAAGAGACATCAATTCTTACAGTAAAGAGCGATCGATTCTTACAGTAAAGAGACATCGAGTCTTACAGTAAAGAGCAATCGATTCTCACAGTAAAGGAACATCGATTCTTACAGAAAAGTGCGATCGATTCTTACAGGAAAGAGCGATCGATTTTTACTTTAAAGAGAGACCAATTCTTAAAATAAAGAGCGATCGATTCTTACAGAAAAGAGGCTTCAATTCTTACAGTAAAGAGCGATTGATTCTTACAGAAAAGAGTGATCGATTCTTACAGTAAAGAGTGATCGATTCTTACAGTAAAGACTCATTGATTCTTACAGTAAAGAGCGATTGATTCTTACAGTAAAGAGACATCGATCCTCACAGTAAAGAGACATCGACTCTTACAGAAAAGTGCGATCGATTCTTACAGGAAAGAGCGATCGATTTTTACTTTAAAGAGAGACCAATTCTTAAAATAAAGAGCGATCGATTCTTACAGAAAAGAGGCTTCAATTCTTACAGTAAAGAGCAATTGATTCTTACACAAAAGAGCGATCGATTCTTAGAGTAAAGAGTGATCGATTCTTACAGTAAAGAGACATTGATTCTTACAGAAAAGAGCAATCGATTCTTACAGAAATGAGCGATCGATTCTTACAGTATAGAGTGATCAATTCTTACAGTAAAGATTCATTGATTCTTACAGTAAAGAGCGATTGATTCTTACAGTAAAGAGACATCGATTCTCACAGTAAAGAGACATCGATTCTTACAGAAAAGAGCGATCGATTCTTACAGGAAAGAGCAATCGATTTTTACATTAAAGAGTGAGCAATTCTTATAGTAAAGAGCGATCGATTCTTACAGTAAAGTTTGATTGATTCTTACAGTAAAGAGACATCGATTCTTACAGTAAAGAGCAATCGATTCTTACAGTAAAGAAACATTGATTCTTACAGAAAAGATCGATCAATTCTTACAGAAAACAGCCATCAATTCTTACAGGAAAGAGACATCGATTCTAACAGAAAAGAGAGATCAATTCTTACAGTAAAGAGTTATCGATTCTTACAGAAAAGAGCAATCGATTCTTACAGTAAAGAGCGATCAATTCTTACAGTAAAGAGCCATTGATTCTTACGGTAAAGAGAGATCAATTCTTACAGTAAAGAGCGATCAATTCTCACAGTAAAGAGACATCAATTCTTACAGTAAAGAGCAATCGATTCTTACAGTAAAGAGACATCGATTCTGAGAGTAAAGAGTGATCAATTCTTACAGTAAAGAGCGATCTATTCTTACAGAAAAGAGGCATCGATTCTTACAGTAAAGAGCGATTGATTCTTACAGAAAAGAGCGATCGATTCTTACAGTAAAGTGTGATCGATTCTTGCAGTAAAGAGACATTGATTCTTACAGAAAAGAGCAATCGATTCTTACAGAAAAGAGCGATTGATTCTTACAGTAAAGAGTGATCGATTCTTACAGAAAAGAGGCATCGATTCTTACAGTAAAGAGCGATCGATTCTTACAGAAAAGAGACATCAATTCTTACAGTAAAGAGGGATCGATTCTTACAGTAAAGAGACATCGAGTCTTACAGTAAAGAGCGATCGATTGTTACAGTAAAGAGCAATCGATTCTTACAGTAAAGAGACATCAATTCTTACAGTAAAGAGTGATCGATTCTTACACTAAAGAATTATCGATTCTTACAGTAAAGAAACATTGATTCTTACAGAAAAGAGCAATCGATTCTTACAGAAAAGAGCGATCGATTCTTACAGTAAAGAGCGATCTATTCTTACAGAAAAGAGGCATCGATTCTTACAGTAAAGAGCGATCGATTCTTACAGAAAAGAGACATCAATTCTTACAGTAAAGAGGGATCGATTCTTACAGAAAAGAGTGATCGATTCTTACAGTAAAGAGTGATCGATTCTTACAGTAAAGACTCATTGATTCTTACAGTAAAGAGCGATTGATTCTTACAGTAAAGAGACATCGATTCTCACAGTAAAGAGACATCGACTCTTACAGAAAAGTGCGATCGATTCTTACAGGAAAGAGCGATCGATTTTTACTTTAAAGAGTGAGCAATTCTTATAGTAAAGAGCGATCGATTCTTACAGTAAAGTTTGATTGATTCTTACAGTAAAGAGACATCGATTCTTACAGTAAAGAGCAATCGATTCTTACAGTAAAGAAACATTGATTCTTACAGAAAAGATCGATCAATTCTTACAGAAAACAGCCATCAATTCTTACAGGAAAGAGACATCGATTCTAACAGAAAAGAGAGATCAATTCTTACAGTAAAGAGTTATCGATTCTTACAGAAAAGAGCAATCGATTCTTACAGTAAAGAGCGATCGATTCTTACAGTAAAGAGCCATTGATTCTTACGGTAAAGAGAGATCAATTCTTACAGTAAAGAGCGATCAATTCTCACAGTAAAGAGACATCAATTCTTACAGTAAAGAGCAATCGATTCTTACAGTAAAGAGACATCGATTCTGAGAGTAAAGAGTGATCAATTCTTACAGTAAAGAGCGATCTATTCTTACAGAAAAGAGGCATCGATTCTTACAGTAAAGAGCGATTGATTCTTACAGAAAAGAGCGATCGATTCTTACAGTAAAGTGTGATCGATTCTTGCAGTAAAGAGACATTGATTCTTACAGAAAAGAGCAATCGATTCTTACAGAAAAGAGCGATTGATTCTTACAGTAAAGAGTGATCGATTCTTACAGAAAAGAGGCATCGATTCTTACAGTAAAGAGCGATCGATTCTTACAGAAAAGAGACATCAATTCTTACAGTAAAGAGGGATCGATTCTTACAGTAAAGAGACATCGAGTCTTACAGTAAAGAGCGATCGATTGTTACAGTAAAGAGCAATCGATTCTTACAGTAAAGAGACATCAATTCTTACAGTAAAGAGTGATCGATTCTTACACTAAAGAGTTATCGATTCTTACAGTAAAGAAACATTGATTCTTACAGAAAAGAGCAATCGATTCTTACAGAAAAGAGCGATCGATTCTTACAGTAAAGAGCGATCTATTCTTACAGAAAAGAGGCATCGATTCTTACAGTAAAGAGCGATCGATTCTTACAGAAAAGAGACATCAATTCTTACAGTAAAGAGGGATCGATTCTTACAGTAAAGAGACATCGAGTCTTACAGTAAAGAGCGATCGATTGTTACAGTAAAGAGCAATCGATTCTTACAGTAAAGAGACATCAATTCTTACAGTAAAGAGTGATCGATTCTTACACTAAAGAGACATCGAGTCTTACAGTAAAGAGCGATCGATTCTTTCAGTAAAGACCGATCAATTCTGACAGTAAAGAGCGATCGATTCTTACAGTAAAGCAACGTTGATTCTTACAGAAAAAAGCGATCAATTCTTACAGAAAATAGCCATCGATTCTTACAGTAAAGAGACATCGACTCTTACAGAAAGGTGCGATCGATTCTTACAGGAAAGAGCGATCGATTTTTACACTAAAGAGAGAGCAATTCTTAAAGTAAAGAGTGATCGATACTTACAGTAAAGTGTGATCGATTCTTACAGTAAAGAGACATCGATTCTTGCAGTAAAGAGCGATCGATTGTTACAGTAAAGAGCTATTGATTCTTACAGTAAAGAGACATCGATTCTTACAGTAAAGACTGATCGATTCTTACAGTAATGAGACATCGATTCTCACAGTAAAGAGCGATCGTTTCATGCAGTAAAGAGACATCGATTCACTACAGTAAAGAGACATCGATTCTAACAGCAAAGAGAGATCAATTCTTACAGTAAAGAGATAATGATTCTTACAGTAAAGAGCGATCGAATCTTACAGTAAAGTGCGATCGATTCTTACAGTAAAGAGACATCAATTCTGATAGAAAAGAGCGATCAATTCTTACAGAAAAGAGACATCGATTCTTACAGTAAAGTGTGATCGATTCTTACAGTAATGAGCCATCGATTCTTACAGTAAAGAGCGATCGATTCTTACAGCAAAGAGCGATCTATTCTTACAGAAAAGAGGCATCGATTCTTACAGAAAAGAGCGACAGATTCTTGCAGAAAAGAGCGATCAATTCTTACAGAATATAGCGATCGATTCTTACATTAAAGAGACATCGATTCTTACAGAAAAGTTCGATCGATTCTTACAGGAAAGAGCGATCGATTTTTACATTAAAGAGTGAGCAATTCTTACAGTAAAGTGCGATCGATTATTACAGTAAAGAGACATCAATTCTTACAGTAAAGAGCGATCGATTTTTACAGTAAAGAGCGATCGATTCTCACAGTAAAGAGACATCAATTCTTACAGTAAAGAGCGATCGATTCTTACAGTAAAGAGACATCGAGTCTTACAGTAAAGAGCAATCGATTCTCACAGTAAAGGAACATCGATTCTTACAGAAAAGTGCGATCGATTCTTACAGGAAAGAGCGATCGATTTTTACTTTAAAGAGAGACCAATTCTTAAAATAAAGAGCGATCGATTCTTACAGAAAAGAGGCTTCAATTCTTACAGTAAAGAGCGATTGATTCTTACAGAAAAGAGTGATCGATTCTTACAGTAAAGAGTGATCGATTCTTACAGTAAAGACTCATTGATTCTTACAGTAAAGAGCGATTGATTCTTACAGTAAAGAGACATCGATCCTCACAGTAAAGAGACATCGACTCTTACAGAAAAGTGCGATCGATTCTTACAGGAAAGAGCGATCGATTTTTACTTTAAAGAGAGACCAATTCTTAAAATAAAGAGCGATCGATTCTTACAGAAAAGAGGCTTCAATTCTTACAGTAAAGAGCAATTGATTCTTACACAAAAGAGCGATCGATTCTTAGAGTAAAGAGTGATCGATTCTTACAGTAAAGAGACATTGATTCTTACAGAAAAGAGCAATCGATTCTTACAGAAATGAGCGATCGATTCTTACAGTATAGAGTGATCAATTCTTACAGTAAAGATTCATTGATTCTTACAGTAAAGAGCGATTGATTCTTACAGTAAAGAGACATCGATTCTCACAGTAAAGAGACATCGATTCTTACAGAAAAGAGCGATCGATTCTTACAGGAAAGAGCAATCGATTTTTACATTAAAGAGTGAGCAATTCTTATAGTAAAGAGCGATCGATTCTTACAGTAAAGTTTGATTGATTCTTACAGTAAAGAGACATCGATTCTTACAGTAAAGAGCAATCGATTCTTACAGTAAAGAAACATTGATTCTTACAGAAAAGATCGATCAATTCTTACAGAAAACAGCCATCAATTCTTACAGGAAAGAGACATCGATTCTAACAGAAAAGAGAGATCAATTCTTACAGTAAAGAGTTATCGATTCTTACAGAAAAGAGCAATCGATTCTTACAGTAAAGAGCGATCAATTCTTACAGTAAAGAGCCATTGATTCTTACGGTAAAGAGAGATCAATTCTTACAGTAAAGAGCGATCAATTCTCACAGTAAAGAGACATCAATTCTTACAGTAAAGAGCAATCGATTCTTACAGTAAAGAGACATCGATTCTGAGAGTAAAGAGTGATCAATTCTTACAGTAAAGAGCGATCTATTCTTACAGAAAAGAGGCATCGATTCTTACAGTAAAGAGCGATTGATTCTTACAGAAAAGAGCGATCGATTCTTACAGTAAAGTGTGATCGATTCTTGCAGTAAAGAGACATTGATTCTTACAGAAAAGAGCAATCGATTCTTACAGAAAAGAGCGATTGATTCTTACAGTAAAGAGTGATCGATTCTTACAGAAAAGAGGCATCGATTCTTACAGTAAAGAGCGATCGATTCTTACAGAAAAGAGACATCAATTCTTACAGTAAAGAGGGATCGATTCTTACAGTAAAGAGACATCGAGTCTTACAGTAAAGAGCGATCGATTGTTACAGTAAAGAGCAATCGATTCTTACAGTAAAGAGACATCAATTCTTACAGTAAAGAGTGATCGATTCTTACACTAAAGAATTATCGATTCTTACAGTAAAGAAACATTGATTCTTACAGAAAAGAGCAATCGATTCTTACAGAAAAGAGCGATCGATTCTTACAGTAAAGAGCGATCTATTCTTACAGAAAAGAGGCATCGATTCTTACAGTAAAGAGCGATCGATTCTTACAGAAAAGAGACATCAATTCTTACAGTAAAGAGGGATCGATTCTTACAGTAAAGAGACATCGAGTCTTACAGTAAAGAGCGATCGATTGTTACAGTAAAGAGCAATCGATTCTTACAGTAAAGAGACATCAATTCTTACAGTAAAGAGTGATCGATTCTTACACTAAAGAGACATCGAGTCTTACAGTAAAGAGCGATCGATTCTTTCAGTAAAGACCGATCAATTCTGACAGTAAAGAGCGATCGATTCTTACAGTAAAGCAACGTTGATTCTTACAGAAAAAAGCGATCAATTCTTACAGAAAATAGCCATCGATTCTTACAGTAAAGAGACATCGACTCTTACAGAAAGGTGCGATCGATTCTTACAGGAAAGAGCGATCGATTTTTACACTAAAGAGAGAGCAATTCTTAAAGTAAAGAGTGATCGATACTTACAGTAAAGTGTGATCGATTCTTACAGTAAAGAGACATCGATTCTTGCAGTAAAGAGCGATCGATTGTTACAGTAAAGAGCTATTGATTCTTACAGTAAAGAGACATCGATTCTTACAGCAAAGAGCGATCTATTCTTACAGAAAAGAGGCATCGATTCTTACAGAAAAGAGCGACAGATTCTTACAGAAAAGAGCGATCAATTCTTACAGAATATAGCGATCGATTCTTACATTAAAGAGACATCGATTCTTACAGAAAAGTTCAATCGATTCTTACAGGAAAGAGCGATCGATTTTTACATTAAAGAGTGAGCAATTCTTACAGTAAAGTGCGATTGATTATTACAGTAAAGAGACATCAATTCTTACAGTAAAGAGCGATCGATTTTTACAGTAAAGAGCGATCGATTCTCACAGTAAAGAGACATCAATTCTTACAGTAAAGAGCGATCGATTCTTACAGTAAAGAGACAGCGAGTCTTACAGGAAAGAGCAATCGATTCTCACAGTAAAGGAACATCGATTCTTACAGAAAAGTGCGATCGATTCTTACAGGAAAGAGCGATCGATTTTTACTTTAAAGAGAGACCAATTCTTAAAATAAAGAGCGATCGATTCTTACAGAAAAGAGGCTTCAATTCTTACAGAAAAGAGCAATCGATTCTTACAGAAAAGAGCGATTGATTCTTACAGTAAAGAGTGATCGATTCTTACAGAAAAGAGGCATCGATTCTTACAGTAAAGAGCGATCGATTCTTACAGAAAAGAGACATCAATTCTTACAGTAAAGAGGGATCGATTCTTACAGTAAAGAGACATCGAGTCTTACAGTAAAGAGCGATCGATTGTTACAGTAAAGAGCAATCGATTCTTACAGTAAAGAGACATCAATTCTTACAGTAAAGAGTGATCGATTCTTACACTAAAGAGTTATCGATTCTTACAGTAAAGAAACATTGATTCTTACAGAAAAGAGCAATCGATTCTTACAGAAAAGAGCGATCGATTCTTACAGTAAAGAGCGATCTATTCTTACAGAAAAGAGGCATCGATCCTTACAGTAAAGAGCGATCGATTCTTACAGAAAAGAGACATCAATTCTTACAGTAAAGAGGGATCGATTCTTACAGTAAAGAGACATCGAGTCTTACAGTAAAGAGCGATCGATTGTTACAGTAAAGAGCAATCGATTCTTACAGTAAAGAGACATCAATTCTTACAGTAAAGAGTGATCGATTCTTACACTAAAGAGACATCGAGTCTTGCAGTAAAGAGCCATCGATTCTTACAGTAAAGAGTGATCTATTCTTACAGAAAAGAGGCATCGATTCTTACAGTAAAAAGCAATCGATTCTTACAGAAATGAGCGATCGATTCTTACAGTATAGAGTGATCGATTCTTACAGTAAAGATTCATTGATTCTTACAGTAAAGAGCGATTGATTCTTACAGTAAAGAGACATCGATTCTCACAGTAAAGAGACATCGATTCTTACAGAAAAGAGCGATCGATTCTTACAGGAAAGAGCAATCGATTTTTACATTAAAGAGTGAGCAATTCTTATAGTAAAGAGCGATCGATTCTTACAGTAAAGTTTGATTGATTCTTACAGTAAAGAGACATCGATTCTTACAGTAAAGAGCAATCGATTCTTACAGTAAAGAAACATTGATTCTTACAGAAAAGATCGATCAATTCTTACAGAAAACAGCCATCAATTCTTACAGGAAAGAGACATCGATTCTAACAGAAAAGAGAGATCAATTCTTACAGTAAAGAGTTATCGATTCTTACAGAAAAGAGCAATCGATTCTTACAGTAAAGAGCGATCGATTCTTACAGTAAAGAGCCATTGATTCTTACGGTAAAGAGAGATCAATTCTTACAGTAAAGAGCGATCAATTCTCACAGTAAAGAGACATCAATTCTTACAGTAAAGAGCAATCGATTCTTACAGTAAAGAGACATCGATTCTGAGAGTAAAGAGTGATCAATTCTTACAGTAAAGAGCGATCTATTCTTACAGAAAAGAGGCATCGATTCTTACAGTAAAGAGCGATTGATTCTTACAGAAAAGAGCGATCGATTCTTACAGTAAAATGTGATCGATTCTTGCAGTAAAGAGACATTGATTCTTACAGAAAAGAGCAATCGATTCTTACAGAATAGAGCGATTGATTCTTACAGTAAAGAGTGATCGATTCTTACAGAAAAGAGGCATCGATTCTTACAGTAAAGAGCGATCGATTCTTACAGAAAAGAGACATCAATTCTTACAGTAAAGAGGGATCGATTCTTACAGTAAAGAGACATCGAGTCTTACAGTAAAGAGCGATCGATTGTTACAGTAAAGAGCAATCGATTCTTACAGTAAAGAGACATCAATTCTTACAGTAAAGAGTGATCGATTCTTACACTAAAGAGTTATCGATTCTTACAGTAAAGAAGCATTGATTCTTACAGAAAAGAGCAATCGATTCTTACAGAAAAGAGCGATCGATTCTTACAGTAAAGAGCGATCTATTCTTACAGAAAAGAGGCATCGATTCTTACAGTAAAGAGCGATCGATTCTTACAGAAAAGAGACATCAATTCTTACAGTAAAGAGGGATCGATTCTTACAGTAAAGAGACATCGAGTCTTACAGTAAAGAGCGATCGATTGTTACAGTAAAGAGCAATCGATTCTTACAGTAAAGAGACATCAATTCTTACAGTAAAGAGTGATCGATTCTTACACTAAAGAGACATCGAGTCTTACAGTAAAGAGCGATCGATTCTTTCAGTAAAGACCGATCAATTCTGACAGTAAAGAGCGATCGATTCTTACAGTAAAGCAACGTTGATTCTTACAGAAAAAAGCGATCAATTCTTACAGAAAATAGCCATCGATTCTTACAGTAAAGAGACATCGACTCTTACAGAAAGGTGCGATCGATTCTTACAGGAAAGAGCGATCGATTTTTACACTAAAGAGAGAGCAATTCTTAAAGTAAAGAGTGATCGATACTTACAGTAAAGTGTGATCGATTCTTACAGTAAAGAGACATCGATTCTTGCAGTAAAGAGCGATCGATTGTTACAGTAAAGAGCTATTGATTCTTACAGTAAAGAGACATCGATTCTTACAGCAAAGAGCGATCTATTCTTACAGAAAAGAGGCATCGATTCTTACAGAAAAGAGCGACAGATTCTTACAGAAAAGAGCGATCAATTCTTACAGAATATAGCGATCGATTCTTACATTAAAGAGACATCGATTCTTACAGAAAAGTTCAATCGATTCTTACAGGAAAGAGCGATCGATTTTTACATTAAAGAGTGAGCAATTCTTACAGTAAAGTGCGATTGATTATTACAGTAAAGAGACATCAATTCTTACAGTAAAGAGCGATCGATTTTTACAGTAAAGAGCGATCGATTCTCACAGTAAAGAGACATCAATTCTTACAGTAAAGAGCGATCGATTCTTACAGTAAAGAGACAGCGAGTCTTACAGGAAAGAGCAATCGATTCTCACAGTAAAGGAACATCGATTCTTACAGAAAAGTGCGATCGATTCTTACAGGAAAGAGCGATCGATTTTTACTTTAAAGAGAGACCAATTCTTAAAATAAAGAGCGATCGATTCTTACAGAAAAGAGGCTTCAATTCTTACAGAAAAGAGCAATCGATTCTTACAGAAAAGAGCGATTGATTCTTACAGTAAAGAGTGATCGATTCTTACAGAAAAGAGGCATCGATTCTTACAGTAAAGAGCGATCGATTCTTACAGAAAAGAGACATCAATTCTTACAGTAAAGAGGGATCGATTCTTACAGTAAAGAGACATCGAGTCTTACAGTAAAGAGCGATCGATTGTTACAGTAAAGAGCAATCGATTCTTACAGTAAAGAGACATCAATTCTTACAGTAAAGAGTGATCGATTCTTACACTAAAGAGTTATCGATTCTTACAGTAAAGAAACATTGATTCTTACAGAAAAGAGCAATCGATTCTTACAGAAAAGAGCGATCGATTCTTACAGTAAAGAGCGATCTATTCTTACAGAAAAGAGGCATCGATCCTTACAGTAAAGAGCGATCGATTCTTACAGAAAAGAGACATCAATTCTTACAGTAAAGAGGGATCGATTCTTACAGTAAAGAGACATCGAGTCTTACAGTAAAGAGCGATCGATTGTTACAGTAAAGAGCAATCGATTCTTACAGTAAAGAGACATCAATTCTTACAGTAAAGAGTGATCGATTCTTACACTAAAGAGACATCGAGTCTTGCAGTAAAGAGCCATCGATTCTTACAGTAAAGAGTGATCTATTCTTACAGAAAAGAGGCATCGATTCTTACAGTAAAAAGCAATCGATTCTTACAGAAATGAGCGATCGATTCTTACAGTATAGAGTGATCGATTCTTACAGTAAAGATTCATTGATTCTTACAGTAAAGAGCGATTGATTCTTACAGTAAAGAGACATCGATTCTCACAGTAAAGAGACATCGATTCTTACAGAAAAGAGCGATCGATTCTTACAGGAAAGAGCAATCGATTTTTACATTAAAGAGTGAGCAATTCTTATAGTAAAGAGCGATCGATTCTTACAGTAAAGTTTGATTGATTCTTACAGTAAAGAGACATCGATTCTTACAGTAAAGAGCAATCGATTCTTACAGTAAAGAAACATTGATTCTTACAGAAAAGATCGATCAATTCTTACAGAAAACAGCCATCAATTCTTACAGGAAAGAGACATCGATTCTAACAGAAAAGAGAGATCAATTCTTACAGTAAAGAGTTATCGATTCTTACAGAAAAGAGCAATCGATTCTTACAGTAAAGAGCGATCGATTCTTACAGTAAAGAGCCATTGATTCTTACGGTAAAGAGAGATCAATTCTTACAGTAAAGAGCGATCAATTCTCACAGTAAAGAGACATCAATTCTTACAGTAAAGAGCAATCGATTCTTACAGTAAAGAGACATCGATTCTGAGAGTAAAGAGTGATCAATTCTTACAGTAAAGAGCGATCTATTCTTACAGAAAAGAGGCATCGATTCTTACAGTAAAGAGCGATTGATTCTTACAGAAAAGAGCGATCGATTCTTACAGTAAAATGTGATCGATTCTTGCAGTAAAGAGACATTGATTCTTACAGAAAAGAGCAATCGATTCTTACAGAAAAGAGCGATTGATTCTTACAGTAAAGAGTGATCGATTCTTACAGAAAAGAGGCATCGATTCTTACAGTAAAGAGCGATCGATTCTTACAGAAAAGAGACATCAATTCTTACAGTAAAGAGGGATCGATTCTTACAGTAAAGAGACATCGAGTCTTACAGTAAAGAGCGATCGATTGTTACAGTAAAGAGCAATCGATTCTTACAGTAAAGAGACATCAATTCTTACAGTAAAGAGTGATCGATTCTTACACTAAAGAGTTATCGATTCTTACAGTAAAGAAGCATTGATTCTTACAGAAAAGAGCAATCGATTCTTACAGAAAAGAGCGATCGATTCTTACAGTAAAGAGCGATCTATTCTTACAGAAAAGAGGCATCGATTCTTACAGTAAAGAGCGATCGATTCTTACAGAAAAGAGACATCATTTCTTACAGTAAAGAGGGATCGATTCTTACAGTAAAGAGACATCGAGTCTTACAGTAAAGAGCGATCAATTGTTACAGTAAAGAGCAATCGATTCTTACAGTAAAGAGACATCAATTCTTACAGTAAAGAGTGATCGATTCTTACACTAAAGAGACATCGAGTCTTACAGTAAAGAGCGATCGATTCTTTCAGTAAAGACCGATCAATTCTGACAGTAAAGAGCGATCGATTCTTACAGTAAAGCAACGTTGATTCTTACAGAAAAAAGCGATCAATTCTTACAGAAAACAGCCATCGATTCTTACAGTAAAGAGACATCGACTCTTACAGAAAGGTGCGATCGATTCTTACAGGAAAGAGCGGTCGATTTTTACACTAAAGAGAGAGCAATTCTTAAAGTAAAGAGTGATCGATACTTACAGTAAAGTGTGATCGATTCTTACAGTAAAGAGACATCGATTCTTGCAGTAAAGAGCGATCGATTGTTACAGTAAAGAGCTATTGATTCTTACAGTAAAGAGACATCGATTCTTACAGCAAAGAGCGATCTATTCTTACAGAAAAGAGGCATCGATTCTTACAGAAAAGAGCGACAGATTCTTACAGAAAAGAGCGATCAATTCTTACAGAATATAGCGATCGATTCTTACATTAAAGAGACATCGATTCTTACAGAAAAGTTCAATCGATTCTTACAGGAAAGAGCGATCGATTTTTACATTAAAGAGTGAGCAATTCTTACAGTAAAGTGCGATCGATTATTACAGTAAAGAGACATCAATTCTTACAGTAAAGAGCGATCGATTTTTACAGTAAAGAGCGATCGATTCTCACAGTAAAGAGACATCAATTCTTACAGTAAAGAGCGATCGATTCTTACAGTAAAGAGACATCGAGTCTTACAGGAAAGAGCAATCGATTCTCACAGTAAAGGAACATCAATTCTTACAGAAAAGTGCGATCGATTCTTACAGGAAAGAGCGATCGATTTTTACTTTAAAGAGAGACCAATTCTTAAAATAAAGAGCGATCGATTCTTACAGAAAAGAGGCTTCAATTCTTACAGAAAAGAGCAATCGATTCTTACAGAAAAGAGCGATTGATTCTTACAGTAAAGAGTGATCGATTCTTACAGAAAAGAGGCATCGATTCTTACAGTAAAGAGCGATCGATTCTTACAGAAAAGAGACATCAATTCTTACAGTAAAGAGGGATCGATTCTTACAGTAAAGAGACATCGAGTCTTACAGTAAAGAGCGATCGATTGTTACAGTAAAGAGCAATCGATTCTTACAGTAAAGAGACATCAATTCTTACAGTAAAGAGTGATCGATTCTTACACTAAAGAGTTATCGATTCTTACAGTAAAGAAACATTGATTCTTACAGAAAAGAGCAATCGATTCTTACAGAAAAGAGCGATCGATTCTTACAGTAAAGAGCGATCTATTCTTACAGAAAAGAGGCATCGATTCTTACAGTAAAGAGCGATCGATTCTTACAGAAAAGAGACATCAATTCTTACAGTAAAGAGGGATCGATTCTTACAGTAAAGAGACATCGAGTCTTACAGTAAAGAGCGATCGATTGTTACAGTAAAGAGCAATCGATTCTTACAGTAAAGAGACATCAATTCTTACAGTAAAGAGTGATCGATTCTTACACTAAAGAGACATCGAGTCTTGCAGTAAAGAGCGATCGATTCTTTCAGTAAAGACTGATCAATTCTGACAGTAAAGAGCGATCGATTCTTACAGTAAAGCAACGTTGATTCTTACAGAAAAAAGCGATCAATTCTTACAGAAAATAGCCATCGATTCTTACAGTAAAGAGACATCGACTCTTACAGAAATGTGCGATCGATTCTTACAGGAAAGTGCGATCGATTTTTACACTAAAGAGAGAGCAATTCTTAAAGTAAAGAGTGATCGATACTTACAGTAAAGTGTGATCGATTCTTACAGTAAAGAGACATCGATTCTTGCAGTAAAGAGCGATCGATTGTTACAGTAAAGAGCTATTGATTCTTACAGTAAAGAGACATCGATTCTTACAGTAAAGACTGATCGATTCTTACAGTAATGAGACATCGATTCTCACAGTAAAGAGCGATCGTTTCATGCAGTAAAGAGACATCGATTCACTACAGTAAAGAGACATCGATTCTAACAGCAAAGAGAGATCAATTCTTACAGTAAAGAGATAATGATTCTTACAGTAAAGAGCGATCGAATCTTACAGTAAAGTGCGATCGATTCTTACAGTAAAGAGACATAAATTCTGATAGAAAAGAGCGATCAATTCTTACAGAAAAGAGACATCGATTCTTACAGTAAAGTGTGATCGATTCTTACAGTAATGAGCCATCGATTCTTACAGTAAAGAGCGATCGATTCTTACAGCAAAGAGCGATCTATTCTTACAGAAAAGAGGCATCGATTCTTACAGAAAAGAGCGACAGATTCTTACAGAAAAGAGCGATCAATTCTTACAGAATATAGCGATCGATTCTTACATTAAAGAGACATCGATTCTTACAGAAAAGTTCGATCGATTCTTACAGGAAAGAGCGATCGATTTTTACATTAAAGAGTGAGCAATTCTTACAGTAAAGTGCGATCGATTATTACAGTAAAGAGACATCAATTCTTACAGTAAAGAGCGATCGATTTTTACAGTAAAGAGCGATCGATTCTCACAGTAAAGAGACATCAATTCTTACAGTAAAGAGCGATCGATTCTTACAGTAAAGAGACATCGAGTCTTACAGTAAAGAGCAATCGATTCTCACAGTAAAGGAACATCGATTCTTACAGAAAAGTGCGATCGATTCTTACAGGAAAGAGCGATCGATTTTTACTTTAAAGAGAGACCAATTCTTAAAATAAAGAGCGATCGATTCTTACAGAAAAGAGGCTTCAATTCTTACAGTAAAGAGCGATTGATTCTTACAGAAAAGAGTGATCGATTCTTACAGTAAAGAGTGATCGATTCTTACAGTAAAGACTCATTGATTCTTACAGTAAAGAGCGATTGATTCTTACAGTAAAGAGACATCGATTCTCACAGTAAAGAGACATCGACTCTTACAGAAAAGTGCGATCGATTCTTACAGGAAAGAGCAATCGATTTTTACTTTAAAGAGAGACCAATTCTTAAAATAAAGAGCGATCGATTCTTACAGAAAAGAGGCTTCAATTCTTACAGTAAAGAGCAATTGATTCTTACACAAAAGAGCGATCGATTCTTAGAGTAAAGAGTGATCGATTCTTACAGTAAAGAGACATTGATTCTTACAGAAAAGAGCAAACGATTCTTACAGAAATGAGCGATCGATTCTTACAGTATAGAGTGATCGATTCTTACAGTAAAGATTCATTGATTCTTACAGTAAAGAGCGATTGATTCTTACAGTAAAGAGACATCGATTCTCACAGTAAAGAGACATCGATTCTTACAGAAAAGAGCGATCGATTCTTACAGGAAAGAGCAATCGATTTTTACATTAAAGAGTGAGCAATTCTTATAGTAAAGAGCGATCGATTCTTACAGTAAAGTTTGATTGATTCTTACAGTAAAGAGACATCGATTCTTACAGTAAAGAGCAATCGATTCTTACAGTAAAGAAACATTGATTCTTACAGAAAAGATCGATCAATTCTTACAGAAAACAGCCATCAATTCTTACAGGAAAGAGACATCGATTCTAACAGAAAAGAGAGATCAATTCTTACAGTAAAGAGTTATCGATTCTTACAGAAAAGAGCAATTGATTCTTACAGTAAAGAGCGATCGATTCTTACAGTAAAGAGCCATTGATTCTTACGGTAAAGAGAGATCAATTCTTACAGTAAAGAGCGATCAATTCTCACAGTAAAGAGACATCAATTCTTACAGTAAAGAGCAATCGATTCTTACAGTAAAGAGACATCGATTCTGAGAGTAAAGAGTGATCAATTCTTACAGTAAAGAGCGATCTATTCTTACAGAAAAGAGGCATCGATTCTTACAGTAAAGAGCGATTGATTCTTACAGAAAAGAGCGATCGATTCTTACAGTAAAGTGTGATCGATTCTTGCAGTAAAGAGACATTGATTCTTACAGAAAAGAGCAATCGATTCTTACAGAAAAGAGCGATTGATTCTTACAGTAAAGAGTGATCGATTCTTACAGAAAAGAGGCATCGATTCTTACAGTAAAGAGCGATCGATTCTTACAGAAAAGAGACATCAATTCTTACAGTAAAGAGCGATCGATTGTTACAGTAAAGAGCAATCGATTCTTACAGTAAAGAGACATCAATTCTTGCAGTAAAGAGCGATCGATTGTTACAGTAAAGAGCTATTGATTCTTACAGTAAAGAGACATCGATTCTTACAGCAAAGAGCGATCGATTGTTACAGTAAAGAGCTATTGATTCTTACAGTAAAGAGACATCGATTCTTACAGCAAAGCGCGATCTATTCTTACAGAAAAGAGGCATCGATTCTTACAGTAAAGAGCGATCGATTCTTACAGAAAAGAGACATCAATTCTTACAGTAAAGAGCGATCGATTGTTACAGTAAAGAGCAATCGATTCTTACAGTAAAGAGACATCGAGTCTTACAGTAAAGAGCGATCGATTGTTACAGTAAAGAGCAATCGATTCTTACAGTAAAGAGACATCAATTCTTGCAGTAAAGAGCGATCGATTGTTACAGTAAAGAGCTATTGATTCTTACAGTAAAGAGACATCGATTCTTACAGCAAAGCGCGATCTATTCTTACAGAAAAGAGGCATCGATTCTTACAGTAAAGAGCGATCGATTCTTACAGAAAAGAGACATCAATTCTTACAGTAAAGAGGGATCGATTCTTACAGTAAAGAGACATCGAGTCTTACAGTAAAGAGCGATCGATTGTTACAGTAAAGAGCGATCGATTCTCACAGTAAAGAGACATCAATTCTTACAGTAAAGAGCGATCGATTCTTACAGTAAAGAGACATCGAGTCTTACAGGAAAGAGCAATCGATTCTCACAGTAAAGGAACATCAATTCTTACAGAAAAGTGCGATCGATTCTTACAGGAAAGAGCGATCGATTTTTACTTTAAAGAGAGACCAATTCTTAAAATAAAGAGCGATCGATTCTTACAGAAAAGAGGCTTCAATTCTTACAGAAAAGAGCAATCGATTCTTACAGAAAAGAGCGATTGATTCTTACAGTAAAGAGTGATCGATTCTTACAGAAAAGAGGCATCGATTCTTACAGTAAAGAGCGAACGATTCTTACAGAAAAGAGACATCAATTCTTACAGTAAAGAGGGATCGATTCTTACAGTAAAGAGACATCGAGTCTTACAGTAAAGAGCGATCGATTGTTACAGTAAAGAGCAATCGATTCTTACAGTAAAGAGACATCAATTCTTACAGTAAAGAGTGATCGATTCTTACACTAAAGAGTTATCGATTCTTACAGTAAAGAAACATTGATTCTTACAGAAAAGAGCAATCGATTCTTACAGAAAAGAGCGATCGATTCTTACAGTAAAGAGCGATCTATTCTTACAGAAAAGAGGCATCGATTCTTACAGTAAAGAGCGATCGATTCTTACAGAAAAGAGACATCAATTCTTACAGTAAAGAGGGATCGATTCTTACAGTAAAGAGACATCGAGTCTTACAGTAAAGAGCGATCGATTGTTACAGTAAAGAGCAATCGATTCTTACAGTAAAGAGACATCAATTCTTACAGTAAAGAGTGATCGATTCTTACACTAAAGAGACATCGAGTCTTGCAGTAAAGAGCGATCGATTCTTTCAGTAAAGACTGATCAATTCTGACAGTAAAGAGCGATCGATTCTTACAGTAAAGCAACGTTGATTCTTACAGAAAAAAGCGATCAATTCTTACAGAAAATAGCCATCGATTCTTACAGTAAAGAGACATCGACTCTTACAGAAATGTGCGATCGATTCTTACAGGAAAGAGCGATCGATTCTTACACTAAAGAGAGAGCAATTCTTAAAGTAAAGAGTGATCGATACTTACAGTAAAGTGTGATCGATTCTTACAGTAAAGAGACATCGATTCTTGCAGTAAAGAGCGATCGATTGTTACAGTAAAGAGCTATTGATTCTTACAGTAAAGAGACATCGATTCTTACAGTAAAGACTGATCGATTCTTACAGTAATGAGACATCGATTCTCACAGTAAAGAGCGATCGTTTCATGCAGTAAAGAGACATCGATTCACTACAGTAAAGAGACATCGATTCTAACAGCAAAGAGAGATCAATTCTTACAGTAAAGAGATAATGATTCTTACAGTAAAGAGCGATCGAATCTTACAGTAAAGTGCGATCGATTCTTACAGTAAAGAGACATAAATTCTGATAGAAAAGAGCGATCAATTCTTACAGAAAAGAGACATCGATTCTTACAGTAAAGTGTGATCGATTCTTACAGTAATGAGCCATCGATTCTTACAGTAAAGAGCGATCGATTCTTACAGCAAAGAGCGATCTATTCTTACAGAAAAGAGGCATCGATTCTTACAGAAAAGAGCGACAGATTCTTACAGAAAAGAGCGATCAATTCTTACAGAATATAGCGATCGATTCTTACATTAAAGAGACATCGATTCTTACAGAAAAGTTCGATCGATTCTTACAGGAAAGAGCGATCGATTTTTACATTAAAGAGTGAGCAATTCTTACAGTAAAGTGCGATCGATTATTACAGTAAAGAGACATCAATTCTTACAGTAAAGAGCGATCGATTTTTACAGTAAAGAGCGATCGATTCTCACAGTAAAGAGACATCAATTCTTACAGTAAAGAGCGATCGATTCTTACAGTAAAGAGACATCGAGTCTTACAGTAAAGAGCAATCGATTCTCACAGTAAAGGAACATCGATTCTTACAGAAAAATGCGATCGATTCTTACAGGAAAGAGCGATCGATTTTTACTTTAAAGAGAGACCAATTCTTAAAATAAAGAGCGATCGATTCTTACAGAAAAGAGGCTTCAATTCTTACAGTAAAGAGCGATTGATTCTTACAGAAAAGAGTGATCGATTCTTACAGTAAAGAGTGATCGATTCTTACAGTAAAGACTCATTGATTCTTACAGTAAAGAGCGATTGATTCTTACAGTAAAGAGACATCGATTCTCACAGTAAAGAGACATCGACTCTTACAGAAAAGTGCGATCGATTCTTACAGGAAAGAGCGATCGATTTTTACTTTAAAGAGAGACCAATTCTTAAAATAAAGAGCGATCGATTCTTACAGAAAAGAGGCTTCAATTCTTACAGTAAAGAGCAATTGATTCTTACACAAAAGAGCGATCGATTCTTAGAGTAAAGAGTGATCGATTCTTACAGTAAAGAGACATTGATTCTTACAGAAAAGAGCAAACGATTCTTACAGAAATGAGCGATCGATTCTTACAGTATAGAGTGATCGATTCTTACAGTAAAGATTCATTGATTCTTACAGTAAAGAGCGATTGATTCTTACAGTAAAGAGACATCGATTCTCACAGTAAAGAGACATCGATTCTTACAGAAAAGAGCGATCGATTCTTACAGGAAAGAGCAATCGATTTTTACATTAAAGAGTGAGCAATTCTTATAGTAAAGAGCGATCGATTCTTACAGTAAAGTTTGATTGATTCTTACAGTAAAGAGACATCGATTCTTACAGTAAAGAGCAATCGATTCTTACAGTAAAGAAACATTGATTCTTACAGAAAAGATCGATCAATTCTTACAGAAAACAGCCATCAATTCTTACAGGAAAGAGACATCGATTCTAACAGAAAAGAGAGATCAATTCTTACAGTAAAGAGTTATCGATTCTTACAGAAAAGAGCAATTGATTCTTACAGTAAAGAGCGATCGATTCTTACAGTAAAGAGCCATTGATTCTTACGGTAAAGAGAGATCAATTCTTACAGTAAAGAGCGATCAATTCTCACAGTAAAGAGACATCAATTCTTACAGTAAAGAGCAATCGATTCTTACAGTAAAGAGACATCGATTCTGAGAGTAAAGAGTGATCAATTCTTACAGTAAAGAGCGATCTATTCTTACAGAAAAGAGGCATCGATTCTTACAGTAAAGAGCGATTGATTCTTACAGAAAAGAGCGATCGATTCTTACAGTAAAGTGTGATCGATTCTTGCAGTAAAGAGACATTGATTCTTACAGAAAAGAGCAATCGATTCTTACAGAAAAGAGCGATTGATTCTTACAGTAAAGAGTGATCGATTCTTACAGAAAAGAGGCATCGATTCTTACAGTAAAGAGCGATCGATTCTTACAGAAAAGAGACATCAATTCTTACAGTAAAGAGGGATCGATTCTTACAGTAAAGAGACATCGAGTCTTACAGTAAAGAGCGATCGATTGTTACAGTAAAGAGCAATCGATTCTTACAGTAAAGAGACATCAATTCTTACAGTAAAGAGTGATCGATTCTTACACTAAAGAGTTATCGATTCTTACAGTAAAGAAACATTGATTCTTACAGAAAAGAGCAATCGATTCTTACAGAAAAGAGCGATCGATTCTTACAGTAAAGAGCGATCTATTCTTACAGAAAAGAGGCATCGATTCTTACAGTAAAGAGCGATCGATTCTTACAGAAAAGAGACATCAATTCTTACAGTAAAGAGGGATCGATTCTTACAGTAAAGAGACATCGAGTCTTACAGTAAAGAGCGATCGATTGTTACAGTAAAGAGCAATCGATTCTTACAGTAAAGAGACATCAATTCTTACAGTAAAGAGTGATCGATTCTTACACTAAAGAGACATCGAGTCTTACAGTAAAGAGCGATCGATTCTTTCAGTAAAGACCGATCAATTCTGACAGTAAAGAGCGATCGATTCTTACAGTAAAGCAACGTTGATTCTTACAGAAAAAAGCGATCAATTCTTACAGAAAATAGCCATCGATTCTTACAGTAAAGAGACATCGACTCTTACAGAAAGGTGCGATCGATTCTTACAGGAAAGAGCGATCGATTTTTACACTAAAGAGAGAGCAATTCTTAAAGTAAAGAGTGATCGATACTTACAGTAAAGTGTGATCGATTCTTACAGTAAAGAGACATCGATTCTTGCAGTAAAGAGCGATCGATTGTTACAGTAAAGAGCTATTGATTCTTACAGTAAAGAGACATCGATTCTTACAGTAAAGACTGATCGATTCTTACAGTAATGAGACATCGATTCTCACAGTAAAGAGCGATCGTTTCATGCAGTAAAGAGACATCGATTCACTACAGTAAAGAGACATCGATTCTAACAGCAAAGAGAGATCAATTCTTACAGTAAAGAGATAACGATTCTTACAGTAAAGAACGATCGAATCTTACAGTAAAGTGCGATCGATTCTTACAGTAAAGAGACATCAATTCTGATAGAAAAGAGCGATCAATTCTTACAGAAAAGAGACATCGATTCTTACAGTAAAGTGTGATCGATTCTTACAGTAATGAGCCATCGATTCTTACAGTAAAGAGCGATCGATTCTTACAGCAAAGAGCGATCTATTCTTACAGAAAAGAGGCATCGATTCTTACAGAAAAGAGCGACAGATTCTTACAGAAAAGAGCGATCAATTCTTACAGAATATAGCGATCGATTCTTACATTAAAGAGACATCGATTCTTACAGAAAAGTTCAATCGATTCTTACAGGAAAGAGCGATCGATTTTTACATTAAAGAGTGAGCAATTCTTACAGTAAAGTGCGATCGATTATTACAGTAAAGAGACATCAATTCTTACAGTAAAGAGCGATCGATTTTTACAGTAAAGAGCGATCGATTCTCACAGTAAAGAGACATCAATTCTTACAGTAAAGAGCGATCGATTCTTACAGTAAAGAGACATCGAGTCTTACAGTAAAGAGCAATCGATTCTCACAGTAAAGGAACATCGATTCTTACAGAAAAGTGCGATCGATTCTTACAGGAAAGAGCGATCGATTTTTACTTTAAAGAAAGACCAATTCTTAAAATAAAGAGCGATCGATTCTTACAGAAAAAAGGCTTCAATTCTTACAGTAAAGAGCGATTGATTCTTACAGAAAAGAGTGATCGATTCTTACAGTAAAGAGTGATCGATTCTTACAGTAAAGACTCATTGATTCTTACAGTAAAGAGCGATTGATTCTTACAGTAAAGAGACATCGATTCTCACAGTAAAGAGACATCGACTCTTACAGAAAAGTGCGATCGATTCTTACAGGAAAGAGCGATCGATTTTTATTTTAAAGAGAGACCAATTCTTAAAATAAAGAGCGATTGATTCTTACAGAAAAGAGGCTTCAATTCTTACAGTAAAGAGCAATTGATTCTTACACAAAAGAGCGATCGATTCTTAGAGTAAAGAGTGATCGATTCTTACAGTAAAGAGACATTGATTCTTACAGAAAAGAGCAATCGATTCTTACAGAAATGAGCGATCGATTCTTACAGTATAGAGTGATCGATTCTTACAGTAAAGATTCATTGATTCTTACAGTAAAGAGCGATTGATTCTTACAGTAAAGAGACATCGATTCTCACAGTAAAGAGACATCGATTCTTACAGAAAAGAGCGATCGATTCTTACAGGAAAGAGCAATCGATTTTTACATTAAAGAGTGAGCAATTCTTATAGTAAAGAGCGATCGATTCTTACAGTAAAGTTTGATTGATTCTTACAGTAAAGAGACATCGATTCTTACAGTAAAGAGCAATCGATTCTTACAGTAAAGAAACATTGATTCTTACAGAAAAGATCGATCAATTCTTACAGAAAACAGCCATCAATTCTTACAGGAAAGAGACATCGATTCTAACAGAAAAGAGAGATCAATTCTTACAGTAAAGAGTTATCGATTCTTACAGAAAAGAGCAATTGATTCTTACAGTAAAGAGCGATCGATTCTTACAGTAAAGAGCCATTGATTCTTACGGTAAAGAGAGATCAATTCTTACAGTAAAGAGCGATCAATTCTCACAGTAAAGAGACATCAATTCTTACAGTAAAGAGCAATCGATTCTTACAGTAAAGAGACATCGATTCTGAGAGTAAAGAGTGATCAATTCTTACAGTAAAGAGCGATCTATTCTTACAGAAAAGAGGATTCGATTCTTACAGTAAAGAGCGATTGATTCTTACAGAAAAGAGCGATCGATTCTTACAGTAAAGTGTGATCGATTCTTGCAGTAAAGAGACATTGATTCTTACAGAAAAGAGCAATCGATTCTTACAGAAAAGAGCGATTGATTCTTACAGTAAAGAGTGATCGATTCTTACAGTAAAGATTCATTGATTCTTACAGAAAAGAGCGATTGATTCTTACAGTAAAGAGCGATCGATTCTTACAGGAAAGAGCAATCGATTTTTACATTTATGAGTGAGCAATTTTTATAGTAAAGAGCGATCGATTCTTACAGTAAAGTGTGATTGATTCTTACAGTAAAGAGACATCGATTCTTACAGTAAAGAGCGATCCATTGTTACAGTAAAGAGACATCAATTCTTACAGTAAAGAGCGATCAATTCTTACAGTAAAGCCCGATTGATTCTTACAGCAAAGGGCGTTCGATTCTTACAGTAAAGAAACATTGATTCTTACAGATAAGAGCGATCGATTCTTACAGTAAAGAGCGATCGATTCTTACAGTAAAGAGCCATCGATTCTTACAGTAAAGAGACATCGATTCTAACAGCAAAAATCGATCTACTCTTACAGTAAAGAGCGATCAATTCTCACAGTAAAGAGACATCAATTCTTACAGTAAAGAATGATCGATTCTTACAGTAAAGAGTTATCAATTTTTACAGTAAAGAGCGATCGATTCTTACAGAAAAGTGCGATCGATTCTTACAGTAAAGAGCGATTGATTCTTACAGTAAAGAGACATCGATTCTCACAGTAAAGAGACATCGAATCTTACAGAAAAGAGCGATTGATTCTTACAGTAAGGTTTGAATGATTCTTACAGAAAAGAGACATTGATTCTTACAGTAAAGAGTGATTGATTCTTACAGTAAAGAGCGATTGATTCTTACATTAAAGAGCCATCAATTCTTACAGTAAAGAGACATCGATTCTTACAATAAAGAGTGATTGATTCTTACAGTAAAGAGTGATCGATACTTACAGTAAAGAGAGATCGATTCTTACAGTAAAGAGTGATCAATTCTTACAGTAAAGAGCCATCAATTCTTACAGTAAAAAGTGATCAATTCTTACAGTAAAGAGCCATTGATTCTTACAGTAAAGAGCCATCGATTCTTACAGTAAAGAGTGATCTATTCTTACAGAAAAGAGGCATCGATTCTTACAGTAAAAAGCAATCGATTCTTACAGAAAAGAGCGATCGATTCTTACAGTAAAGAGACATCGACTCTTACAGAAAAGTGTGATCGATTCGTACAGGAAAGAGCGCTCGATTTTACATTAAAGAGAGAGCAATTCTTAAAGTAAAGAGCGATCGATTCTTACAGTAAAGAGCGATCGATTCTTACAGTAAAGTGTGATCGATTCTTACAGTAAAGAGACATCGATTCTTAAAGTAAAGAGTGATTGATTGTTACAGTAAAGAGCGATCGAATCTTACAGTAAAGAGACATCAATTCTTACAGTAAAGAGTGATCGATTCTTACAGCAAAGCGACATCGATTCTTACAGTAAATAGCAATTGATTCTTACAGTAAAGAGACATCGATTCTTACAGTAAAAAGCGATCGATTCTTACAGTAAAGACCGATCGATTGTTACAATAAAGAGACATCAATTCTTACAGTAAAGAGCGATCGATTCTTACAGTAAAGAGCCATCGATTCTTACAGTAAAGAGCCATCGATTCTTACAGTAAAGAGTGATCTATTCTTACGGAAAAGAGGCATCGATTCTTACAGTAAAGAGCGATCGATTCTTACAGAAATGAGCGAGCAATTCTTACAGTAAAGAGACATCAATTCTTACAGTAAAGAGCAATCGATTCTTACAGTAAAGAGACATCGATTCTGACAGTAAAGAGTGATCAATTCTTACAGTAAAGAGCGATCTATTCTTACAGAAAAGAGGCATCGATTCTTACAGTAAAGAGCGATCGATTCTTACAGAAAAGAGCGATCGATTCTTACAGTAAAGAGACATCGACTCTTACAGAAAAGTGTGATCGATTCGTACAGGAAAGAGCGCTCGATTTTACATTAAAGAGAGAGCAATTCTTAAAGTAAAGAGCGATCGATTCTTACAGTAAAGAGACATCGATTCTTACAGTAAAGTGTGATCGATTCTTACAGTAAAGAGACATCGATTCTTAAAGTAAAGAGTGATTGATTGTTACAGTAAAGAGCGATCGAATCTTACAGTAAAGAGACATCAATTCTTACAGTAAAGAGTGATCGATTCTTACAGCAAAGCGACATCGATTCTTACAGTAAATAGCAATTGATTCTTACAGTAAAGAGACATCGATTCTTACAGTAAAAAGCGATCGATTCTTACACTAAAGACCGATCGATTGTTACAATAAAGAGACATCAATTCTTACAGTAAAGAGCGATCGATTCTTACAGTAAAGAGCCATCGATTCTTACAGTAAAGAGCCATCGATTCTTACAGTAAAGAGTGATCTATTCTTATGGAAAAGAGGCATCGATTCTTACAGTAAAGAGCGATCAATTCTTACAGAAAAGAGCGAGCAATTCTTACAGTAAAGAGACATCAATTCTTACAGTAAAGAGCAATCGATTCTTACAGTAAAGAGACATCGATTCTGACAGTAAAGAGTGATCAATTCTTACAGTAAAGAGCGATCTATTCTTACAGAAAAGAGGCATCGATTCTTACAGTAAAGAGCGATTGATTCTTACAGAAAAGAGCGATCGATTCTTACAGTAAAGTGTGATCGATTCTTGCAGTAAAGAGACATTGATTCTTACAGAAAAGAGCAATCGATTCTTACAGAAAAGAGCGATTGATTCTTACAGTAAAGTGTGATCGATTCTTACAGTAAAGATTCATTGATTCTTACAGAAAAGAGCGATTGATTCTTACAGTAAAGAGCGATCGATTCTTCCAGGAAAGAGCAATCGATTTTTACATTTATGAGTGAGCAATTTTTATAGTAAAGAGTGATCGATTCTTACAGTAAAGTGTGATTGATTCTTACAGTAAAGAGACATCGATTCTTACAGTAAAGAGCGATCCATTGTTACAGTAAAGAGACATCGATTCTTACAGTAAAGAGCGATCAATTCTTACAGTAAAGCCCGATTGATTCTTACAGCAAAGAGCGTTCAATTCTTACAGTAAAGAAACATTGATTCTTACAGATAAGAGCGATCGATTCTTACAGTAAAGAGCGATCGATTCTTACAGTAAAGAGCCATCGATTCTTACAGTAAAGAGACATCGTTCTAACAGCAAAAATCGATCTATTCTTACAGTAAAGAGCGATCAATTCTCACAGTAAAGAGACATCAATTCTTACAGTAAAGAATGATCGATTCTTACAGTAAAGAGTTATCAATTTTTACAGTAAAGAGCGATCGATTCTTACAGAAAAGAGCGATCGATTCTTACAGTAAAGAGCGATTGATTCTTACAGTAAAGAGACATCGATTCTCACAGTAAAGAGACATCGAATCTTACAGAAAAGAGCGATTGATTCTTACAGTAAAGCCCGATTGATTCTTACAGCAAAGAGCGTTCGATTCTTACAGTAAAGAAACATTGATTCTTACAGATAAGAGCGATCGATTCTTACAGTAAAGAGCGATCGATTCTTACAGTAAGGAGCCATCGATTCTTACAGTAAAGAGACATCGTTCTAACAGCAAAAATCGATCTATTCTTACAGTAAAGAGCGATCAATTCTCACAGTAAAGAGACATCAATTCTTACAGTAAAGAATGATCGATTCTTACAGTAAAGAGTTATCAATTTTTACAGTAAAGAGCGATCGATTCTTACAGAAAAGAGCGATCGATTCTTACAGTAAAGAGCGATTGATTCTTACAGTAAAGAGACATCGATTCTCACAGTAAAGAGACATCGAATCTTACAGAAAAGAGTGATTGATTCTTACAGTAAAGCCCGATTGATTCTTACAGCAAAGAGCGTTCGATTCTTACAGTAAAGAAACATTGATTCTTACAGATAAGAGCGATCGATTCTTACAGTAAAGAGCGATCGATTCTTACAGTAAGGAGCCATCGATTCTTACAGTAAAGAGACATCGTTCTAACAGCAAAAATCGATCTATTCTTACAGTAAAGAGTGATCAATTCTCACAGTAAAGAGACATCAATTCTTACAGTAAAGAATGATCGATTCTTACAGTAAAGAGTTATCAATTTTTACAGTAAAGAGCGATCGATTCTTACAGAAAAGAGCGATCGATTCTTACAGTAAAGAGCGATTGATTCTTACAGTAAAGAGACATCGATTCTCACAGTAAAGAGACATCGAATCTTACAGAAAAGAGCGATTGATTCTTACAGTAAGGTGTGAACGATTCTTACAGAAAAGAGACATTGATTCTTACAGTAAAGAGTGATTGATTCTTACAGTAAAGAGCGATTGATTCTTACATTAAAGAGCCATCAATTCTTACAGTAAAGAGACATCGATTCTTACAATAAAGTGTGATTGATTCTTACAGTAAAGAGTGATCGATACTTACAGTAAAGAGAGATCGATTCTTACAGTAAAGAGTGATCAATTCTTACAGTAAAGAGCCATCAATTCTTACAGTAAAAAGTGATCAATTCTTACAGTAAAGAGCCATTGATTCTTACAGAAAAGAGCCATCGATTCTTACAGTAAAGAGTGATCTATTCTTACAGAAAAGAGGCATCGATTCTTACAGTAAAAAGCAATCGATTCTTACAGAAAAGAGCGATCGATTCTTACAGTAAAGAGACATCGACTCTTACAGAAAAGTGTGATCGATTCGTACAGGAAAGAGCGCTCGATTTTACATTAAAGAGAGAGCAATTCTTAAAGTAAAGAGCGATCGATTCTTACAGTAAAGAGCGATCGATTCTTACAGTAAAGTGTGATCGATTCTTACAGTAAAGAGACATCGATTCTTAAAGTAAAGAGTGATTGATTGTTACAGTAAAGAGCGATTGAATCTTGCAGTAAAGAGACATCAATTCTTACAGTAAAGAGTGATCGATTCTTACAGCAAAGCGACATCGATTCTTACAGTAAATAGCAATTGATTCTTACAGTAAAGAGACATCGATTCTTACAGTAAAAAGCGATCGATTCTTACAGTAAAGACCGATCGATTGTTACAATAAAGAGACATCAATTCTTACAGTAAAGAGCGATCGATTCTTACAGTAAAAAGCCATCGATTCTTACAGTAAAGAGCCATCGATTCTTACAGTAAAGAGTGATCTATTCTTACGGAAAAGAGGCATCGATTCTTACAGTAAAGAGCGATCGATTCTTTCAGAAAAGAGCGAGCAATTCTTACAGTAAAGAGACATCAATTCTTACAGTAAGGAGCGATCGATTCTTACAGTAAAGAGACATTGAGTCTTACAGTAAAGAGCGATCGATTGTTACAGTAAAGAGCGAAAGATTCTTACAGTAAAGATATATCAATTCTTACAGTAAAGTGCGATCGATTCTTACAGTTAAGAGACATCGAGTCTTACAGTAAAGAGCGATCGATTCTTACAGTAAAGACCGATAAATTCTGACAGTAAAGAGCGGTCGATTATTACAGTAAAGAAACGTTGATTCTTACAGAAAAGAGCGATCAATTCTTACAGAAAATTGCCATCGATTCTTATAGTAAAGAGACATCGACTCTTACAGAAAAGTGCGATTGATTCTTACAGGAAAGAGCGATCGATTTTTACATTAAAGAGAGAGCTATTCTTAAAGTAAGGAGCGATCGATTCTTACAGTAAAGTGTGATCGATTCTTACAGTAAAGAGGCATCGATTCTTACAGAAAAGAGCGATCGATTGTTACAGTAAAGAGCGATCGATTCTTACAATAATGAGACATCAATTCTTACAGTAAAGAGCGATCGATTCTTACAGTAAAGAGCAATCGATTCTTACAGTAAAGAGGCATTGATTCTTACAGTAATGAGCAATCGATTCTTACAGTAAAGAGCAATCGATTCTTTCAGTAAAGAGCAATCGATTCTTACAGTAAAGAGGCATTGATTCTTACAGTAATGAGCAATCAATTCTTACAGTAAAGAGCGATCGATTCTTACAGTAAAGAGCAATCGATTCTTACAGTAAAGAGGCATTGATTCTTACAGTAAAGAGCGATCGATTCTTACAGTAAAGAGCAATCGATTCTTACAGTAAAGAGGCATTGATTCTTACAGTAAAGAGCAATCGATTCTTACAGTAAAGAGCAATCGATTCTTTGAGTAAAGAGCGATCGTTTCATGCAGTAAAGAGACATCGATTCACTACAGTAAAGAGCGATCGATTCTTACAGTAAAGAGACATCGATTCTTACAGTAAAGAGCAATCGATTCATACAGTAAATAGACATCAATTCTTACAGTAAGGAGCGATCAATTCTTACAGTAAAGAGACATCGAGTCTTACGGTAAAGAGCGATTGATTGTTACAGTAAAGAGCGAATGATTCTTACAGTAAAGATACATCAATTCTTACAGTAAAGAGCGATCAATTCTTACAGTAAAGAGACATCAATTCTTACAGTAAAGAGCGATCGATTCTTACAGTACAGAGCCATTGATTCTCACAGTAAAGAGCCATCGATTCTTACAGTAAAGAGCGATCTATTCTTACAGAAAAGAGGCATCGATTCTTACAGTAAAGAGACATTGATTCTTACAGAAAAGTGCGATCAATTCTTACAGTAAAGAGTGATCGATTCTTACAGTAAAGAGACATTGATTCTTACAGAAAAGAGTGATTGATTCTTACAGTAAAGAGCGATCGATTGTTACAGTAAAGAGCGATCAATTCTTACAGTAAAGAGACATCAATTCTTACAGTAAAGAGCGATCGATTCTTACAGTATAGAGACATTGGCCTAGAAATTCAGTTGCGTTTGCGCCCAATTAGGGGCGAAAGAGTGGGTTGCGCCGGAAGTTGCGTCGCGCCCGAAATTAGGTGTGCCCTAACATCGGCTTTAGCCGGTAGCGCTGCGCCGGCACCGATGACATCATCGGTGTGCGCAGTGCCCTGGTACCGCCCGAAACCACGCCGATCCCCATCTTCAGTAGCGGCCGCCTCTTCCGTGGCGGGCGCTAACAACATCGGGAGACCGGGTCCTTACTGCAGCCTTAGCGGCGCAAGTTAAGGTGGAGGTGCGGGGCGGCCGCTTTTTCGGCGGCCGCCTGCCCGCACCTCCTTCCCCGGCCTCCTCCACCACCCCCCCCGCGGCATTGCCGGCTGGTTTCCGTGGAGCCCAGCACTTCTCCGTTGTGCCGGGCTTTTTTGCCGGCACTTGCAATCGGGGCTCCGGCCGTTGCAGACACCTCCCCCTTAAGAGAAGGGGGAGGCCTGCAGTACAGCAGCCTGCCGCACCGCATCGGGTGGCGCAGCGGGACCAAGCAGGGCGGACACACCCTGTACCAGCGCCCGGTTCTGCTTTGGGGCGCTGAAAGTGAATATGGGGCGGGCACAACTGGCTCCGCGGCGGGGGCAAAATTTTCGGCGCAAACGTGCTGGCGGGGCTATACCCAATTTCTAGGCCATTGAGTCTTACAGTAAAGAGCAATCGATTCTTACAGTAAAGAGACATTGATTCTTACAGTAAAGAGCGATCGATTCTTACAGTATAGAGACATCAAGTCTTACAGTAAAGAGCAATCCATTCTTACAGTAAAGAAACATTGATTCTTACAGAAAAGAGCGATCAATTCTTATAGAAAATAGCCATCGATTCTTACAGTAAAGAGACATCGACTCTTGCAGAAATGTGCGATCGATTCTTACAGGAAAGAGCGATCGATTCTTACAGTAAAGTGACATCGATTCTTACAGTAAAGAGCGATCGATTGTTACAGTAAAGAGCGATCGATTCTTACAGTAAAGAGACATCAATTCTTACAGTAAAGAGTGATCAATTCTTACAGCAAAGCAGCATCGATTCTTACAGTAAAGAGCGATCGACTCTTACAGTAAAGACCGATCGATTATTACAGTAAAGAGCGATCGATTCTTACAGAAAAGAGGCATCGATTCTTACAGTAAAGAGACATTGATTCTTACAGAAAAGTGCGATCAATTCTTACAGATAAAAGCGATCGATTCCTCCAGTAAAGAGCAATCGATTCTTACAGTAAAGAAACATTGATTTTACAGAAAAGAGCGATCAGTTCTTACAGAAATTAGCGATCGATTCTTACATTAAAGAGACATCGATTCTTACAGAAAAGTGCGATCAATTCTTACAGGAAAGAGCGATCGATTTTTACATTAAAGAGTGAGCAATTCTTATAGTAAAGAGCGATCGATTCTTACAGTAAAGTGTGATCGATTCTTACAGTAAAGAGACATCAATTCTTACAGTAAAGAGCGATCGATCCTTACAGTAAAGAGACATCGAATTTTACAGTAAAGAGCAATCCATTCTTACAGTAAAGAGACATTGATTCTTACAGTATAGAGCAATTGATTCTTACAGTAAAGACCGATCGATTCTTACAGTAAAGAGCGATCGATTCTTACAGTAAAGAAACATTGATTCTTACAGAAAAGAGCGATCAATTCTTACAGAAAATAGCCATCGATTCGTACAGTAAAGAGACATCAACTCTTACAGAAAAGTATGATCGATTCTTACAGGAAAGAGCAATCGATTCTTACAGTAAAGTGACATCGATTTTTACAGTAAAGAGCGATCAATTGTTACAGTAAAGAGCGATCGATTCTTACAGGAAAGAGCGATTGATTTTTACATTAAAGAGAGAGCAATTCTTACAGTAAAGTGACATCAATTCTTACAGTAAAGAGCAATTGATTCTTACACTAAAGAGCCATCGATTCTTACAGTAACGAGACATCAATTCTTACAGTAAAGAGCGATCGATTCTTACAGTAAAGAGACATCGAGACTTACAGTAAAGATCAATCCATTTGATATACCTTAAATAGCTACAGAGACTGGTAGTTATAATTCAAACAGTTGGCTTTTAATAGCTTAGAACTGGACAGAACAGAACACACATGTTAGCCTTCTGACCAGCTTCTCAGAAGTGAACTAGGAGGTGGAGCCAGGGGCGAAGTAACAGATCAGGACAATCAATGGCACAGCAGGGTGGTATACAGTACATCAGCATTCCTGGCCAACCAAGAAAACAGCAGGGTTACAATAGATTACAATAGGATACAATACACAGGTAGAATAAGGTATATACTTATAAGACTTATTTCACCACATTCACCCCTCCTATAAGTTAAGTCTGACCGGGGATTTTACAGTTCGTAGTGAGCGACGTAGCGTCGGCCGAGGAACCTCTTGGGGGCCTTGCTCAGGTTCCTCCGCCGTCCAGGCGCATGCTGGGTTTTCCAAAATGACGTTTTGTACGTCTTGTACCTCCGGGCATCCCACCCCCACAGGCGGCGCATCACGGTGCTCCACACCCGCATCTTCGCTAGCAGCATCGCTCTCTCTCTCTTCTCCTGCCGGAGCCAGGTCCTTTATTGAAACAGTATCCTCACGTCCATCAGGGTATTGAATATATGCGTACTGAGGATTGGCGTGGAGGAGCTGTACTTCCTCCACTAGGGGATCAGTCTTATGACCTCTCACCTGTTTTCGTAGCAGTACAGTGCCCGGGGACATCAACCACCCGGGTAGTGAAATACCTGAGGAAGATTTCCTGGGGAAACCGAACATCCTCTCATGAGGAGTAACATTTGTTGCAGTGCACAGCAGAGACCTTATGGAATGCAGTACATCAGGAAGAACTTCCTGCCAGCGAGAGGTCAGTAGGCCTTTCGATTTTAAAGACAGAACGACTGCCTTCCACACTGTCGCATTCTCCCTCTCAACCTGCCCATTGCCCCGGGGGTTGTAGCTAGTGGTTCTACTAGTAGCGATCCCTTTTGATAGTAAGAACCGGCGCAACTCATCACTCATAAACGACGCCCCTCTGTCGCTATGGATATAGTTGGGCATACCGAACAGACAGAATAAGTTGCAGAGGCTTTTGATTACCGTAGCACTGGTCATGCCCGGGCAGGGAATGGCAAAGGGGAAACGAGAGTATTCATCTATAACGTTGAGGAAATAGACATTACGATCAACTGATGGGAGAGGACCTTTGAAATCAAGGCTTAGGCGCTCGAATGGCCGAGTTGCCTTGATGAGGTGAGCTTGTTCGGGCCTGTTGAAGCGGGGTTTGCATTCCGCACAAACGCGGCAGGCTCTGGTCATCGTTCGGACCTCCTCAATGGAGTAGGGCAAGTTGCGAGACTTGATGAAGTGATTCAATCGGGTGATTCCTGGGTGGCAGAGTGCGTCGTGGAGACTTTGGAGCTTGTCAGTACTAAGGCTGGCACATACCCCTCGAGATAGGGCATCGGGTGGCTCGTTGAGTGCTCCTGGCCTGTACATAATATCGTAGTCGTAAGTGGACAGTTCTATCCACCATCTTAGGATCTTGTCATTTTTTATCTTGCCTCTCTGCTTCGTGTTAAACATGAAGGCCACAGACCGCTGGTCAGTGAGGAGTGTGAAACATTTGCCGGCGAGATAATGTCTCCAATGTCTGACCGCCTTGATAATTGCTTGTGCTTCCTTCTCAACAGAAAAATGCCTGACTTCAGGACCCTGTAGTGTACGGGAAAAGAAGGCTACCAGTCTCCCGGCCTGGTTGAGGGTTGCAGCCAACGCGAAATCAGAAGCATCGCTCTCTACCTGGAAGGGTATCCTCTCATCTACAGCACATACCACGGCCTTTTCAATGTCCCGTTTGATGTTGGTGAATGCCTCCTGCGCTTCTACTGATAGAGGGAAGGACGTAGACTTGATAAGGGCTCGGGCTTTGTCCGAATAGTTGGCCACCCACTGAGCATAATAAGAGAAGAATCCCAGACACCTTCTTAAGGCCTTAGGGTTATGTGGCAGTGGTAGTTCTTTAAGCGGGCGTAATCGTTCAGGGTCTGGCCCGATTACCCCATTCTCTACCACACAGCTGAGAATACACAGATGAGTAGTGTTGAAAGTACATTTGTGCTCGTTATAGGTCAGGTTTAGCTTTTGGGCAGTCTCTAGAAATTTAGCGAGATTCTGGTCATGCTCCGGTTGGTCGCGTCCACAGATAGTAACATTGTTCAGGTACGGAAATGTTGCCTCCAACGCATTCTCATCTACCATACGGTCCATTTCCCGTTGGAAAATGGAAACTCCATTCGTGGCCCCGAAGGGTACCCTAAGGAATTGGTACAGGCGCCCATTTGCTTCAAAAGCCGTATAAGGACGGTCATCTACTTTTATGGGGAGCTGGTGATAGGCAGACTTTAAGTCAATAGTGGAAAACACACGATACTGGGCAATCTGGTTCACCATCTCGGAGATGCGAGGCAAGGGATAAGCGTCTAGTTGCGTATATATGTTGATGGTCTGGCTGTAGTCGACCACGAGCCGTTTCTTTTCGTTAGTTTTAACCACCACTACCTGAGCACGCCACGGGCTATTACTATTTTCGAAGATACCCTCCCGCTGTAGCCTTCCTACTTCTTCTTTTATAAATTTTTTATCTTCCGAACTGTACCGTCGACTTTTGGTCGCGATAGGTCTACAGTTTGGGGCGAGGTTCGCAAACAGGGATGGCGGGCTTATCTTTAAAGTGGAGAGGCCGCAAACTGTGAGCGGGGGCTGGGATCCGCCATATGCAAGTGTGACGCTCTCGTGGTGGCACTGGAAATCTAGGCCTAGAATTAGTTTCACGCAGAGCTGCGGCAACACAAGGAGTTTAAAATCTTTATACTCTGTGCCCTTAACAGTCAGTGTTACTTTACAGAAACCGATTACCTCCGAAGTGAGGGACTTAGATGCCATCGCGATTTTGCTCCGGGTAGGGTACACCTTTAGTGAGTACGGTTTGATGAGGCTAGGGTGAATAAAACTCTCAGTACTCCCGCAATCAATTAAACACTTTGTCGGGTGTCCGTTTACCTTAACGTCCATCATAGACTTTGATAGTGGATGCGGTCTGGACTGGTCAACCGTGACTGAGGCTATCGTAGATCCGTAGGCGGCCGCTGAGACGGTATCAAATTCGGGGACCACGTGTAGGGCCGCGGAGACTGTATCAGGTACGGGATTCCCCTTACATACCTTGCTGAAATGTCCCCGTTTCTTGCACTTGAAACATGTGGCGTCTCTCACAGGACATCGGTGTCTGGGGTGCTTGAGCTGGCCGCAGAAGTAGCATCTTGGTCCGCGGGACATCGCTGCAGTGGTGGGGCTGGGTGGAGACTCCTGTGGTGTAGGGCTGGTCCGAGGCCCAGGCGGAGAGGATGGCGCCTCCTTGCTCGGCGCGCACAAAGCTGAGAGGGCCGCATGGCCTGACGCATAGGTCTCGGAGTGCTTCTGCGCCACATCCAGCGATCGAGCTGTAGCCACGGCCGTCTTTAGATCCAGAGTGTCCCTTTCAAGCAACCTCTGCCTAATGTAATTCAATCGAAGGCCCGATATAAACGAATCGTGAACCGCTTCTTCCTGGTACAAAATGGCCATCACGGCCTTGTAGTTGCAGTCCTTCGCCAGGGCCTTTAGATTCTGTAGAAAATCATCCAGCGATTCCCCCGGTAGTTGCCTGCGGGTAGCCAAGAGATGCCTGGCATACACCTCGTTAACAGGCTTCAGGTATTGGGCCTTGAGAGTCGCGAGTGCATCCTCGTATGTAGAAGCGTCCTCGATTAGCGAGTAAGTCCGATGACTTACTAGGTTAGTCAGTAGGCCCAGTTTGTTGGCCCCATCATCGAGCGATGCAATGAAATGTTCGAAACACCAGAGCCAATGTGCAAATTTCTTCGATGTGTCCGCCGAATGTGGATCACTGTCTAGACGCTCCGGCTTCAGGAGTCTGTCCATCCCTGGAAGTAATAAGCTATTAAAATTGATATAACTTAAATAGCTACAGAGACTGGTAGTTATAACTCAAACAGTTGGCTTTTAATAGCTTAGATCTGGACAGAACAGAACACACATGTTAGCCTTCTGACCAGCTTCTCAGAAGTGAACTAGGAGGCGGAGCCAGGGGCGAAGTAACAGATCAGGACAATCAATGGCACAGCAGAGTGGTATACAGTACATCAGCATTGCTGGCCAACCAAGAAAACAGCAGGGTTACAATAGATTACAATAGGAAACAATACACAGGTAGAATAAGGTATATACTTATAAGACTTATTTCACCACACCATTCTTACAGTAAAGAGACACTGATTCTAAGAGAAAAGAGAGATCAATTCTTACAGTAACGAGATATCAATTCTTACAGAAAAGAACGATCGATTCTTACAGTAAAGAGCGATCGATTCTTACAGTAAAAAGCGATCAATTCTTACAGTAAAGAGACATCAATTCTTACAGTAAAGAGCGATCGATTCTTACAGTAAAGAGATATCAATTCTTACAGAAAAGAGCGATCGATTCTTACAGTAAAGAGACATCGATTTTTATAAAGAGCGATCGATTCTTACAGAAAAGAGCGATTGAGTTTTACAGTAAAGGGTGATCGATTCTTACAGTAAAGAGCGATCGATTCTTACAGTAAAGAGCGAAAGATTCTTACAGTAAAGAGACATCAATTCCTACAGTAAACAGCGATCGATTGTTACAGTAAAGAGCGATCAATTCTTACAGTAAAGAGACATCAATTCTTACAGTAAAGAGCGATCGATTCTTACAGTAAAGAGCAATCGATTCTTACAGCAAAGAGCGATCGATTCTTACAGTAAAGAGCGATCGATTCTTACAGTAAAGAGCGATCGATTCTTACAGTAAAGAGCGATCGATTCTTACAGTAAAGAGCGATCAATTCTTACAGTAAAGAGACATCGATTCATACAGAAAAGAGTGATCGATTCTTACAGTAAAGAGCCATCGATTCTTACAGTAAAGAGCGATCGATTCTTACAGTAAAGAGTGATCGATTCTTACAGTAAAGAGCGATCGATTCTTACAGTAAAGAGCGATCAATTCTTACAGTAAAGAGACATCGATTCATACAGAAAAGAGTGATCGATTCTTACAGTAAAGAGTGATCCATTCTTACAGTAAAGAGTGAACGATTGTTACAGTAAAGAGCCATTGATTCTCAATGACTGTTTTAAAAGAAGCCCAGAAAAAGGGGCACACAAAATGGCCACCAGACCCCGTGAAAACGAAACCAGACTGAGCCCCATACATATGGATTGGATGCAGATCCAACCAGGTCGGCCTGTAGATAAAGGCCATCAAAATGTTTACCCAGACAAAGGAAAACAGTTTCATATTCAAAGGGGAAACATCAAGGTCCATTAAAGACAATACAAGGTCATTCCAGACCAGAGATGGCATTTACCAGCCATCCCGAAGGTAGTTTAAACACAAATACTACCCCAAAATAACAACAGAGAATGCTGGAAAAACTCAGCAGGTCAGGCAACATCCGTGGAGAGAAATTTGAGTTGACATTTTGGGTTGAAACCCTTCTTCAAAACTGGAAAGAAAATAAAAAGGTCGAAGGCAAAGCTGCGATCGAACAAAAGAAGAAAAGGAGACAATAAAAAGTAGTAGAAGGCAGATGAGATGGTAATGGGCCCGTGGAGACAAAAGGCAGCTGAGATTAGGTGTGAAGTGTACTGGCAGGATAAGGACAACTGCCAGGTGAGAGAGAGAAACAAAAGGAAAGGAGAGGGTGGGGGGGGGGGCAGGGGGTGGAAAGGAGGACCCAAAACAAAGGGGGGGAAAAAATTTAAAGGAAAAAAGTAATAGGGGCCGAGGTTATGATCTGAAATTATTGAACTCGATATTGAGTCTGGAAGGCTGCAAAGTGCCTAATCGGAAGATGATTTGCTGTTCCTCGAGTTTACGTTGAGCGTCCGTGGAACAATACAAGACGCCAAGGACGGTGAGGTCCGAGTGGGAATGGAGCGGTGAATTAAAATGACAGGCGACCGGAAGCTCGGGGTCACCCTTACGGACTGAACAGAGGTGTTCCGCAAAGCAGTCATCCAATCTGCGTTTGGTCTCCCCAATGTAGAGGAGACCGCATCGTGAGCAGCGAATACAGTATACTAGATTGCAAGAAGTACAAGTGAATCGCTGTTTCACCTGGAAGGGGTGTTTGGGGCCCTGGACAGTGGGAAGGGGGGAGGTATAGGGGCAGGTGTTACATCTCCTGCGCTTGCACGGGAAGGTGCCAGGCGAAGGGGAAGGGCTGTTGGGGGTGATAGAGGAGTGGACTAGGGTGTCTCGGAGGGAGCGGTCCCTACGGAATGCTGAAAGGGGAGGGGAGGGGAAGATGTGTTTGGTGGTGGGATCACTTTGGAGGTAGCGGAAATGGCGGAGGATGATCCATTGAATGTGAAGGTTGGTGGGGTGAAAGGTGAGGACAAGGGGAACCCTATCATGGTTCCGGGAGGGAGGGGCAGGGGTGAGGACAGAAGTGCGTGAGATAGAACCGACACGGTCGAGGGCCATGTCGACCACGGTAGAGGGGAATCCTCGGTTGCGGAAAAAGGAAGACATGTCGGAAGCACTGGTGTGGAAGGTGGAATCGTCGGAGCAGATACGGCAGAGGCGGAGAAACTGGGAGATTGGAATAGAGTCCTTACAGGAGGCGGGCTTGGAGGAAGTGTAGTCCAAGTAGCTGTGGGAGTCAGTGGGCTTGTAGTAAATATTGGTCGATAACATATCCCCAGAGATGGAGACGGAGAAGTCGAGGAAGGGAAGGGAGGAGTCAGAGATGGACCATGTGAAGGTGAGGGAAGGGTGGAAATTGAAGGCAAAGTGAATGAAATTGCCTCATTCGGGGCGAGAGCAGGAAATGGCACTGATACAGTCATCAATATATCGGAAAAAGAGGTGAGGGAGGGGACCTGAGTAGGACTGGAACAAAGATTGTTCCACATAGCCCACGAAAAGGCAGGCATAGCTAGGACCCATGTGGGTACCCATAGCAACACCTGTAATTTGGAGGAAATGAGTGGAGTTAAAGGAGAAGTTGTTCAATGTGAGAACAAGTTCAGCCAGGCGGAGGAGGGTAGTGGTGGATGGGGACTGGATGGGCCTCTGTTCAAGGAAGAAGTGGCGCGCCCCCAGGCCATCCTGGTGGGGGATGGATGTGTAGAGGGATTGTACGTCCATGGTGAAAAGGAAGCGGTTGGGGCCAGGAAACTGGAAACTGTTAAAGTGGCGGAGGGCGTCCGAAGAGTCATGGATGTAGGTGGGAAGAGACTGGACAAGGGGAGAAAAGATAGAGTTGAGATTGGAAGAGATGAGTTCCATGGGGCAAGAACAGGCTGAAACAATTGGGTCTACCAGGGCAGTCCTGTTTGTGGGTCTTGGGAAGGAGGTAGAAGCGGGCTGTGCGGGGTTGGGGAACTATGAGGTTGGTGGCAGCGGGGGGAAGATCTCCAGAGGAGATGAGGTCAGTGACAGTCTTGGAAATGGTGGTTTGATGTTCGGTAGTGGGGTCATGGTCCAGGTGGAGGTAGGAGGAGGTGTCGGAGAGTTGGCGTTCAGCTTCCGCTAGGTAGAGGTCTGTACGCCAAACAACAACAGCACCACCCTTGTCAGCGGGTTTAATGACAATGTCAGGGTTGGACCTAAGAGAATGGAGTGCTGCGAGTTCAGAGGGAGGTAGGTTGGTGTGAGTGAGGGGAGCAGAGAAATGGAGATGGCCGATGTCACGGCAGCAGTTAGCGCTGAAAAGATCTAGAGAGGGTAAGAGGCCAGGGGGAGGGGTCCAGGTAGAACAGGAATTCTGCAAGCGGGAGAAAGGGTCAGTCGTGCGGGGGGAAGACTCCTGGCCAAAGAAGTGGGCACGGAGCCGAAGGCGGCGGAAAAAGAGTTCAGCATCATGCCGAGCTCGAAATTCATTGAGGTGGTGGTGTAAGGGGATGAAGCTCAGGCCTTTGCTGAGGACTGATCGTTCATGGTCAGAGAGTGGAAGGTCAGAGGGGATGGTGAAAACGCGGCAGGGGGTGAGATTGGGAGAAGGGGGGTCAGAGGAAAGTGAAGGGGAAGAAGGTTCCGGAGGGGCGTTGGTGTCCAAGAGTTGATGAAGCTTGCGATCCTTGACATCGGAAAGGAAGAGAAAAAGTTTTTTGTTGAAGCGTCGGATGAGTTGAAGGATGAACTGGAACTGTGGACCCGGACAGCTTTGAGATAGAGTGCGCCAGTGTTGCTGAAGAGAGAGGTCGAGAGTGTTCATGTGGCGACGCATGGCGTTGAGCGTGGATCTCAGGATGCGGCGAGAGCAGTAGTTCAAGGAACGATGAATATCTTGGAGATATTTGTAATCCTGGGTGGATCCAAAACATGAAGGGTGGAAGTTGAGTTGGAATCCACGTGGGATAAGTCGGAACCGGAGACAGTTGCTGAGGAAAATGATGTGGCTGTGAAACCGAGTCTTGGCAGATACCTGATCAAACATGAGAAGGGAGACTGAAAGTAATGAAGATGAACAAGGTTGAAGAGACAAACGGAGATCCCGTCGAAGAGAAGAGCAGAACTTCTTCAAGGTAGGCATTCCTAGAAGAGGTGTGGCAGTGAACCAAACACTAGTACGATAGCAAAATACTGCAGATGCTGGAAATCCAAAATAACAACAGAGAATGCTGGAAAAACTCAGCAGGTCAGGCAACATCCATGGAGAGAAATTTGAGTTGACGTTTCGGTTGAAACCCTTCTTCAAAACTGGAAAGAAAATAAATAGATCGAAGGCAAAGCTGTGATCGAACAAAAGAAGAAAAGGAGACAATTGTAAAGTCCACGCCTCAATAATACACGGACTTCGGGAGAACAGTTAACAGGTACTTTGCTGAACAAGAGGCAGCTTGAAACTGAAACTACAGAAGCCTGCTAGGGCCTGTTATGCAGTGGTGGTCACTGCCGGTACTGCAGTCAAAGACCCGTTATTCCCTTAAAGGGACATACACAACAATTCCTCCCCTTTTAGATAGACATAACATTAATTTAACAACTAAATAATAACTAATTACAATTACAATTTTCTCAGTAATATATACATCAACTGAAATAGTCATTTATAAGTTCAGTCTTTGAGGAGGCTTCCTGATCCGGACTGGATAGCGCCTTTCTCGAGTATCCTGTTCTGGCGGTGGAGTCAATTCTGGCTCATTGTCATTGGTTGGTTCGTCAGCTTCCAATACCCCTGCTTCTGAGGTAGATGCAATCTGTACTTCGGGCTCATCACCAGGTGCACATGCTTGTGGTACAGGTTTGGCTTGTTCCTGTGACTCTAGAACCTGGTCAGCATGGCATCTCACGATGCTCTCTCCAACATCCACTGTGTACATTAGTGGTCCCTGCTGTGTGCATATCATGCCTGGCTGCCATTTTTCTGTTCGGTAGTCGCGGGCCAAGACTGGTTGCCCTATCTTGAAGCTCCTGGTTGGCTTCTCATTTATGTGCTGGAACTGCTTATCCTCAACATCTCGTCTTATGTTTTGTTTGAGCAAATCCAAGTGACATCTTAGTCTCTGGTTGACAAACAGTACAGCTGGAGTTTGGTTGGTTACTGCATGTGTCGCATTCCGGTAAGCAAACAGGAAGTTATCCACCTTGTGTTGCAGTGGTATGTCATCATTAAACATTGCCTTTATGGCCTTTTTAAAGGTCTGAACAAACCTCTCAGCCAATCCATTTGTGGCTGGATGATATGGGGCAGATGTGTAATGTTTCACCCCATTATTCCTCAGGAACCTCCGGAAATCCTCAGACACAAACTGTGGGCCATTGTCGGAACAGATCTGTTCTGGCAACCCATTCCTGGCGAAGATGGTCCTTAGGACTGCAATAGTTTCTCCGTGGTGGTGGAGGACATTTTAATGACCTCTGGCCATTTCGAATGGGCTTCCACAGTGATTAGAAACATTGAGTCCATAAATGGACCAGCGAAATCAATGTGTACCCGTTGCCATGGAGATGAGGGCCACTCCCATGGATGTAGCGGGGCCTGTGGTGGAGTGTTTTGGACCTTCTGGCATCCTGTGCATCTCTTGGTCATATCCTCGATTTCTTTATCGATTCCCGGCCACCACACAAACGCCCTGGCTAGGCTCTTCATTTTTACCCCTCCCAGATGACCCTCGTGAAGCTCATTGAGTACTCTATCTCTCAACTTGGGTGGAATTACCACTCGGGATCCACACATCAAGGTTTCCCGGCACACTGACAGCTGTTCCCTCCTTGGTGAGAATGCTGGCAACAGTGAGTCGCCATATGCTGGCCATCCCTTCACCGTCAAATCATAGACCCGAGAGAGTGTCGGGTCATTTTGGGTTTCCTTCTCAATACTTGCGTTTGTAACAGGCAAACATTCGACTATGGTCGCATGGAATATCTCCACCGGGTCCACTGCAGGTGCTTCTTACGCCGTCGGCAATGGTAGGCGCGACAGCCCATCAGCGTTTCCATGTTGTTTCGTACCTTTGTACTCTATGTCATACTGATGTGCCCCTAGAAAAAGTGACCATCTTTGCAGCCGTTGCGCCGTCATCACCGGAACGCCCTTCTTTGGGTTAAAAATTGAGACCAGGGATTGACGATCAGTCAGTAGGGTGAATTTCTGCCCGTGCAGATAGTGATTGAACTTCTTCACCCCCCACACCAGGCTGAGGGCCTCCCTGTCAATCTGGGCGTAGTTACGCTCGGCTGAGGTTAGCGAGCGCGATGCAAAGGCTATTGGCCTCTCTGAACCGTCACGGAATTTGTGTGACAGCACCGCTCCAATGCCGTCAGGTGACACATCACATGCCAACAGAATCGGTAGTGTTGGGTTGTAGTGGGCCAATACTTCTTTTGAAGTGTTTGGCATTTACATTCCTGAAAGGCACGCTTACACTCATCACTCCATTTCCATGTTACACCAGTTTGAAGGAGGGCATTCAGTGGGTGCAGAATTGTAGATAAATTCAGCAAGAACTTATGGTAGTAGTTCACCAACCCGAGGTACGACCTCAGTTGCGACACATTTTCTGGTGCTGGAGCCTTGACTACAGCCTCAATCTTGTCCGGCGACTTATGCAACCCTTCCTCATCAATCATGTGGCCACAATACGAGATTTGTCTCCTGAAGAACTCGCATTTGGGACGGTTGGCTCGTAGCCCATATTCCTGCAATCTCATGAGCACCTGTTCCAGGTTGGCAAGGTGTTCATTTTCATTTTCGCCCGTAACCAGGATGTCGTCCAAATAACACTGGGTCCCCGGGATCCCTTGCAGGACTTGTTCCATTGCTCTCTGCCACATAGCCGGGGCCGATGCTACCCCAAATACCAGTCGATTGTACTGGTAAAGGCCTTTGTTAGTGTTTATCGTGAAGTATTTCCTAGATGCTTTTTCCACCTCCATTTGTAGATACGCTTGAGCCAGGTCAATCTTTGTAAAACGTTTCCCTCCAGATAGTGAGGCGAAAACATCTTCTATACACGGAAGCGGATACTGTACTGTGTGCAGGACTGGGTTCACAGTCACCTTGAAGTCTCCACAGATGCGAACCTTCCTTGGCTCCCCAGGCATGCTGCTCAATGCTTTCTTCATTACAGGAACGATGGGTGTGGCCCACTCGCTCCAGTCCACCTTAGACAGCACCCCCGAATGCTCCAGACTCTCCAGTTCAGCTTCCACAGCTGGGCGTATCGCCTATGGCACCGGTCTGGCCTTGAAAAACTTTGGGGTTGCATTATCCTCAATCTTTATGGTTGCCTTTACTCCTTTTAGAGTCCCAAGTCCTTGTTGGAACACCTGTTCCGCGTCAGATAGAATTTGTGACAGACGTCCAGGTGCGACGTCATCATCTTTTTTGTCAATCACAGTTAGTGCCCGAATGGAATGCCAATCCAATTGTAGTCTTCGGATCCATTCACGTCCCAATAATGGTGGTCCTCCATCTCGTAGTATATACATGTATAGTTTCTGTGTTTCCTTTCCGTTATATTCAACTGGCACCCTTATTTTTTCTCTGGGGTAGACCTTTTGCCCTGTGTATGTCTTCAATACAATGGACGTGTCCTTTAAGGGTATGTGTGAGAATAGCCGCTCATAGTCTCGTCGATTCATGAAAGTTAGGGCTGATCCTGTGTCCAATTCCATCTTTACTGGGGACCCTGCTATCATGAGGGTGACCCAAATGGTTCGGTGATCTTCTTTTGCGATCACGTTGTGTAACTTTAAACAACTTAGTCGCCTGCTCCCAGAGTCCTTATCACTCTCCTGATCTTCTGAACTACTATCTGTCAGTTTCTTTACTTTCCTGTACTGTTCCTTAGTAGTTCTTGCCGTGTTGGTCTTCTTTCCCGACCTGCAGACTCTTGCTATATGTCCCATTTTCCCGCATTGCCTGCATATTTTGTCTTTAAACCAGCAGTCCTTCTGCTCATGGGTTGTTCTGCCGCAACGATAGCACTTTTTGGCTCCATATGCCATTTCGTTAGCACTGTATTCTTGTGGTTTCTGTTGTATTTCCGCAGCTCCCCGTGCTGCTGCTTTGTAGGATACTGCCATGCTGAAAACCTGTTCTAGCGTCAGGTCCTTTTTTGAAAGTAGTCGTTTCTGGGTTCCTTCACTCTGGAGCCCGCAGACAAACTTATCCCGTAAGGTGTCTGCCAGTCCTGCTCCGAACTGGCAGTGCTTCGATAACTTGCGTAGTTCCGTAAGATAGTTAGCATTGCTCTCATCTTTGTGCTGGTTTCTTTTATGGAACTTGAATCTTTCTGCTATCAGCAGTGGTGTAGGGCTTAGATGTTCCTGTAAGATATGAACAATCTCCTCAAAACTTTTCTCCATTGGTTTAGCTGGGGTAATTAAATTCCACAATAGGCCGCACGTACTCACACCCATCAGATTTAAGAATACCGACGCCCTCTTTCCATCAGCCACCTCATTTGCCTTGCAGTACACTTCAATTCTTTCCACATACGTGGTCCAGTCTTCTACCTCGTTGTCGAAAGCAGTGATACTGCCACTTTTCGGCATCTTGGGCGATTTAAAATGGCGCCTCCCGCACTTTTGCTTCTTCCCCAATGGAATAAAATGGCGCCTGCCGCGCTTTTGCGTCTTCCCCTAAGGGATAAAATGGCGCCTCCCACGCTTTTGCTTCTTCCCCTTACTGCCACGCTGCTCCTAGCGTTCTACGGGGTAATGGCGGTGGCCCGCAGCTTTGGCGCGTCTTGCTTTCCTTCCCCCCTGTTTAGTTTCTCTCCGCTGTCCTGTTCTCGAGCACCGACCGCGCCCTGTGCGCTCCACCCTCTCTCTCTTGTTTCCTTTTCCCGGCGACGCTGCGCGGCCCGATTTGTAGAGCCGCTCGATCGAGCTTGAGCCCGCCGCAGTCTGGAAGGGTCAGCGCGCTACCTGCTACCAGCACGATTCGCTGGAACCACAGTCTCTCCCACAATTCTCCAAACACCGATGGATTCTTTGGGTGGTTGCCCTCGGTCGACGCCCGTTACTCAGACTATGACCTTCCAGGACCTTCCTTTCAGGCGAGATCCCCGTGAGATGATGCCACACAGCAGGTGAGTTCGAACTTACTCGTCGCCACTGTAAAGTCCGCGCCTCAATAATACACGGACTTCGGGAGAACAGTTAACAGGTACTTTACTGAACAAGAGGAAGCTTGAAACTGAAACTACAGAAGCCTGCTAGGGCCTTTTATACAGGGGTGGTCACTGCCGGTACTGCAGTCTAAGACCAGTTATTCCCTTTAAGGTACATACACAACAACAATAAAAAGTAGTAGAAGCCAGATGAGATGGTAATGGGCCCGTGGAGACAAAAGGCAGCTGAGATTAGGTGTGAAGTGTACTGGCAGGATAAGGACAGCTGCCAGGTGAGAGAGAGAAACAAAAGGAAAGGAGAGTGGGTGGGGGGGGGAGGGGAAAGGAGGACCCAAAACAAAGGGGTGAAAAAAATTAAAAGGAAAAAAGTAAGAGAGGCCGAGGTTATGATCTGAAATTATTGAACTCGATATTGAGTCTGGAAGGCTGCAAAGTGCCTAATCGGAAGATGATTTGCTGTTCCTCGAGTTTAAGTTGAGCTTCCGTGGAACAATACAAGACGCCAAGGACGGTGAGGTCCGAGTGGGAATGGAGCGGTGAATTAAAATGACAGGCGACCGGAAGCTCGGGTTTACCTTTTCGGACTGAACGGAGGTGTTCCGCAAAGCGGTCACCCAATCTGCGTTTGGTCACCCCAATGTAGAGGAGACCGCATCGTGAGCAACGAATACAGTATACTAGATTGAAAGAAGTACAAGTGAATTGCTGTTTCACCTGGAAGGGGTGTTTGGGGCCCTGGACAGTGGGAAGGGGGGAGGTATAGGGGCAGGTGTTACATCTCCTGCACTTGCACGGGAAGGTGCCAGGCGAAGGGGAAGGGCTGTTGGGGGTGATAGAGGAGTGGACTAGGGTGTCTCGGAGGGAGCGGTCCCTACGGAATGCTGAAAGGGGAGGGGAGGGGAAGATGTGTTTGGTGGTGGGATCACTTTGGAGGTAGCGGAAATGGCGGAGGATGATCCGTTGAATGTGGAGGCTGGTTGGGTGAAAGGTGAGGACAAGGGGAACCCTATCGTGGTTCCAGGAGGGAGGGGCAGGGGTGAGGGCAGAAGTGCGTGAGATAGAACGGACACGGTCGAGGGCCGTGTCGACCATGGTAGAGGGGAATCCTCGGTTGCGGAAAAAGGAAGACATGTCGGAAGCACTGGTGTGGAAGGTGGCATCGTCAGAGCAGATACATCGGAGGCGGAGAAACTGGGAGAATGGAATAGAGCCCTTACAGGAGGCGGGGTGGGAGGAAGTGTAGTCCAGGTAGCTGTGGGAGTCAGTGGGCTTGTAGTGAATATTGGTCGATATACTATCCCCAGAGATGGAGACGGAGAAGTCGAGGAAGGGAAGGGAGGAGTCAGAGATGGACCATGTGAAGGTGAGGGAAGGGTGGAAATTGGAGGCAAAGTGAATGAAATTGTCTAGTTCGGGGCGAGAGCAGGAAACGGCACTGATACAGTCATCAGTGTATCGGAAAAAGAGGTGAGGGAGGGGAGCTGAGTAGGACTGGAACAAAGAGTGTTCCACATATCCCACGAAAAGGCAGGCATAGCTAGGACCCATGCGGGTACCCATAGCAACACCTTTAATTTGGAGGAAATGAGTGGAGTTAAAGGAGAAGTTGTTCAATGTGAGAACAAGCTCAGCCAGGCGGAGGAGGGTGGTGGTGGATGGGGACTGGACGGGCCTCTGTTCAAGGAAGAAGCGGAGCACCCCCAGGCCATCCTGGTGGGGGATGGAGGTGTAGAGGGACTGTACGTCCATGGTGAAAAGGAAGCGGTTGGGGCCAGGAAACTGGAAACTGTTAAAGTGGCGGAGGGCGGCCGAAGAGTCGCGGATGTAGGTGGGAAGAGACTGGACAAGGGGAGAAAAGATAGAGTCGAGATAGGAAGAGATGAGTTCCGTGGGGCAAGAACAGGCTGAAACGATTGGGTCTACCAGGGCAGTCCTGTTTGTGGGTCTTGGGGAGAAGGTAGAAGCGGGCTGTGCGGGGTTGGGGATCTATGAGGTTGGTGGCAGCGGGGGGAAGATCTCCAGAGGAGATGAGGTCAGTGACAGTCTTGGAAATGGTGGTTTGATGTTCGGTAGTGGGGTCATGGTCCAGGTGGAGGTAGGAGGAGGTGTCGGAGAGTTTGCGTTCAGCTTCCGCTAGGTAGATGTCTGTACGCCAAACAACAACAGCACCACCCTTGTCAGCGGGTTTAATGACAATGTCAGGGTTGGACCTAAGAGAATGGAGTGCTGCGAGTTCAGAGGGAGGTAGGTTGGAGTGAGTGAGGGGAGCAGAGAAATGGAGACGGCCGATGTCACGGCGGCAGTTAGCGCTGAAAAGATCTAGAGAGGGAGGAGGCCAGGGGGAGGGGTCCAGGTAGAACGGGAATTCTGCAAGCGGGAGAAAGGGTCAGTCGTGCGGGGGGAAGTCTCCTGGCCAAAGAAGTGGGCACGGAGCCGAAGGGCAGAAGTGCGTGAGATAGAACGGACATGATCGAGGGCCGTGTTGACCACGGTAGAGGGGAATCCTCGGTTGCGGAAAAAGGAAGACATGTCCGAAGCACTGGTGTGGAAGGTGGCAACGTCGGAGCAGATATGGACCTGACTACCCCGCTGTGGTACAAGCCCACCAAAAGTTAAACAAAGACTAACCTTGATATGGCGGGAGATAAGGGCCTCCATGTAAAGTATAACTGGAGTCCTGGGGTAGCGTTGAGGAGGGAATTCGGATCGGAGCTCATCGGGTTTCGGTAGACATTGAGGAGCATCAGCATCAGGAGAGACCAGTGCAGATCATTTTCGAGAGATTGCTTGGGGTTCCGAAGAAGGCCTTTTCGGACTCGGAAGAAGAAGACGAGACCCAGGGTAGTTATCAGGAGATCATCGACTAAAACCCCGGGCCGTTGACGAGACAAGAAGACAGTTGATGAAGAGGAAGAAAACTAAATGCCTTACAGAACAGGTAGCCACCAGCGTCGTGTGCAGGAGCATGGAGAAATCGAGACTGTGGCCACCATCGTCGCATGAAGGAGCACCAAGAAGGCAGCCCATGGGCGAAACGATGGATGGCGAGTCCTGCTGAATTAAGGTGGCCGAGACGCCATTAGCTTGGGCACCCCGCTGCGCCTACAGCCCAACGACCATGTGACGACGGCAGGCCCGAGAGAGAGCACCAAGTAAAGAAACCCAACCCAACCGCAATTTTGGATTGGTGAGCATGTTTCTGGACCCTCATAATCTAAGTTAGCTAGGTTTAAGGGGTGGGCAATTTAGGGGATAATTAACAATGAGTTGTTGTCCCTCGATGTTCCGTTTATTTCCCTATTTCATGGTGAAGCTTATAAAGTATAATATGCCTGTGGATATATTGGTTGGACTGTATTATGATTTGCTTTTCCCTCCCATGTACCTTATTGGCTTACATTCAATTTTTACTTTATGCAATAAAATTTCATTTCGTTTCATTAAACTTGGTCTATAGAGTATTCTCTACATTGTAGTTCCTGCCTCAAAGTCCAGTGTATAGAACCTAAGGGGTGAGTGGGTCGAACCACTCGGTAAATTACTGTGCAAGAGAGAGAGGCCTCTAGAGTGAGAGAGAGAGAGTCCTCGGCGATCGAAAACCCCTTACAACAGCCATCGATTCTCACAGTAAAGAGCGATCGATTCTTACAGTAAAGTGTGATCGATTCTCACAGTAAAGAGCGATCGATTGTTACAGTAAAGAGCGATCGATTCTTACATTAAAGAGACATCGATTCTTACAATATAGAGTGATCGATTCCTAAAGTAAAGAGCGATCGATTCTTACAGTAAAGCAACATCGATTCTCACAGTAAAGAGACATCGATTCTTACAGAAAAGAGTGAGCGATTCTTGCAGTAAAGAGCGATCAATTCTTACAGTAAAAAGCGACCGATTCTTACAGTAAAGAGACATTGATTCTTACAGAAAAGAGCAATCGATTTTTACAGTAAAGAGCGATCGATTCTTATAGTAAAGAGACATCGATTCTTACAGTAAAGAGACATCGATTCTTACAGAAAAGAGCAATCGATTCTTACAGTATAGAGCGATCGATTCTTACAGTATAGAGCGATCGATTCTTACAGTATAGAGTGATCGATTCTTACAGTATAGAGCGATCGATTCTTACAGTAAAGAGACATCGATTCTTACAGAAAAGAGCAATCGATTCTTACAGTATAGAGCGATCAATTCTTACAGTATAGAGCGATCGATTCTTACAGTATAGAGCGATCGATTCTTACAGTATAGAGCGATCGATTCTTACAGTAAAGAGACATCGATTCTTACAGAAATGAGCGATCAATTCTTACATTAAAGATCGATCGATTCTTACAGTAAAGAGACATTGATTCTTACAGAAAAGTGCAATCGATTCTTACAGTAAAGAGCGATCGATTCTTACAGTAAAGAGCGATCAATCCTTACAGTAAAGAACGATCGATTCTTACAGTAAAGAGCGATTGATTCTTACAGTAAAGAGCGATCAATTCTTACACTAAAGTGCAATCGATTCTTACAGAAAAGTGCAATCGATTCTTACAGTAAAGAGCGATCGATTCTTACAGTAAAGAGAGATCGATTCTTACAGTAAAGAGCGATCGATTCTTACAGAAAAGAGCGATCGATTCTTACAGAAAAGAGCGATCGATTCTTACAGTAAAGAGCGATCGATTCTTAAAGTAAAGTGCAATCAATTATTACAGGAAAGAGCGATCGATTCTTACAGTAAAGAGACATCGTTTCTTACAGTAAAGAGACATTGATTCTTACAGTAAAGAGCGATCCATTCTTATAGTAAAGAGTGATCAATTCTTACAAAAAAAAGATTGATTCTTACAGTAAAGAGACATCAATTCATACAGTAAAGAGCGATCCATTCTTACATTAATGAGCGATCAATTCTTATAGTAAAGACTGATCGATTCTTACGGTAAAGTGCGATCGATTCTTACAGTAATGAGCGTGCGATTCTAACAGTAAAGAGACATTGATTCTTACAGTAAAGAGACATCGATTCCTCCAGTAAAGAGTGATCGATTCATACAGTAAAGGGCGATCGATTCTTACATTAAAGAGCGATCGATTCTTACAGTAAACAGACATCGAATCTTACAATAAAAAGTGATTGATTCTCACAGTAAAGAGTGATTGATTCTCACAGTAAAGAGTGATCGATTCTTACAGTAAAGAGTGATCAATTCTTACAGTAAAGAGCCATCAATTCTTACAGTAAGGAGCGATTGAATATTACAGCAAAGAGCCATCGATTGTTACAGTGAAGAGTGATTGATTCTTACAGTAAAGAGTGATCGATATTTACAGTAAAGAGACATCGATTCTTACAGAAAAGAGCGATCGATTCTTATAGCAAAGAGCGATTGATTCTTACAGTAAAGAGACATCGAATCTCACAGTAAAGACACATCATATCTTATAGAAAAGAGCGATCGATTCTTACAGTAAAGAGCGATTGATTCTTACCGTAAAGAGCGAATGATTCTTATAGTAAAGCGACATCGATTCTTACAGTAAAGAGCGATCGATTCTTACATTAAAGAGCGATCGATTCTTACAGTAAAGAGACATCGATTCTTACAATAAAGAGTGATTGATTCTTACAGTAAAGAGTAATCGATTCTTACAGTAAAGAGCAATCGATTCTTACAATAAAGAGCGATTGATTCTTACTGTAAGGAGGCATCGATTCTTACAGTAAAGAGCAATTCATTCTTACAGTAAAGAGCGATCGATTCTTACAGTAAAGAGACATCGATTCTTACAATATTGAGTGATTGATTCCTACAGTAAAGAGCGATCGATTCTTACAGTAAAGCAACATCGATTCTCACAGTAAAGAGACATCGATTCTTACAGAAATGAGTGATCGATTCTTACAGTAAAGAGCAATCAATTCTTACAGTAAAAAGTGAACGATTCTGACAGTAAAGAGACATTGATTCTTACAGGAAAGAGCAATCGATTCTTACAGTAAAAAGTGAATGATTCTTACAGTAAAGAGACATTGATTCTTACAGGAAAGAGCGATCGATTCTTACAGTAAAGAGACATCAATTCATACAGGAAAGAGCGATCAATTCCTACAGACAAGAGCGATCAATTCTTACAGTAAAGAGCGATTGATTCTTACAGTAAAGAGCCATCAATTCTTACAGAAAAGAGCGATCTATTCTTATAGTAAAGAGCGATCGATTCTTACAGTAAAGAGACATCGATTCTTACAGAAAAGTGCAATCGATTCTTGCAGTAAAGAGCGATCGATTCTTACAGTAAAAAGCGATCAATTCTTACAGTAAAGAGCGATCGATTCTTACAGTAAAGAGACATTGATTCTTACAGAAAAGTGCAATCAATTCTTACAATAAAGAGCAATCGATTCTTACTGTAAAGAGGCACCAATTTTTACAGTAAAGAATTAATGATTCTTACAGTAAAGAGCAATTGATTCTTAGAGCAAAGAGCCATCGATTCTTACAGTATAGAGCGATTGATTCTGACAGTAAAGAGCGATCGATTCTTACACTAAAGAGTGATCAATTCTTACAGTAAAGAGACATCGATTCTTACAGTAAAGAGACATCGATTGATACAGAAAAGAGTGATTGATTCTTACAGAAAAGAGTGATCAATTCTTACAGTAAAGTGCGATCGATTCTTACAATAAAGGGACATCGATTGTTACAGTAAAGAAACATCAATTCTTACAGAAAAGAGTGATCGATTCTTACAGTAAATAGCGATCGATTCTTAAAGTAAAGTGCAATCAATTCTTAAAAGAAAGCGCAATCGATCCTTACAGTAAAGAGACATCAATTCTTACAGTAAAGAGTGATCGATTCTTACAGTTAAGAGCTGTGGCGTACCGATCACAGAAAGGACGCAATCCGCTTTTCGGTCCGTAGACTATAAATCAGGCGTCATGCCTTTAAGAAGGATCACACCTTTAAGAAACTCGATCTGCAACATAGTTAAGCCCAGAGCGGGTGGGGGGGGAGCAGTCGAAGCTGTGGACTGATGAAAGGCAGTCGGACTTGGTGTAGTCTCTGATGCCATTTTTGTGTTCAACATGCGGTTTGAACAATTAAACCTTTTTTGTTGAACCTCTCCGAGTTCAGTATTTTTTGCGAGGAGTACGTAGACTCCTAGGCCTAGAAATTCAGTTGCGTTCGCCAGCCGCTAACGCCATAAGAGGGGTAGATTTCCAGCGCTAAGCACTTAGCGCCCGGGCACAGAACGATCTGCGCCTACGCCCAACTTCAGTTGACATTTAGCGCCGGCGCAAAGTGTTTGCACCCACACAGCTGCGCGCGCAGCTTATGACGTCATTTCGTCGTGCAACGCTGTTTCTGCGCCCCAAACCGGAAATTCAGTGGCGCCTGCCCAATGTGGGCGTGGCGCTGTTAAGAACTGTGAAGTGGAACGCAACAGAGGCCCTGTGGGCCTTGGGAAGCGCTAATTAAAGGGCACTTACACTGACCTATAAAGCCCAGCCATTTTGCTGCAATGACTTTAGTGCTTTGGATTTCTGGACAGAGACCAAGGAACAGAGCTTTCTGATTTGGGACAACATAGGAGAGGTATTTTTGGCTTCTGGCCAGAGCTTGGAAATTTGAATCATTGTGATTTCACTGTTTGCAAGTTTATTATGGGGGCTGTATGGGGTCCCAACCCTCAGTTCCAGCATTATGTGCGAAGGGCTCGCAGACGCTGTGTGAGAGGGCCAGCCATGCCTAGACGCAGAGGGGCCATCAGGCGTCGGCAACGTAGGCCTTACCCACTCAGGGAATACCGGTAGCAGGTGTCCTATCTCACCATGACTGCCGCGCATTGTGTTAAGAGGCTGCGCTTCAGAAGGGAGGTGGTTGCAGAGATCTGCCAGCTGCTTCACAGAGATCTGCGTCCACAGCTGATGTGCAGGACGTCTCTCTCGGTGGAAGTGATGGTCACGGTGGCTCTGAACTTTTATGCAAGCGGCTCCTTCCAAGCCGCTGCTGGGGACATAGCGAACATCTCCCAGTTCGCCGCGCATCACTGCATCCGGCAGGTCACCGATGCCCTTTTCGCGAGGAGACACCAATTCATCTCCTTCCCCATGACCCTAGAGAGGCAGGAGCAGCGTGCAGTCAGATTTGGCAGGATCGCGGACTTCCCCATGGTGCAGGGCGCCATTGACTGCACGCATGTGGCTATGCAGGCACCTATCGACAATGCCGAGGATTACCGCAACCGGAAGGGCTACCATTCCCTCAATGTACAGCTGGTGTGTGACCACAGGCAGCGCATCCTAGCTGTCAATGCCCGCTTTCCAGGCAGCAGCCACGATGCATTTATCCTGCGCCAGACTACTGTGGCTGACATGTTCGAGGCACAGCCTCCACCAAGGGGATGGGTTATTGGGGACAAGGGCTACCCTTTGTGTACATGGCTCATGACCCCGCTCCGCGCGCCCAGGACCCCTGCGGAGGAGGCATACAACGAAAGCCATCAAGCCACAAGGAACATCATAGAGCAAACGATTGGCGTCCTCAAGCAACAGTTCCGCTGCCTGGATCGCTCCGGCGGATCTCTACAGTATTCGCCAGATAGAGTCTCCCAGTTCGTCATCGTTTGCTGCATGCTGCACAACCTGGCTATCCGCAGGACTCAGGCACTGCCACCTGACGTCGCACCACCACCTCAGGAGGACTCGCAGGAGGACCATGAGGAGGAAGAGGAGGAGGAGGAGGAGTACCAGCCCAGGAGGGAGCCACAAGGTCCAAGGGCCATCCGCCGGCGGCTTATTGAACGACACTTCTAGGCCCCCTGTCAGGGAATGGATTGTGGCAATGAACACACCTGAATGCAGCCGCTCCGCAAGCCCTCAGCCGCTTAACGCAACAACAACTGGAAACATGACACCTGGACAAGCTGAATAAATAAAAGCTTTATTTAACAAACTCAGGGCCCTTCCCACATGAAACAGAAAAACAGACAAGACTCCCAAAAAACAGTCACAAAAATATCTCACTCCCACAACCTGGGTTGGAATAACAAAACTTGCCCATCCAATTGGCCTTCATCCTCGGCCTTACCAAAAGAAGCACCCCCCACAACACAAACACCCCCATATAAAAAAAACCGTTGCCAACACACTCTACTGGGTGTGCCGAGAGGGCGAGTCCTTGTGCAGCCTTGTGCGGCCCCTGCCCGACCTGTTGCTCTGCCTCAACCTGGGCCCTGTGGGTGTTGCAAGGCTGGGGGAAGGCTCCTGAGGGGCAGAATGCGTGACGGCAGATGCCCTTGGGGGTCGGCCTAGACGAGGTCCGGCCCTGGAGGGGCCGGCTGCTGACTGCTGCAGCTGTGGCTGGGCAGCATCAGTGTCTGCAGCAGCTCGTCACACCTTGGCTGGGGGAGTTGCAGTGGCGGCTGCAGCAATGGGGGCAAGCTGGCTGATGCCAGGCGCTCGCTGGTCGCCAGAGACACTGGCACTCGGCCGGGCTGGCAGTGCAGCAAGCGCAGCAATCTGGTGGAGGCCAGACCGCTGTGCTGCAGCAGGGCGGCGGGTGCCCCGGCGATGCTTCCGCGACACAGCGAGTGTGGCAGAAGTGAGTGCCCGAACTGTCGTGGTCTGTGCCCGCATCAGATCAGTGAGTGTCTGCACGGCACCACTCATGAACTCGCGACTCGCGTCCTGCGCTGCCGCGAGTTGATGGACACCCCTGTCCTGTGCTGCCGCGAGTTGGTCGACACCCCTGGCCTGTGCTGCCGCGAGTTGTTCGACACCCCTGGCCTGTGCTGCCGCGAGTTGGTCGACACCCCTGGCCTGTGAGTCCCCGAAAGCGGCCACACTATGAGCCAGGGACTCAATGGCCTGAGGCAACTGTCCCACAACCCCCATGAACTCCTTGTGGCGGCGCTCAGAATCCGCGGACATTTCATCTCGGAGGCGCACCTCCTGGGCGAGGACCGTCTCCGGACTGGAGGCCGGACTCTCCCTCTGGGGAGAAGGCTGCCATTCTGCCCGGCCCTTCCCACGTGCCTGGACGCCACTGGGCCCAGCAACTGGCCTCCCCTGCAACACTTGCCCCTTCTGGGGAGAAGGCCGCCGTTCTGCCCGACCCTTCCCACGTGCCTGGACACCACTGGGCCCAGGAGCTACACCCCCCTGCAGCACTTCCCCCTGGCTCTCCTCCAGGCAAGACGTCTCCCCTCCATTGCCATCCCCTGGCGCGGATGAGGCTTCCCCCGATGTGCCGCCTTCCTGTTGGTCCTCGTCGTCCTCCTCTTCCGAGGGACTGGCACTCTCAGCTTCAAGGACCTCCTCCTCACCAGCTGAAAGCAGGAAGGCACAAGAGTAGCTTTAGAGTGAGGACAGGGCGTCAGCGAGGGAGGCATGAGTGGTGGCATTCAGCGCATTGGTCGGACAGTGGCAAAGGATGTAGATCTGATGTGCTAGGGGAACGAGAGAGGTCCAAATGGTCATGTCCTTACCATTGGGTCGCAGCACAGGGTCGGCATCTCCAATGGCAACAGGGCCAACCACCCGGCCACGCATGAGTCGAGCCACGCTCTCCTCCAGCTCACTGAGCTCCTGGAACTGGGCACGGCCTCCCCCGGTGACATTCTGGCTCTTCAAATTCCAGGCCATCTTGGCCTGCAAGAGAAAGGACGGCCTCTAAGTACATTGTGGTGGCCTGTTGTTGTGTGCACTGCCTCCCATGGTGGAATATCTTGGCCAGTGTGGTGCCCTGTTGTTGTGTGCACTGCCTCCCATGGTGGAATAGCTTGGCCAGTGTGGTGCCCTGTTGTTGTGTGCACTGCCTCCCATGGTCGAATAGCTTGGCCAGTGTGGTGCCCTGTTGTTGTGTGCACTGCCTCCCATGGTCGAATAGCTTGGCCAGTGTGGTGGCCTGTTGTTGTGTGCACTGCCTCCCATGGTCGAATAGCTTGGCCAGTGTGGTGCCCTGTTGTTGTGTGCACTGCCTCCCATGGTCGAATAGCTTGGCCAGTGTGGTGCCCTGTTGTTGTGTGCACTGCCTCCCATGGTCGAATAGCTTGGCCAGTGTGTTAAGTGCAGAAAGTGCTATTGAGGATCATGCCAGTGCCATAGCTGCGGGAGGAGGGCTGGCCATTAGGCCTTTGAGGTCCCTTTGCCCATAATGTGAGGTGCACATGCAAGGATGAGGAGGACACTGGAAAGGCTACTCACCTTGACCAACCGAGTGAGGTCGTTGTACTTCTTGCGGCATTGGTCACCAGTCCTGGGGACATCGCTGTTGACTGACATCCTGTGGGCGATTTTCCTCCAGGCTCTCCTGTACTGCCTCCTGGGAGCCTTCTTGCCACTGTCCGGGCACAAGATCTGTTTGTACCTTTCCAACCCCCTAACCAGCACCCTCAAAGCATGCTGGGAGAGGCGCTGCGCTCGTTCACGGGCCTTCTCCATGGCTTCAGGCGCTATTTGGGTCCACCAGCAGTGTTCAGGCCTAGCTGCATGGCTCCGCTATCCAGGGCGTGGCTGCAGACCAAGTCGACCCTTCCCCCTTTAAGAGCTGGCTGGCGTCAGGGTGTCTGCTGTCAATCAAAACATGACCGCACCTGCGCTGCGCCCGGCCTCGGCGTTATCAGTCCGCACCGCCGGCTTAGCGCCTAAAGATAGGAGTGCAACGACAGTTTCAGCGCTCGCCCAAACTCTTGGCCAAATCTACTGAATTTCGGCGAAGTGACCTGCACTTTCCGGCGGGCGCTAACTTTAGCGACCGCCCGACTTTACCGCCCCAAAAGTGGCTATACTGAATTTCTAGGCCCTACATTCATAACCCTGATGCTCAGGACGACTCCTAAGCGTAACCATGGCTGACACAAACGCAGTTTCTGTGAAGCTGCTGGAGTTCTGGGAGAACTCTGGGAGATTCTTCAAGCCGAATCGCAATTCCGACTCCACGGCATAACCGCCGAGGCAACGGTGTACGACTAACTCCTTGCCTCCCTGGGCAGCTCCACAATCATGAAAGTCTGGACAACACTACAAAACCCTTCGGAGGAAGGCAAGTACGCACATCTCAAGGCCACGCTCCTTAAAAAATTCACAGCCTCCCAATTCATGCGCAACTGCCACCTCCTCGACCTCCCGGGCCTCGGTGACTCCACGCCGTCAGACTTGCTCTCACACATGCTTGCACTGACCGACGAGAAACCGCCCGGCTCCCTCTTCTGCACGCTCTTTATCCGCCAACTACCCCCCAGCATCCGCCCGGCGATCGTGGCATCCAGCCTCACGGACCTCGAGGCCCTGGCCGACGAAGCCGATAAGCTCCTGTCCGCCGGCTCCAACCACGCCATCACCCCCGACCTGGCCTCCGCAGCGTCGGTGCGCGCTCCACCCTCTATCGCGCGGCCACACAGCTCGGCCACGAGGCCCCCCAGGCCCCCACGTCCCCCAAGCCCTCCGACCCAGGGCTACTGCTACTTCCATACCCGGTTCGGTGCACGGGCACGCCGCTGCAGCCATTCCTGCACATTTCCATCCGCCCCCACACCGGCCTACACGATGGCCGTGGGGCAAGTAGGCGCGCTGCTGTACGTTACGGACAGCGCCTCTGGACGCCGTTTCCTATGCGACACGGGCACGCAGCACAGCATCATCCCCGCATCCACCCTCGAGATCCAGCGAGGCGGCCGCGGCCCTGCGCTGGCTGCCGCCAACGGCACCGATATCCGGACGTACGGCACCCGCACCGCCACCATCGACCTCGCAGGCCGCCGCTACCACTGTGAGTTTATCACCGCCAAGGTGCTCTCCCCGCTCCTCGGTGCGGATTTCCTGTGCACCCACGGCCTGTTGGTCGACATGCCTCGGCGCCGCCTCGTGGACATGAACACCATGTCACCTATCCCGGGCGCCATGGCGCCCCCCCAACCCACCGAAATGGCGTGGCAGTGCTGCACCCGCTCAACGGACGACTACTCAGCACTCCTGGCTGAGTTCCCAGCCCTCACCAACCCGACCTTCTCCGCGAAAGTTGCTAAGCACGGGGTAGAACACTTCATCCCCACCACAGGCCCACTGGTGTATGCCCACGCCTGCAGGCTGGACCCGGCCAAGCTGGAGATCGCGCGGGCCGAGTTCACCACAATGGAACAGCTCGGCATCATCCGCCGCTCCAACAGCCCCTGGGCCTCCCCACTCCACATCGTCACCAAACCCGACGGGGGATGGCGCCCCTACGGGGACTACCGGCACCTAAATGACGCCACCACGCCGGATCGGTACCCCATACCGCACATTCAAGACTTCTCGGCTAGACTGGCCGGCCGCTCAGTCTTCTCCAAAGTCGACCTGGTGCGCGGTTACCATCAGGTGCCAGTCCACCCCACGGACATTCCCAAGACGGCCATAATCACCCCTTTTGGGCTATTTGAGTTCCTCCGAATGCCCTTCGGCCTCAAAAACGTGGCCCAGGCCTTCCAGCGGCTAATGGACTCGGTCCTCCGGGACCTGAAGTTCCTCTTTGTCTACCTGGATGACATCCTGGTAGCTAGTTCCTCCAAGCAGGAACACATCGAGCACCTCCACACCCTGCTCCAGTGGCTCAGTGAGCACGGGCTCATCATCAGCCCAGCCAAGTGCCAATTCGGCCTCAGCAGGATCAAATTCCTCGGCCACCACATCACGCAAGATGGAGCCATTCCCCTGCCCGTCAAGGTGCAAGCCGTCCAGCAGTTCCCCCGGCCTACCACCATCAAAGGCCTCCAGGAGTTCTTGGGGATGAACAACTTTTACAACCGCTTCATTCCCGGAGCGGCCTTCCTCATGCGGCCCCTATATGAAGCCCTCCGGTGTAAGAAAGACAGAATGGCGATCGAGTGGTCGGCGGACATGTTGACCGCTTTCGACTCGACCAAAAAGGCGCTCACCAACGCCACCATGCTCGCTCACCCACAGCCCAATGCCAGGGTGGCCCTCACCATGGACGCCTCCGACCACACGGTCGGCGCCGTGTACGAACAGTGGGTCGACGGGGCCTGGCAGCCGCTGGCCTTTTTCAGCCGCCAACTGCGCCCCCCGGAGGCCAAATACAGCGCCTTTGACCGCGAGCTCCTCGCACTGTACCTGGCAATCCGCCATTTTAGATTTCTTCTGGAGGGCCGCCCCTTCACCGCGTTTGTCGACCACAAACCCCTGACATTCGCGATGGCAAAATCTGCGGACCCGTGGTCAGCCAGGCAACAACGCCAGCTCGCCGCGGTGTCCAAATTCACCACGGACATCCGGCATGTCTCCGGTCGAGACAACGTGGTGGCCAACTGCCTATCCCGCCCCGCCATCCACGGCGCCCACCTGGCAGTGGAATATGCTCAACTGGCAGCGGAGCAATGCACCGACCCCGATCTGCTCTGCGCACCCACAACCCTCCCAGGGCTGCGACTGACCGACGTCGCCTGCGGCCCATCCACCGTCACAGTCAAATGCGACACCTCCTTGGCGCAACCCCGCCCCGTAGTCCCGGCGTCCTGGCGAAAACGGGTGTTCGACATCGTCCACGGCCTCTCACACCCCGGCACCCTCGCGTCCATTAGACTGCTGGCCAACCGATTTGTCTGGCGCGGCCTGCGCAAAGATGTGCGCGTCTGGTCCAGATCCTGCACAGCTTGCAAGCCTGCCAAAATCCACCAGCACGTCAAAGCCCCACTCGAGGAGTTCACCGTGCCAGAAAGAAGGTTTGACCACGTCCACATCGACCTCGTCGGCCCCCTGCCGCCATCACAAGGTCACACGCACCTGCTGACAATTGTGGACCGTACATCCCGCTGGCCCGAGGCCATTCCACTGACGTCCACCACCATCGCCGACATCACGAGGGTGTTCATCGGTACCTGGGTCGCTCGGTTCGGCGTCCCCTCCGACATGACGTCGAATAGAGGCCCGCAGTTCACCTCTGATCTGTGGCCCGCCATCACCCGAAACCTCGGGGTGGCCGTTCACCGCACCACGGCTTACCACCCCCAAGCCAACGGACTGTGCGAGCGGTTCCACAGGTCCATGAAGGCGTCCCTCCGCGCCAGCCTCGAGGACGAGGCTTGGATCGACCGCCTCCCGTGGGTGCTACTTGGCCTACGCACCGCGGTCAAGGAAGACCTGCAAGCCTCGGCGGCGGAACTCATGTACGGCCAGGCGCTGCGCATACCCGGAGAGTTCCTACCCACCGCCACGACCCCCTGGTCGGCTGACCAGCAATGCCGCGCTTTCGCAAACCGAGCACAACAGTTCGCTCCGGTACCCACCGGCCGGCGTGGCGAACCAGCAACCCGCGTACCACCTAGCCTGCACATGGCCAAATTTGTTTTCGTGCGCCATGACGCCCACCGAGGACCTCTACGGCCCCCATACGACGGACCCCACAAGGTAATCCAGACGGGGAACAAGTTCTTCATCCTTGAAGTGGGCGGCAGAACTGACAAGGTGTCGGTTGACCGGCTCAAGCTGGTGCACCTAGAGCCCGACGAACCCGTTCAAGTGGGCCAACCCCCACTGCGGGGCAGACCGCCTAAGAGCCCGACGCGTCCGACCACCCCGCTGCCAACACCAACCGCCAAGAGCCGTTCCGGCCATGCCATCAAGCCGCCACGTCGGTTCGTACACTCCCTACTAGTGGATTCTGGGAGGAGCTGTGTGGCGTACCGATCACAGAACGGACACAATCCGCTTTTTGGTCTGTAGACTATAAATCAGGCGTCATGCCTTTAAGAAGGATCACACCTTTAAGAAACTCGATCTGCAACATAGTTAAGGCCAGAGTGGGGGAGGAGCAGTCGAAGCTGTGGACTGATGAAAGGCAGTCGGACTTGGTGTAGTCTCTGACGCCATTTTTGTGTTCAACATGCGGACTCAACAATTAAATCTTTTCTGTTGAACCTCTCCGAGTTCAGTACTTTTTGCTAGGAGTACGTAGACTCCTACAGAGTGATCAATTCTTACAGTAAAGAGCGATCAATTCTTACAGTAAAGAGTGATCGATTCTTACAGTAAAAAGACATCGATTCTTACAGTAAAGAGCGATCGTTTCTTACAGTAAAGAGACACCGATTCTTACAGTAAAGAGCGATCCATTCTTACAGTAAAGAGTGAACAATTCTTACAAAAAAAGCATTTGATTCTTACAGTAAAGAGACATCAATTCATACAGTAAAGAGCGATCCATTCTTACATTAAAGAGCGATCAATTCTTATAGTAATGAGTGATTGATTCTTACAGTAAAGAGACATTGATTCTCACAGTAAAGAGACATCGATTCTTACAGAAAAGAGCGTTCAATTCTTACAGTAAAGAGCGATCAATTCGTACAGTAAAGAGCAATTGATTCTTACAGTAAAGAACGATTGATTCTTACAGTAAAGAGCGAACGATTCTTACAGTAAAGAGACATCGATTCTTACAGTAAAGAGTGATCGATTCTTACAGTAAAGAGCGATCGATTGTTACATTAAAGAGCGATCGATTCTTACAGTAAAGAGACATCGATTCTTACAATAAAGAGTGATTGACTTATACAGTAGAGTGATCGGTTCTTACAGTAAAAAGTGATCGATTCTTACAGTAAAGAGACATCGATTCTTACAGTAAAGAGTGATCAATTCTGACAGTAAAGAGCCATCAATTCTTACATTTAAGAGCCATTGATTCTTACAGTAAAGAGCGATTGATTCTTACAGAAAAGAGGCATCGATTCTTACAGTAAACAGCGATCGATTCTTGCAGAAAAGAGCGATTGATTCTGACAGTAAAGTGTGATCGATTCTTACAGCAAAGAGACATTGATTCTTACAGAAAATTGCAATCGATTCTTACAGAAAAGAGCGATCGATTCTTACAGTAAAGAGTGGTCGATTCTTACAGTAAAGAGACATTGATTCTTACAGAAAAGTGCGATCGATTCTTACAGATAAGAGCGATCGATTCTTAAAGTAAAGAGCGATCGATTCTTACAGAAAAGTGCGATCGATTCTTACAGGAACGAGTGATTGATTTTTACATTAAAGAGTGAGCCATTCTTACAGTAAAAAGCGATCGATTGTTACAGTAAAGAGCGATCGATTCTTACAGTAAAGAGACATCAATTCTTACAGTAAAGACCGATTGATTCCTACAGTAAAGAAACATCGATTCTTACAGCAAAGGGAGATCAATTCTTATAGTAAAGAGATATCGATTCTTACAGAAAAGAGAGATCGATTCTTACAGTAAAGAGCGATCAATTCTTACAGTAAAGAGCGATCAATTCTTACAGTAAAGAGACATCGATTCTTACAGTAAAGAGTGATCGATTCTTACAGTAAAGAGCGATCGATTCTTACAGTAAATAGACATCGATTCTTATACAAAAGAGCAATCGATTCTTACAGTAAAGAGCGATCGATTCTTACAGTAAAGAGCGATCGTTTCATACAGGAAAGAGCGATCGATTCTTACAGTAAAGAGTGATCGATTCTTACAGTAAAGAGCGATCGATTCTTACATTAAAGAACGATCGATTCTTACAGAAAAGAGGCATCGATTCTTACAATAAAGAGTGATCGATTCTTACAGTAAAGCGTGATCGATTCTTATAGTAAAGAGTGATGAATTCTTACATTAAAGAGCCATCAATTCTTACAGTAAAGAGCGATCGATTCTTACAGTAAAGAGCCATTGATTCTTACAGTAAAGAGCCATCGATTCTTACAGTAAAGAGCGATCGATTCTTACAGAAAAGAGTCATCGATTCTTAAAGTAAAGAGCGATCGATTCTTACAGAAAAGAGCGATCGATTCTTACAGAAAAGAGGCATCGATTCTTAAAGTAAAGAGCGATCGATTCTTACAGAAAAGAGCGATCGATTCTTACAGTAAAGAGTGCTCGATTGTTACATTAAAGAGACATTGGGCTAGATTTTCAGTTGCTAGCGCCAGCAGTTAGCGCCTTAAGAGAAGTGATTTTCGGGCGCTATGCGTGTAGCGCCCGTGCACAGCGCAGTTTGCACCCCACCCCAAATTAAGTTGCCCGTTAGCGCCGGCGCAAAGTTTAGCGCCCGCCCAGATGCGCGCGCAGAAAATGACGTCACATCCTCGTGCAACGCCCTTTGGCCGCCCCGATTCCAAACTTCAGTCGGACCGCCCCATTGTGCGGCTGGCGGCCGGAGCATTTGGAAAAAGGAACGCAACACAACCAGCGCGGGCCCCGGGGGGCGCAAATTAAAGGGGATGTGCTCTCCAGTATAAAGGCCAGCCTTTTTTCAGAAAACACTCTTGTGCAACGCATTTCTGGAGACACAACAAGGAGGATAGCTAACTGGTTTCAAGCAGCAAGAGCTCAGGTATTTTTGGACTCAGGCCATAGCGCTGCAAGTGGCCATTTGGAAATTAGACTGTTTGCCAGGATTTGATGGGGGTTGCATGGGGTGCCAACGCGGAGCTGCAGCTCCATGTCCGTAGGGCTCGCAGACGCATTGTGAGAGGGGCAGCCCTGGCTAGAGGCAGAGGGGGCTACAGGCGTCGGCCACGTAGGCCTTACCCAGTCAGGCTATACCGCCAGCAGCGCTCCTACCTAAACATGAGTGCCGCGCGATGTGTTAAAAGGCTCCGATTCCGAAAGGAGGTGATTGCAGAGATCTGCCACCTGCTTCGCCGAGATCTGCGGCCAAAGCTCAGGTGCAGGACGTCTCTGTCGGTGGAAGTGAAGGTGACGGTGGCATTGAACTTCTATGCCACCGGCTCCTTCCAATACGCTGCTGGGGACATAGCAAACATCTCCCAGTACGGCGCGCATCGCTGCATCCGCCAGGTGACCGAAGCACTGTTCAGAAGGAGAAGCCAATTCATCTCCTTCCCCATGGCCCTGGAGAGCCAGCATCAGCGCGCATTGGGATTTTCCAGACTCGGGGAATTCCCCTTGGTGCAGGGCGCCATTGACTGTACGCATGTGGCTTTGCGGGCCCCTCTGGAGCATGGCGAGCAGTATCGCAACAGGAAGGGCTACCATTCTCTGAATGTGCAGCTGGTGTGTGACCACAAGCAGCGCATCATGGCAGTCAATGCCAGCTTCCCAGGCAGCAGCCACGATGCCTTTATCCTGTGGCAGAGTACTGTGCATGACATGTTCCAGGCACAGCCTCCCCCAAGAGGATGGCTACTCTGGGACAAAGGCTATCCTTTGTGCACCTGGCTCATGACCCCGCTCCGCGCGCCCAGGACCGCTGCTGAAGAGGCCTACAACGAGAGCCATCAAACCACCCGCAACATCATCGAGCAAACTATTGGGGTCCTCAAGCAGCGGTTCTGCTGCCTTGATCGCTCCGGAGGAGCTCTCCAGTATTCGCCGGACCGGGTCTCCCAATTTGTGGTGGTTTGCTGCATGCTACACGACCTGGCTATCCGCAGGACTCAGGCACTGCCACCTGACGTTGGACCAGCACCTCAGGAGGAGGAGCAGGAGGAGCATGAGGAGGAGGAGGAGGAGGAGCAGGAGTACGTTCCCAGGAGGGAGCGACCAGGGCCAAGGGCCGCACGACGCCACCTTATTACACGGTACTTCTAAGCCCCCTGTCAGGGAATGGCCAGGGGCCATGAGGGAAGATGAATGCAGCCGCTCCGCAAGCCCTCAGCCGGCGAAGCCAACAAACACTAAGAAGAACAACCATGGAGACTGCATGAATAAAGATAATTTTTTATTACACAAGAATGAAAAGCCCTTCCCACATGAATCCCCAAAAACAATAAACGGGCCCCACAAAAAGCCCAACAAACGACTCACTCCCACAAACTGGGGAGGAGTCACTCCACCTTTCTTCAAACCGGGCCTCAACGTCGGCCTAACGCAAAAAATAAGCCCTCCAACAACACAACCATGGGCAAAATAAAGATGGCCACCGCCATATAAAAGGAAAGCTGGCCACACCCTCTACTGAGTGGCCCGCGAGGGCGAGACCGTGCCCAGCCTTTTGCCTCCCCTGCCCGGCCTGCTGCTCCTTCGCAAGCTCTGCCCAGTGGCTGCTGCGAGGCTGGGGGAAGGCGCCTGAGGCTCAGATGCCCTTCCGCCAGATGCCGCTGGGGGGCGGCCTACACGGCGTTTGGGCCTCGAGGGGCCGTCTGCTGAGTGGCGCACCTGAGCCTGGCCACCATCAGCTGCAGCCGCTTGCCCTTGATGCCCCAGTGGGGGAATGGCGGTGACGGATGGCGCAATGTGGGCCAGCTGGCGTCTGGGATGCGCTGGCTGGTGCTGTGGCGCGGTGGCACTCGGCCAGGCCCGCACTGCAGGATCCGCAACAATCAGCCGAGGGGCGGCTTGCTGGGATGGTCCAGCGTGGCGGCTGCCCTGGCGATGCCTGCCTGAGACAGCGCGTGTGGCAGCAGTGAGTGCCCCTGTTGTCCTGGTGTGCGTGCGCATCACATCCGCCAGGGTCTTGACGGCATCAGTCAGCATGCGGCCACTCGCGGCAGTTGCTGCCCCGAACTCGCGCACACTGGTCGCCAGCGACTCGATGGCCTCAGGCATGCGCCCCACCACGCTCATGAGCTCCGTGTGGCGCCGGTCCGAATCCTCGGCCATCTTATCCAGCTTCCGCACCTCCTCCGAGGTGAAGGTGTCCAGACTGGAGTCGTGACTCTCCCGCTGGGGAGGAGGGGGCCGAACTAGGGGACCCTTGCCACGTTGGTGGCGGCGAGTGTGCCGATCAGCAGCACTCCCCTCTGATCCTTCCCCCCTTTGGGGGGAAGGCCGCGGGCCACGCGCACGGCTCCTGGGTGGCTGGACGCCACTGGTCCCAGAAGCTGCATTGCCCTGCGACAGTTCCTCCAGGCACTCGTCCAGTGAGGAGGTGTCAAGCATTTCCTCCTCTCCTGCGGGACGTGGCTGTTCCCCCGATGGTCCGGCTTGCTCCTCCTCCTCCTCCTGCTCGGAGGTGCTGTCACTGGCAGCTTCAGGGTCCTGGTCGTCACCAGCTGAAAGCAGGAATGCACAAGAGTAGCTTCAGAGTGAGGAGACGGCGTCAGCGAGGGAGTTAGGACTGGTGGCATTCAGCGCATTGGTGGGACAGTGGCAAAGGAGGTAGCTCGGATGGGCCAGTGCGACGCGAGAGGGCCAAAAGGCGAGGTCCTTACCATTGCCGGGCAGTGGAGGGTCGGATACTCCGCACTCTGTGGGGACGATCACACGGGCTCCCATGAGCACACACACGCGCTCCTCCAGCCGAGTGAGCTTCTGCAGCTTGGCGCGGCCACCCCTGGCACGGGCCTGGCGATTAAAGGCTACTTTAGCCTGCAAGAGAAAGGACGGGCTGTAAGTGCGCAGTGTAGCCCTGATGTAGTGTGCACTGCCTCCCATGGTGGAATAACTTGGCCAGAGTGAAGCCCTGATGTAGTGTGCACTGCCTCCCATGGTGGAATAGCTTGGACAGAGTGAAGCCCTGATGTAGTGTGCACTGCCTCCCATGGTGGAATAGCTTGGACAGAGTGAAGCCCTGATGTAGTGTGCACAGCCTCCCATGGTGGAATAGCTTGGCCAGAGTGTAGAGTGCCGAATGGCCAATTGATGCTCATGACTGTCCCAATGCTGCTGGCTGAGGGCTGGCCAATAGGACTTTCAGCTCCCTTTGCCCATCATGTCAGGTGTACATGCAAGAATGAGGAGGAGACTGGAAAGGGTACTCACCCTGACAATCCTGGTCAGGTCGTTGTATTTTTTACGACATTGTTTGTGGGTCCTGGGGGCATCGCCGGTGAACGTCACCCTCTGGGCGATCTGCTTCCAGGCTTTGGTGTAGTCGTGGTGGGTTGGATTCCTCCCACTCTCTGGGAACAAGATCTTGCGCCTCACCTCCAGAGCTGTGACCATTATGTCCAGATCACCCTCTGAGAAGCGCAGGGCACGCTGACGGGCCTTCTCTGGCGTTGCCATGACTCCCTGGGGCTGAGCAGCAGTGTTGAGGCCTCTTTGCAAGGCTGCAGTGTGCAGGGCGTGGCAGCAGACCAATTCGTCCCTTCCCCCTTTAAGAGCTGGTCGGCGCCACGGGGTCTGCTGTCAGTCCAAAAATGACCGCACCCGCGCTGCGCCCCGCCTGGGCGCTATCCCTCTGGACCGCCGGCTTAGCGCCTAAAGATAGTAGTGGAACGCCTCTTTTAGCGCTCCACCAACCTCTTAGGGCGAAGCCACTGAATTCCCGGCAACGGGGCGCTACTTTGGGGCGGGCGCTAACTTCGGGCGGGCGCTAAGGTTAGCGCCCCAAAACTGCCTATACTGAAAATCTAGCCCATTGATTCTTACAGAAAAGTGCGATCGATTCTTACAGAAAAGAGCGATCGATCCTTACAGTAAAGAGCGATAGATTCTTACAGTTAAGAAACATTGATTCTTACAGAAAATAGCGATCAATTCTTACAGAAAATAGCGATCGTTTCTTACAGTAAAGAGACATCGACTCTTACAGAAAAGTGCGATCGATTCTTATAGTAAAGAGCGATCGATTCTTACAGTAAAGAGTGATCGATTCTTACAGTAAAGAGACATTGATTCTTACAGAAAAGAGCGATCGATTCTTACAGTAAAGACCGATCGATTCTTACAGTTAAGAAACATTGATTCTTACAGAAAAGAGCGATCAATTCTTACAGAAAATAGCGATCGATTCTTACAGTAAAGAGCGATCGATTTTTACATTAAAGAGTGAGCAATTCTTACAGTAAAAAGCGATCGATTGTTACAGTAAAGAGCGATCGATTCTTACTGTAAAGAGACATCGATTCTTACACAAAAGAGCGATCGATTCTTACAGTAAAGAGCAATTGATTCTTACAGTAAAGAGACATTGATTCTCACAGTAAAGAGACATCGATTCTTACAGAAAAGAGCGTTCAATTCTTACAGTAAAGAGCGATCAACTCGTATAGTAAATAGCAATCGATTCTTACAGAAACGAGCGATTGATTCTTACATTAAAGAGCGATCGATTCTTACAGTAAAGAGACATCGATTCTTACAATAAAGAGTGATTGACATTTACAGTAAAGAGTGATCGGTTCTTACAGTAAAAATGATCAATTCTTACAGTAAAGAGACATCGATTCTTACAGTAAAGAGTGATCAATTCTTACAGTAAAGAGCCATCAATTCTTACAGTAAAGAGCGAAAGATTCTTACAGTAAGAGCCATCGACTCTTACATTAAAGAGCCATTGATTCTTATAGTAAAGAGCGATCGATTCTTACAGTAAAGAGACATCGATTCTTACAGTAAAGAGTGATCAATTCTTACAGTAAAGAGACATCAATTCTTACAGTAAAGAGTGAATGATTCTTACAGTAAAGAGCCATCGATTCTTACATTTAAGAGCCATTGATTCTTACAGTAAAGAGCAATTGATTCTTACAGAAAAGTGGCTTCGATTCTTACAGTAAAGAGCGATCGATTCTTACAGAAAAGAGCGATTGATTCTGACAGTAAAGAATGATCGATTCTTACAGTAAAGAAACATTGATTTTTACAGAAAAGAGCGATCAATTCTTACAGAAAATAGCGATCGATTCTTACAGTAAAGAGACATCGGCCTAGAAATTCAGTTGCGTGCGCCAGCCGTTAGCGCCTTAAGAGGAGTAGACTTTGAGCGCTAGGCACTTAGCGGCCGGGCGCAGCGCGATCTGCGCCTACGCCCAACTTCAGTAGACATTTAGCGCCGGCGCAAAGTGTTTGCGCGCGCTCAGCTGCGCGCGCAGCTTATGACGTCATTTCGTCGTGCAACGCCCTTTGTGCGCCCCAAACCGGAACTTCAGTCGCGCCCGCCCAATGTGGGTGTGGCGGTGCTAAGAACTGTGAAGTGGAACGCAGCAGAGGCCCTGCGGGCCTCGGGGAGTGCTAATTAAAGGGCACTTACACTGAACTATAAAGGCCAGCCATTTTGCTGCAATGACTTTTGTGCAACGGATTTCTGGACAGAGACCAAGGAAGAGACCTTACTGATTTGGCCCAACATAGGAGAGGTATTTTTGGCTTCTGGCCAGTGCTTGGAAATTTGCCTCATTGTGATTTCATTGTTTGCCAGTATATTACGGGGGCTGCATGGGGTGCCAACCCTCAGTTCCAGCATTATGTGCGAAGGGCTCGCAGACGCTGTGTGAGAGGGGCAGCCATGCCTAGACGCAGAGGGGGCATCAGGCGTCGGCAACGTAGGCCTTACCCACTCAGGGAATACCACCAGCAGGTGTCCTATCTCACCATGACTGCCGCGCAGTGTGTTAAGAGGCTGCGCTTCAGAAGGGAGGTGGTTGCAGAGATCTGCCAGCTGCTTCACAGAGATCTGCATCCACAGCTGATGTGCAGGACATCTCTGTCGGTGGAAGTGAAGGTCACGGTGGCTCTGAACTTTTATGCAAGCGGCTCCTTCCAAGCCGCTGCTGGGGACATAGCTAACATATCCCAGTTCGCCGTGCATCGCTGCATCCGGCAGGTCACCGATGCCCTTTTCACAAGGAGACACCAATTCATCTCCTTCCCCATGACCCTGGAGAGGCAGGAGCAGTGTGCAGTCGGATTTGTGAGGGTCGCGGACTTCCCCATGGTGCAGGGCGCCATTGACTGCACGCATGTGGCTTTGCGGGCACCTATCGACAATGCCGAGGATTACCGCAACCGGAAGGGCTACCATTCCCTCAATGTACAGCTGGTGTGTGACAACAGGCAGCGCATCCTAGCTGTCAATGCCCGCTTTCCAGGCAGCAGCCACGATGCCTTTATCCTGCGACAGACTACTGTGGCTGACATGTTCCAGGCACAGCCTCCCCCAAGAGGATGGCTTATCGGGGACAAAGGCTATCCTTTGTGTACATGGCTCATGACCCCGCTCCGCGCGCCCAGGACCCCTGCTGAGGAGGCATACAACGAAAGCCATCAAGCCACAAGGAACATCATAGAGCAAACGATTGGCGTCCTCAAGCAACGGTTCCGCTGCCTGGATCGCTCCGGCGGATCTCTGCAGTATTCGCCGGATAGAGTCTCCCAGTTCGTCATCGTTTGCTGCATGCTGCACAACCTGGCTATCCGCAGGGCTCAGGCACTGCCACCTCACGTTGGACCACCACCTCAGGAGGAGGAGCAGGAGGACCATGAGGAGGAGGAGGAGGAGGAGGAGGAGTACCAGCCCAGGAGGGAGCCACAAGGTCCAAGGGCCGTCCGTCGGCGGCTTATTGAATGACACTTCTCGGCCCCCTGTCAGGGTGTGATGAAATATTTCCATTCATCACTGCCTGTGACTGAGATCGGTTTCAGTGTCATTTCCCTTCCCCCAGACCTCATTGTATTGTGTACTGGAATGTGCTGTATTGTATACTGGAATGTGCTGGAATGTGCTGCGTGTAGGGCTCCGCCCATACCTGGCCCCGTTTGTAAGCTAACTCAGTCTGGCCTCAGTCTCCAGAAGGAAGACATCTCTCTCTCTTATGTGTTCCGTTCTAAGTTAATAAAAGCCTTGTTTTGTGCTGCTAACTTCGAGTCTCGAAATTATTGAGGCACATCAATTTTATTAACTTATTTTTCAACACTATGGATCAACTCCTGAAACCCGAACGTTTGGATTTGGATCAACATGCTCCGGACGCATCAGCACGCTTCGGACACTGGTTTGAGTGTATGGAATTCTTCCTGGACAATTCCGCAGCCGTCAAAGACGCTACAGACGCTGCGAGGATGAGACTCGGAATTCTGCGGAATTGGGTAAGCCACCGGGTTTACCCCCTCATCCAAGACGCCGAGACGTACCTGGCCGCCTGCGACATCTTAAAGGTGCATTACCAGCAGCCTACGAATGAGGTGTATGCTAGGCACCTGCTCGCCACCCGCGCACAGCGACCTGGGGAATCGGTGGAGGAGTTCCTAAGCACCCTGAAAATGCTTGGCAAAGACTGCAAGTGCCGAGATGTAAAAGCCGCAGTGTACACTGACGAGTTTGTTCGCGATGCCTTCATCACAGGCCTCAGCTCCACTTACATCCGGCAAAGACTGCTGGAAAAAAACGGGGTTGGACCTGAAACAGGCTGCGGACACCGCGCGATCCCTGGATGTGGCCCAGAGAAACTCGGACGCCTACTCTTCAGCCCGCGCCGTCCACACCGCCACGTGTGCACCGAGGGCGCCGCCATCTTGGAAGGCATCTTCCCCGCCCGACAGCCCGACACCGGCTGGGCCCCGCTCTCCCCCCAGAAGCCCTACGACAGCCGCGATGCGTCAGGGACCCAACTGCTACTTCTGCGGGCAGCCAAAGCACACCAGAAACCTGTGCCCGGCGAAAGGCACCACCTGCTTTAAGTGCGGTAAGAAGGGGCACTTCGGGAAGGTGTGCAGAGGGAACCCCGCCGGAAAACCAACTGCCGGAAAACCCGCCACCACCGCGTGTGCGCCGTGGGAGCGGCCATCTTGGACGCCATCTTGCCCGACCTCGTGGGGTCCGCCATCTTGTGAGCAGACAGCGTGGACACCATCTTGTATCGATCAGGGCCCTACAGTGGCATCGGTCACAGTGGACCAGACCAGGCCGCATCCGCTATCCAGATCAATGGTGGACATCGAGGTAAACGGGTGCCGGGTTAAATGCTTAATTGACAGTGGAAGCACGGAGAGCTTTATCCACCCAGAACTGGCACAACAACTCTCCCTAAAGGTGGTCCCTACTCAGGGTACCATCTCTATGGCTGACAAAACCCAGACATCGACCATTCTGGGTTACTGCACGGTACAATTGTGCATTAACGGAACTGTATATGATAATTTTAAAGTATTAATCATGAAGAACCTATGTGCGAGCGTGATCTTGGGCCTGGATTTCCAGTGCAACCACCAAAGCATCACGCTCAAGTACGGTGGGTCCCAGCCGCCCCTCACAGTGTGCGGTCTGGCTACCCTGAAGGTAAAGCCGCCTTCGCTATTCGCGAACCTTACCCCTAACTGCCGGCCAATAGCGACCAAAAGCAGGAGGTACAGCTGGGAGGACAGGCGGTTTATCGCGACCGAGGTAGACAGGCTCCTGAAAGAGCGCATTATTGAACGCAGCAATCGCCCGTGGCGCACCCAAGTGGTGGTGGTAAGGGGTAGCGAGAAGAAACGGATGGTGATCGACTATAGTCAAACGATCAACAGGTACACCCTACTAGACGCCTATCCGCTACCCCGCATATCAGAAATGGTGAACCAAATCACCCAATACCGGGTGTTCTCCACCATCGACCTCAAGTCAGCGTACCGCCAGCTCCCTATCAGACCAGAGGACCGCCCGTACACCGCCTTCGAGGCGAACGGACGCCTCTACCAATTCCTCAGAGTCCCCTTTGGGGTGACGAATGGGGTCTCGGTCTTCCAGAGGGAGATGGACCGCATGGTCGATGACCACCACTTGCAGGCAACCTTCCCCTACCTCGACAACGTCACCATCTGCGGTCACAAACAGCAGGATCACGACTCGAACCTCGAAAGGTTCCTGAAAACCGCACAAAAACTCAACCTCACCTACAACGAGGACAAGTGCGTTTACAACACCACGCGCCTCTGCATACTAGGCAGCGTGGTGGAGAATGGGGAAATCGGACCAGACCCCGACCGATTGCGCCCCCTACGGGAGCTGCCCCTGCCCAACACTCCCAAAGCCCTGAAAAGGTGCCTGGGGTTATTTTCTTATTATTCCCAATGGGTCCCCAACTACTCCGACAAAGCCCGCCCCCTCTTGAAAGCATCCTCTTTCCCGCTCTCTGCTGAGGCCCACGCCGCCTTCAAAAGCATTAAGCAGGATATTGAGCGGGCCACGCTACAGGCAGTGGACGAGAACACTCCATTTCAAGTGGAAAGTGATGCGTCTGACTTCGCCTTGGCGGCCACCCTCAACCAGGCGGGGCGGCCCGTAGCTTTCTTCTCGAGGACCCTCCAAGGGCCCGAGATCAGACACTCCTCCGTGGAAAAGGAGGCCCAAGCCATCGTGGAGGCAGTGCTCCACTGGCGCCACTACCTAGCCGGCAAACGCTTCACCCTACTTACCGACCAGCGGTCGGTAGCGTTTATGTTCAATAATAAACAGAGGGGGAAGATTAAAAATGATAAGATTCTTAGGTGGCGGATCGAGCTCTCCACCTTCGAGTACGACATCATTTACCGGCCAGGGGCCCTTAACGAATCCCCTAACGCCCTCTCACGAGGGATGTGTGCCAGCGCCACCGGGGATCGGCTACAGACCCTCCACAACGACCTCTGCCACCCAGGGGTCACGCGGCTGTTCCACTTCATAAAGTCCCGTAACTTACCCTACTCGATTGAGGAAGTTCGGTCCCTGACCAGGAACTGCCGCACTTGCGCTGAGTGCAAGCCTCGGTTCTACCGCCCAGATAGAGCCCACTTAATCAAAGCTACACGGCCCTTTGAGCGGCTCAGCTTAGATTTCAAGGGCCCCCTCCCGTCCGTCGACCGCAATGTTTACTTCCTGAACATTGTGGACGAATACTCTCGGTTCCCATTCGCCTTCCCCTGCCCAGACATGACCAGCGCCACGGTCATTAAATGCCTCAACAGCCTGTTCTGCCTGTTCGGTATGCCGAGCTACATCCATATGGATAGGGGGGCGTCCTTCATGAGTGAAGAGCTACGCCAGTACATGCTGTCCAGGGGGATCGCCACAAGCCGTACCACCAGCTACAACCCCCAGGGTAACGGCCAAGTGGAGCGAGAGAACGGGACAGTATGGAAAGCAGTCACTTTAGCTCTAAGGACCAAGGGCCTCCCTATCTCCCGCTGGCAGGAAGTCCTCTCGGATGTGCTCCATTCGATACGGTCGCTATTGTGTACGGCCACTAATACCACGCCTCATGAACGAATGTTTGTCTTTCCCCGGAAATCCACCTCAGGCGTATCCATGCCGTCATGGCTCTCCACCCTAGGTCCGGTACTCGTTCGAAGGCATGTGAGGGGCCACAAGACGGACCCTCTCGTGGAGCCAGTACACCTACTCCACGCCAACCCCCAATACGCATATGTCCGGCACGCCGACGGAAGGGAGGACACCGTGTCCATAAAAGACGTCGCCCCAGCCGGCATCGACAACAACCACGGCAATAGCGGCAACGACGATCACAGCAACTCTTACCCACCCACTACTCTTTCATCACCCCCGGAAGAACACCGACCAACGGCACCCCCACCAACTACCCCTTCAACAACCCTGGCGGCACCCCCGGCAGAGACCCAGGAGGCTACCGGGGACACCCAGCCGACACCCGCGGCACCGCAACAGCCACGTCGGTCGCATAGGACTATCAAACCCCCGAACAGACTAAATCTATAGAAGGGGTGAATGTGATGAAATATTTCCATTCATCACTGCCTGTGACTGAGATCGGTTTCAGTGTCATTTCCCTTTCCCCAGACCTCATTGTATTGTGTATTGGAATGTGCTGTATTGTATACTGGAATGTGCTGGAATGTGCTGTGTGTAGGGCTCCGCCCATATATGGCCCCGTTTGTAAGCTAACTCAGTCTGGCCTCAGTCTCCAGAAGGAAGGCATCTCTCTCTCTTACGTGTTACGTTCTAAGTTAATAAAAGCCTTGTTTTGTGCTGCTAACTTCAAGTCTCGGAATTATTGAGGCACATCACAGGGAATGGCTTGTGGCAATGAAGGGACATGAATGCAGCCGCTCCGCAAGCCCTCAGCCGGTTAACGCAACAACCACTTCAAACATCAAACATGGACAAGCTGAATAAAGAAAAAGCTTTATTGAACAAACTCAGGGCCCTTCCCACATGAAACCCAAAAACAGACAACACCCCCAAAAAACAGTCAAACACATGACTCACTCCCACAACCTGGGGAGGAATAACAAAACTTTTCCATCCAAATGGCCTTCATCCTCGGCCTTACCAAAACAACCACCCCCATAGACAACACAACCACCCCCATATAAAAAAACATTTGGCAACACCCTCTACTTTGTGTGCCGAGAGGGCGAGTCCTTGTCCAGCCTTTTCCGGCCCCTGGCCGACCTGCTGCTCTGCCTCAACCTGGGCCCTGTGGGTGCTGCAAGGCTGGGGGAAGGCTCCTGAGGGGCACATGGCGTGACGGCAGATGCCCTTGGGGGTCGGCCTAGACGAGCTCTGACCCTCGAGGGGCCGGCTGCTGACTGCTGCAGCTGTGGCTGGGCAGCATCAGTCTCTCCAGCAGCTCGTGGCAGCTTCACTGGGGGAGTGGCAGTGGCGGCTGCAGCAATGGGGGCAAGCTGGCTGATGCCAGGCGCTCGCTGCTCGCCTGAGACACTGGCACTCGGCCGGGCTGGCACTGCAGCAAGCGCAGCAATCTGCTGAAGGCCAGACCGCTGTGCTGCAGCAGCGCGGCGGGTGCCCTGGCGATGCCTGGCTGACACAGCGAGTGTGGCAGCAGTGAGTGCCCGTACTGCCCTGGTCTGTGCCCGCATCAGACCAGCCAGTGACTGCACGGCACCACTGATCAACTGGCCACTCGCTGCCTGTGCTGCCCTGAAGTCGTCCCGACTCGCGTCCTGTGCTGCCCTGAATTCGGCCCGACTCGCGTCCTGTGCTGCCCCGAATTGCTCGAAACCCCTGGCCTGTGCTGCCCCGAGTTGCTCGAAACCCCTGGCCTGTGAGGCCCCGAAATCGGACACACTATGAGCCAGGGACTCGATGGCCTCAGGCAACCGTGCCACAACCCCCATGAACTCGGTGTGCCGGCAATCCGAGTCCGCGGACATTTGATCGAGGAGGCGCACCTCCTGGGCGAGGACCGTCTCCGGACTGGAGGCCGGACTCTCCCTCTGGGGAGAAGGCCGCCGAGCTGCCCGACCCTTCCCGTGTGGCTGGACGCCACTGGGCCCAGCAACTACACTCCCCTGCAACACTTCCCCCCTCTGGGGAGAAGGCCGCCGAGCTGCCCGACCTTTCCCGCGTGGCTGGACGCCACTGGGCACAGGAACTACACTCCCCTGCAACACTTCCCCCCTCTGGGGAGAAGGCCGCCGAGCTGCCCGACCCTTCCCGCGTGGCTGGACGCCACTGGGCCCAGCAACTACACTCCCCTGCAACACTTCCCCCCTCTGGGGAGAAGGCCGCCAAGCTGCCCGACCCTTCCCGCGTGGCTGGACGCCACTGGGCACAGGAGCTACACCCCCCTCCGACACTTCCCCCTGGCTCTCCTCCAGGGAAGACGTGTCCCCTCCATTGCCATCCCCTGGCGCGGATGAGGGTTCCCCCGATGGGCTGCCTTCCTCTTGCTCCTCCTCATCCTCCTCTTCCGAGGGACTGTCACTGGCAGCTTCAGGGACCTCCTCCTCACCAGCTGAAAGCAGGAAGGCACAAGAGTAGCTTTAGAGTGAGGACAGGGAGTCAGCGAGGGAGGCATGAGTGGTGGCATTCAGCGCATTGGTCGGACATTGGCAAAGGATGTAGATCTGAAGCGCAAGGGGAACGAGAGAGGTCCAAAAGGTGATGTCCTTACCATTGGGGCCCAGCACAGGGTCGGCATCTCCACATGCAACGGGGCCAATCAGCCGGCCACCCATGAGTCGACCCATGCGCTCCTCCAGGTCACTGAGCTGCTGGAACTGGGGACGGCCTCCCCCAATGTCAGTCCGGCTCCTCAGATTCTGGGCCAGCTTGGCCTGCAAGAGAAAGGACGGCCTCTAAGTACAGTGTGGTGCCCTGTTGTTGTGTGCACTGCCTCCCATGGTCGAATAGCTTGGCCAGTGTGGTGCCCTGTTGTTGTATGCACTGCCTCCCATGGTCGAATAGCTTGGCCAGCGTGGTGCCCTGTTGCTGTATGCACTGTCTCCCATGGTCGAATAGCTTGGCCAGTGTGGTGCCCTGTTGCTGTATGCACTGCCTCCCATGGTCGAATAACTTGGCCAGTGTGGTGCCCTGTTGCTGTATGCACTGCCTCCCATGGTCGAATAGCTTGGCCAGTGTGTAAAGTGCAGAAAGTGCAATTGATGTTCATGCCAGTGCCATAGCTGCTGGATGAGGGCTGGCCATTAGGGCTTTGAGGTCCCTTTGCCCATAATGTGAGGTGCACATGCAAGGATGAGGAGGACACTGGAAAGGGTACTCACCCTGACAATCCGAGTGAGGTCGTTAAACTTTTTCCGGCATTGGACACCAGCCCTGGGGACATCGCAGGTGGCTGTGACCCTCTGGGCGACATCCCTCCAGGCTTTCCTGTACACCCTGGTGGCAGGCATCTTGCCACTGTCCGCGAACAAGATATGGCATCTCCTCTCCAAAGCCCTAACCAGCACCTTTAAGTCATGGGCAGAGAAGCGCTGCGCTCGCTCACGGGCCCTCTGCATCCTTCCTGGCGCTATTTCTCTCCAGCAGCAGTGTTTAGGCCTAGCTGGAGGGCTGCAGTATCCAGGGCGTGGCAGCAGACCAAGTCGACCCTTCCCCCTTTAAGAGCTGGCCGGCGCCAGGGTGTCTGCTGTCAATCAAGAAATGACAGCACCTGCGCTGCGCCCGGCCTCGGCGGTATCACTCTGCACCGCCGGCTTAGCGCCTAAAGATAGCCGTGCATCGCCAGTTTTAGCGCTCAAGCAAACTCCTTGGCCAAAGCTACTGAATATCGGCGAAGTGGCCTCCACTTTGCGCCGGGCGCAAACTTTTGCGGCCGCCCGACTTTACCGCCCCAAAAGTGGCTATACTGAATGTGGTAAACCACTTTTATCGTTCACTATCGTTACACTATAGTTATCACTGTTGTATTGTTCTCACTGTTCTCACTGTTGTATCACTATACGAGGTCGCCTCTTGTCGCGCTGTTATACCTGGGCTGACCACCTCCGACTCCGCCCATGGCTCCACCTACCTGCCCAGGTATAAAGGTAGTCGACTGGCTGGTATTCCTCCTTGTTGGACCCGATCACCCACGAGGGTGGGCTCTGTTATTTAGTCAATAAAAACCTTTAGTTACGTTCCTAACTCGTCGCTTTTTATTGGACAAATTGATAGGTATATCAATTTTATTGACTAAATTTTAAAGATGTCTACTACTGGCCAGCCAGAAGCCCTCCCAGAAGCACAGCCACAGCAGCTTTCAGACACCGGGCTACACCAGCCACACCAGCCGGCTTGGCTGCAAGCCCTCAAACCACCGTACCTGGATCTAAACCCACAGGCAGCAAACTCAGCCCTCAACTTCAAACACTGGCTGGACTGCTTCGAATCCTACCTGGAAGAATCCGGCGTCCCGCAGAGATCCAAACTAAGAGTTCTGAACGCCCAAGCGAGCCCGAGAGTACACGCACTCATCCAGGACACGACGACATACGAGGCCGCTATCAACCTACTGAAACAGCAGTACCGGAGCCCGGTAAATTACATGTACACCAGGCACCTCCTGAGATCCCGCCCGCAACAGCCAGGAGAGTCTGTAGCTGAATTTTTACGGGCGCTAAGAGCACTCGGCAGGAACTGTGACTTTAAAGCGGTGACGGCTGTTGAAAATACGGAAGATAATATCCGCGATGCCTTTGTGAAAGGCCTACGGTCCGACTACTCACGGCAAAGACTGCTTGAAGCTAAAGACCTCGACCTGGACAAAGCTGAAGCCCTCGCTCTCTCCCTAGAGGTGGCCCATCAGGACCAGGAGGCGTTTTCCAGGTACTGCTCGCGACCCTGGGACTCGGGCCCGACCCCTACCGCAATGCCCTTCGCAGCGCCGCCCCCGGGACCTACCTCAGCGTCGGCGTCCTGGACCCGACCGGGACCGCCACCCCCGGTACCGGCTCCAACATCGGGCACCCGCGATCGGGCCGCCGGCTGCTTCTTTTGCGGCCAGGAGAAGCACCCGAGGTCGCGCTGCCCAGCCAGGAACTCTACCTGCTCAACCTGCAGGAAGAAAGGCCACTTCTCTAAGGCCTGCAGGAGCGGATCTTCAGAGGCCAGCAGTGCCTCATGCGAACTGTGGGGGCGGCCATCTTCTTTCAAGGCAACTGAGGCCAGCATCCCCACACGTGAGTCATGGGGGCGGCCATCTTTGATCAAGGCAACCGACCCCAATAGTGCCTCATGTGAGTTATGTGGGCAGCCATCTTCTCCGCCATTTTGTCCTACCTCGTGGGAGACGCCATTTTACCCACCACGCCCGACTGCCACCGGGCTCCCGGACCCGACGACCGCCTCGCCCGCAGAAGACAACGACTCGCTTACCTACACACTAGCCTCCGTCACTCTGGATCAAGCCCGCCCACACCACCTGTCCAAGTCGATGATGGACATCAAAGTAAACGGCCACGCCACGACCTGCCTGTTCGACAGCGGAAGCACGGAGAGCTTCATCCACCCAGACACGGTGAGCCACTACTCCCTCCCTGTCCTGCCAACGCGCAACCGAATTTCGATGGCATCGAGGTCCCACGCCACGGACATTAGCGGCTACTGTGTTGTGACCTTGTCGGTTAAGGGTACGGAGTATAAAAATTTTAAACTCCTCGTCCTCCCCCAGCTCTGCGCTGCCGTCCTACTAGGGCTGGACTTCCAATCCCACCTCCAAAGTGTAACCCTAGCATACGGTGGACCCCTCCCCCCACTCACAGTCGACAACCAGCGAATGTTAAACCGCCCACCGCGTAACACCTGCAGCCTATCCACCCTCAAGGTGCCGCCACCTTCCCTGTTCGCTAACCTCACCCCCGACTGCAAACCCGTCGCTACCAAGAGCAGGCGGTACAGCGCTGGGGACAGAGCCTTCATTAGCTCTGAGGTGCGGCGCCTCCTGAAAGAGGGCATTATCGAGGGGAGCAACAGCCCCTGGCGTGCCCAGGTCGTGGTCGTTAAGACCGGCGATAAAAATCGCCTGGTCATCGACTACAGCCAGACCATAAACAGATACACCCAGCTGGACGCATACCCCCTTCCCTGCATATCTGACATGGTCAATCAGATTGCACAATACCGCGTATTCTCGATCATCGACCTTAAGTCGGCCTACCACCAACTCCCTATCCACCCCGAGGACCGCCAGTACACCGCCTTCGAGGCGAATGGGCGCCTATACCACTTCCTTAGGGTCCCCTTCGGTGTCACCAACGGGGTCTCGGTCTTCCAAAGGGAGATGGACCGGATGGTTGACCAGAACGGACTGCAGGCCACATTCCCCTATCTAGATAACGTCACCATCTGCGGCCGCGACCGGCAGGACCATGACGTGAATCTGGAGAAATTCCTCCGTACGGCCCAACGGCTGAACCTCACCTACAATAAGGAGAAATGTGTGTTTAACACCTCGCGCCTTGCCATCCTTGGCTGTGTAGTAGAGAACGGACTCATCGGCCCCGACCCCGAAAGAATGCGCCCCCTCATGGAGCTACCCCTCCCCCACTGCCCTAAGGCACTTAAGAGAACCCTGGGGCTCTTCGCCTACTATGCCCAATGGGTGCCCAATTATGCGGACAAAGCCAGACCCCTCATGAAGTCCACATCCTTCCCCCTCACGGAGGAAGCGTGCGCGGCCTTCTCCCTCATCAAGGGAGACATAGCCAAGGCTACAATGCACGCAGTGGATGAGTCCATCCCCTTCCAAGTGGAGAGCGATGCATCCGACTTCGCCCTAGCCGCTACCCTTAACCAGGAGGGGAGGCCGGTGGCCTTCTTCTCAAGGACCCTACAGGGCCCCGAGATCCGACACTCGTCGGTCGAGAAGGAAGCCCAGGCAATTGTGGAGGCGGTACGGCGCTGGAGGCATTACCTGGCAGGCAAACGATTTACCCTCCTCACCGACCAACGTTCGGTTGCTTTCATGTTTAATAACAAGCTGAGGGGCAAAATCAAGAATGACAAGATCTTGAGGTGGAGAATCGAGCTATCCACCTACGATTATGATATCTTGTACCGGCCAGGTAAGCTGAACGAACCCCCTGATGCTCTTTCACGAATTACATGCGCCAGTGCGCATATTGATAGACTTCAGACCCTCCACAACGACCTCTGCCACCCCGGGGTCACCAGACTTTACCATTTCATTAAGGCCCGCAACCTGACCTACTGCATCGAGGAGGTCAGGACCATGACCAGGAACTGCCAGACCTGCGCCGAGTGCAAACCGCACTTCTATAGGCCGGACAGAGCAAGCCTGATCAAGGCCACCCGCCCCTTCGAGCGCCTGAGCATCGACTTTAAGGGGCCTCTACCGTCATCTGACCGCAATGTGTACTTCCTCAACATTGTTGATGAGTACTCCCGTTTCCCTTTTGCCTTCCCCTGCCCAGACATGACCAGTACCACGGTCATCAAGTGCCTGAACGACCTCTTCGCCTTGTTCGGGTTCCCGAACTATATACATAGTGACCGGGGCTCCTCCTTCATGAGCGAGGAACTCCGTCAGTTCCTACTAGCGAGAGGTATTGCAGCAAGTAGGACCACCAGCTACAACCCCCGAGGGAATGGCCAGGTGGAAAGAGAGAACGCAACGGTATGGAAGGCCGTCCTCTTAGCCTTAAAGTCTAAGGGCCTCCCAACCTCCCGCTGGCAGGAAGTCCACCCGACAGCGCTGCACTCCATCTGGTCACTACTTTGCACTGCCGTTAACGCCACCCCCCATGAACGAATGTTTGTTTTCCCCAGGAGGTCGACTACGGGAACCACTCTACCAACCTGGCTGACCTCTCCGGGGCCCGTCTTGCTGCGAAAGCACGTGAGGGCCCATAAAACGGACCCCCTGGTTGAGAGGGTGAACCTCCTGCACGCCAACCCCCAGTACGCCTACGTGGCTTACCCAGACGGGCGGGAGGACACTGTCTCCTTACGAGACCTCGCACCCTCGGGCACTCCGGAGACACCACCTTTACCCCCCCCCACCACCCCCCCAATTCCAGCCCAGGTAGACGGCATGCCGGAACCCCACGAGCCTTCGCCGACCACGCAGACACCAGCATTAACACCGGATAATGCAGCACCGCCGCTGCGACGATCGGAGAGGCTTACGAGGCCTCCGGACAGACTGACATACCAGAACTGGTAGTACACTTCACCCCGCCGGACTCAAATCTAAACAAGGGCTGAATGTGGTAAACCACTTTTATCGTTCACTATCGTTACACTATAGTTATCACTGTTGTATTGTTCTCACTGTTCTCACTGTTGTATCACTATACGAGGTCGCCTCTTGTCGCGCTGTTATACCTGGGCTGACCACCTCCGACTCCGCCCATGGCTCCAACTACCTGCCCAGGTATAAAGGTAGTCGACTGGCTGGTATTCCTCCTTGTTGGACCCGATCACCCACGAGGGTGGGCTCTGTTATTTAGTCAATAAAAACCTTTAGTTACGTTCCTAACTCGTCGCTTTTTATTGGACGAATTGATAGGTATATCACTGAATTTCTAGGCCATCGACTCTTACAGAAAAGTGCGATCAATTCTTATAGGAACGAGCGATTGATTTTTACATTAAAGTGTGAGCAATTCTTAAAGTAAAAAGCGATCGATTGTTAGAGTAAAGAGAGATCCATTCGTACAGTAAAGAGACATCGATTCTTACAGTAAAGAACAATTGATTCTTACAGTAAAGACCGATTGATTCTTACAGTAAAGACCGATTGATTCTTACAGTAAAGAAACATCGATTCTTACAGAAAATAGCGATCGATTCTTACAGTAAAGAGACATCGGCCTAGAAATTCAGTATAGCCACTTTTGGGGCGGTAAAGTCGGGCGGCCGCTAAAGTTTGCGCCCGGCGCAAAGTGGAGGCCACTTCGCCGATATTCAGTAGCTTTGGCCAAGGAGTTTGCTCGAGCACTAAAACTGGCGATGCACGGCTATCTTTAGGCGCTAAGCCGGCGGTGCAGAGTGATACCGCCGAGGCCGGGCGCAGCGCAGGTGCGGTCATTTCTTGATTGACAGCAGGCACCCTGGCGCCGGCCAGCTCTTAAAGGGGGAAGGGTCGATTGGTCTGCTGCCACGCCCTGGATACTGCAGCCCTCCAGCTAGGCCTAAACACTGCTGCTGGAGAGAAATAGCGCCAGGAAGGATGCAGAGGGCCCGTGAGCGAGCGCAGCGCTTCTCTGGCCATGATTTAAAGGTGCTGGTTAGGGCTTTGGAGAGGAGATGCCATATCTTGTTCCCGGACAGTGGCAAGAAGCCTGCCACCAGGGTGTACAGGAAAGCCTGGAGGGATGTCGCCCAGAGGGTCACAGCCACCTGCGATGTCCCCAGGACTGGTGTCCAATGCCGGAAAAAGTTTAACGACTTCACTCGGATTGTCAGGGTGAGTACCCTTTCCAGTGTCCTCCTCATCCTTGCATGTGCACCTCACATTATGGGCAAAGGGACCTCAAAGCCCTAATGGCCAGCCCTCATCCAGCAGCTATGGCACTGGCATGAACATCAATTGCACTTTCTGCACTTTACACACTGGCCAAGCTATTCGACCATGGGAGGCAGTGCATACAGCAACAGGGCACCACACTGGCCAAGCTATTCGACCATGGGAGGCAGTGCATACAGCAACAGGGCACCACACTGGCCAAGCTATTCGACCATGGGAGGCAGTGCATACAGCAACAGGGCACCACACTGGCCAAGCTATTCGACCATGGGAGGCAGTGCATACAACAACAGGGCACCACACTGGCCAAGCTATTCGACCATGGGAGGCAGTGCACACAACAACAGGGCACCACACTGTACTTAGAGGCCGTCCTTTCTCTTGCAGGCCAAGCTGGCCCAGAATCTGAGGAGCCAGACTGACACCGGGGGAGGCCGTCCCCAGTTCCAGCAGCTCAGTGACCTGGAGGAGCGCGTGGGTCGACTCATGGGTGGCCGGCTGATTGGCCCCGTTGCATGTGGAGATGCCGACCCTGTGCTGGGCCCCAATGGTAAGGACATCACCTTTTGGACCTCTCTCGTTCCCCTTGCGCTTCAGATCTACATCCTTTGCCACTGTCCGACCAATGCGCTGAATGCCACCACTCATGCCCTGTCCTCACTCTACAGCTACTCTTGTGCCTTCCTGCTTTCAGCTGGTGAGGAGGAGGTCCCTGAAGCTGCCAGTGACAGTCCCTCGGAAGAGGAGGACGAGGAGGAGCAAGAGGAAGGCGGCCCATCGGGGGAACCCTCATCCGCGCCAGGGGATGGCAATGGAGGGGACACGTCTTCCCTGCAGGAGAGCCAGGGGGAAGTGTCGGAGGGGGGTGTAGCTCCTGTGCCCAGTGGCGTCCAGCCACGCGGGAAGGGTCGGGCAGCTCGGCGGCCTTCTCCCCAGAGGGGGGAAGTGTTGCAGGGGAGTGTAGCTCCTGTGCCCAGTGGCGTCCAGCCACGCGGGAAGGGTCGGGCAGCTCGGCGGCCTTCTCCCCAGAGGGGGAAGTGTTGCAGGGGAGTGTAGTTGCTGGGCCCAGTGGCGTCCATCCACGCGGGAAGGGTCGGGCAGCTCGGCGGCCTTCTCCCCAGAGGGAGAGTCCGGCCTCCAGTCCGGAGATGGTCCTCGCCCAGGAGGTGCGCCTCCTCGATCAAATGTCCGCGGACTCGGATCGCCGGCACACCAAGTTCATGGGGGTTGTGGCACGGTTGCCTGAGGCCATCGAGTCCCTGGCTCATAGTGTGTCCGATTTCGGGACCTCACAGGCCAGGGGTTTCGAGCAACTCGGGGCAGCACAGGCCAGGGGTTTCGAGCAATTCGGGGCAGCACAGGACGCGAGTCGGGCCGAATTCAGGGCAGCACAGGACGCGAGTCGGGACGACTTCAGGGCAGCACAGGCAGCGAGTGGCCAGTTGATCAGTGGTGCCGTGCAGTCACTGGCTGGTCTGATGCGGGCACAGACCAGGGCAGTACGGGCACTCACTGCTGCCACACTCGCTGTGTCAGCCAGGCATCGCCAGGGCACCCGCCGCGCTGCAGCAGCACAGCGGTCTGGCCTTCAGCAGATTGCTGCGCTTGCTGCAGTGCCAGCCCGGCCGAGTGCCAGGGTCTCAGGCGAGCAGCGAGCGCCTGGCATCAGCCAGCTTGCCCCCATTGCTGCAGCCGCCACTGCCACTCCCCCAGCAAAGCTGCCACGAGCTGCTGGAGAGACTGATGCTGCCCAGCCACAGCTGCAGCAGTCAGCAGCCGGCCCCTCGAGGGCCAGAGCTCGTCTAGGCCGACCCCCAAGGGCATCTGCCGTCACGCCATGTGCCCCTCAGGAGCCTTCCCCCAGCCTTGCAGCACCCACAGGGCCCAGGTTGAGGCGGAGCAGCAGGTTGGCCAGGGGCCGGAAAAGGCTGGACAAGGACTCGCCCTCTCGGCACACAAAGTAGAGGGTGTTGCCAAATGTTTTTTTATATGGGAGTGGTTGTGTTGTCTATGAGGGTGGTTGTTTTGGTAAGGCCGAGGATGAAGGCCATTTGGATGGAAAAGTTTTGTTATTCCTCCCCAGTTTGTGGGAGTGAGTCATGTGTTTGACTGTTTTTTGGGGGTGTTGTCTGTTTTTGGGTTTCATGTGGGAAGGGCCCTGAGTTTGTTCAATAAAGCTTTTTCTTTATTCAGCTTGTCCATGTTTGATGTTTGAAGTGGTTGTTGCGTTAACCGGCTGAGGGCTTGCGGAGCAGCTGCATTCATGTCCCTTCATTGCCACAAGCCATTCCCTGACAGGGGGCCTAGAAGTGTCGTTCAATAAGCCGCCGACGGACGGCCCTTGTACCTTGTGGCTCCCTCCTGGGCTGGTACTCCTCCTCCTCCTCCTCCTCCTCCTCATCGTCCTCCTGCTCCTCCTCCTGAGGTGGTGGTCCAACGTGAGGTGGCAGTGCCTGAGTCCTGCGGATAGCCAGTTTGTGCAGCATGCAGCGAACGACGACGAACTGGGAGACTCTATCCGGCGAATACTGCAGAGATCCGCCGGAGCGATCCAGGCAGCGGAACCGTTGCTTGAGGACGCCAATCGTTTGCTCTATGATGTTCCTTGTGGCTTGATGGCTTTCGTTGTATGCCTCCTCAGCAGGGGTCCTGGGCGCGCGGAGCGGGGTCATGAGCCATGTACACAAAGGATAGCCTTTGTCCCCGATAAGCCATCCTCTTGGGGGAGGCTGTGCCTGGAACATGTCAGCCACAGTAGTCTGTCGCAGGATAAAGGCATCGTGGCTGCTGCCTGGAAAGCGGGCATTGACAGCTAGGATGCGCTGCCTGTTGTCACACACCAGCTGTACATTGAGGGAATGGTAGCCCTTCCGGTTGCGGTAATCCTCGGCATTGTCGATAGGTGCCCGCAAAGCCACATGCGTGCAGTCAATGGCGCCCTGCACCATGGGGAAGTCCACGATCCTCGCAAATCCGACAGCACGCTGCTCCTGCCTCTCCAGGGTCATGGGGAAGGAGATGAATTGGTGTCTCCTTGTGAAAAGGGCATCGGTGACCGGCCGGATGCAGCGATGCACGGCGAACTGGGATATGTTAGCTATGTCCCCAGCAGCGGCTTGGAAGGAGCCGCTTGCATAAAAGTTCAGAGCCACCGTGACCTTCACTTCCACCGACAGAGACGTCCTGCACATCAGCTGTGGACGCAGATCTCTGTGAAGCAGCTGGCAGATCTCTGCAACCACCTCCCTTCTGAAGCGCAGCCTCTTAACACAATGCGCGGCAGTCATGGTGAGATAGGACACCTGCTGGTGGTATTCCCTGAGTGGGTAAGGCCTACGTTGCCGACGCCTGATGGCCCCTCTGCGTCTAGGCATGGCTGCCCCTCTCACACAGCGTCTGCGAGCCCTTCGCACATAATGCTGGAACTGAGGGTTGGCACCCCATGCAGCCCCCATAATATACTGGCAAACAATGAAATCACAATGAGGCAAATTTCCAAGCTCTGGCCAGAAGCCAAAAATACCTCTCCTATGTTGGGCCAAATCAGTAAGGTCTCTTCCTTGGTCTCTGTCCAGAAATCCGTTGCACAAAAGTCATTGCAGCAAAATGGCTGGCCTTTATAGTTCAGTGTAAGTGCCCTTTAATTAGCGCTCCCCGAGGCCCGCAGGGCCTCTGCTGCGTTCCACTTCACAGTTCTTAGCACCGCCACGCCCACATTGGGCGGGCGCGACTGAAGTTCCGGTTTGGGGCGCACAAAGGGCGTTGCATGACGAAATGACGTAATAAGCTGCGCGCGCAGCTGAGCGCACGCAAACACTTTGCGCAGGCACTAAATGTCTACTGAAGTTGGGCGTAGGCGCAGATCGCGCTGCGCCCGGCCGCTAAGTGCCTAGCGCTCGAAGTCTACTCCTCTTAAGGCGCTAACGGCTGGCGCACACAACTGAATTTCTAGGCCATCAACCCTTACAGAAAAGTGCGAACGATTCTTACAGTAAAAAGCGATCGATTGTTACAGTAAAGAGTGATCGATTCTTACAGTAAAGAGACATCAATTCTTACAGAAAAGAGCGAACGATTCTTACAGAAAAGAGCGTTCAATTTGATGTGTCTCAATAATTCCGAGACTCGATGTTAGCGAAACAAAACAAGGCTTTTATTAACTTAGAAAGTAACACGTAAGAGAGAGAGGTATCTTCCTTCTGGAGACTGAGGCCAGGCTGAGCTAGCTTACAAAAGGGGCCAGGTATGGGCGGAGCCCTACACACACAGCACATTCCAGCACATTCCAATAAACAATACAATGAGGACTGGGGGAAGGGAAATGACACTGAAACCGACCACAGTCACAGGCAGTGATGAATGGAATATTTCATCACACAATTCTTACAGTAAAAAGCGATCAATTCGTACAGTAAAGAGCGATTGATTCTTACAGTAAAGAGCGAACGATTCTTACAGTAAAGAGACATCGATTCTTACATTAAAGAGCGATCGATTCTTACAGTAAAGAGACATCGATTCTTACAATAAAGAGCGATCGATTCTTACAGTAAAGAGACATCGATTCTTACATTAAAGAGCGATTGATTCTAACAGTAAAGAGCGAACGATTCTTACAGTAAAGAGACATCGATTGTTACAGTAAAGAGTGATCGATTCTTACAGTAAAGAGCGATCGATTCTTACATTAAAGAGCGACCGATTCTTACAGAAAAGAGCGATTGATTCTGACAGTAAAGTGTGATCGATTCTTACAGTAAAGAGACATTGATTCTTACAGAAAATTGCAATCGATTCTTACAGAAAAGAGCGATTGATTCTTACAGTAAAGAGCGATTGATTCTTACAGTAAAGAGGCATTGATTCTTACAGAAAAGTGCGATCGATTCTTACCGAAAAGAGCGATCGATTCTTACAGTAAAGAGCGATCGATTCTTACCGAAAAGAGTGATCGATTCTTACAGTAAAGAGCGATCGATTCTTACAGAAAAGTGCGATCGATTCTTACAGGAACGAGTGATTGATTTTTACATTAAAGAGTGAGCAATTCTTACAGTAAAGAACAATCGATTCTTACAGTAAAGACCGATTGATTCTTACAGTAAAGAAACATCGATTCTTACAGTACAGAGCAATCCATTTTTACAGTAAAGAGACATCGATTCTTACAGTAAAGAACAATCGATTCTTACAGTAAAGACCGATTGATTCTTACAGTAAAGAAACATCGATTCTTACAGGAAAGAGTGATCATTTTGTAGAGTAAAGAGTCATCGATTCTAACGGAAAAGAGAGATCAATTCTTACAGTAAAGAGATATCGATTCTTACAGAAAAGAGCGATTGATTCTTACAGTAAAGAGACATCGATTCTTACAGTAAAGAGTGATCGATTCTTACAGTAAAGAGCGATCGATTCTTACAGTAAATAGACATCGATTCTTACACTAAAGAGCAATCGATTCTTACAGTAAAGAGACATCGATTCTTACAGTAAAGAGTGATCGATTCTTACAGTAAAGAGCGATCGATTCTTACATTAAAGAGCGATCGATTCTTACAGTAAAGAGACATCGATTCTTACAATAAAGAGTGATTGATTCTTACAGTAAAGCGTAATTGATTCTTATAGTAAAGAGTGATGAATTCTTACAGTAAGGAGCCATCAATTCTTACAGTAAAGAGCCATTGATTCTTACAGTATAGAGCCATTGATTCTTACAGTAAAGAGCCATTGATTCTTACAGTAAAGAGCCATCGATTCATACAGTAAAGAGCCATTGATTCTTACAGTAAAGAGCCATCGATTCTTACAGTAAAGAGCGATCAATTCTTACAGAAAAGAGGCATCGATTCTTAAAGTAAAGAGCGATCGATTCTTACAGAGAAGAGCGATCGATTCTTACAGTAAAGAGTGCTCGATTGTTACATTAAAGAGACATTGATTCTTACAGAAAAGTGCGATCGATTCTTACAGAAAAGAGCGATCGATCCTTACAGTAAAGAGCGATCGATTCTTACAGTTAAGAAACATTGGCCTAGAAATTCAGTATAGCCAGTTTTGGGGCGGTAAAGTCGGGCGGGCGCTAAAGTTTGCGCCCGCCGGAAAGTGGAGGCCACTTCGCCGATATTCAGTAGCTTTGGCCAAGGAGTTTGCTCGAGCGCTAAAACTGGCGTTGCACCCCTATCTTTAGGCACTAAGCCGGCGGTGCAGACTGATACCGCCGAGGCCGGGTGCAGCGCAGTTGCGGTCATGTTTTGATTGACAGCAGACACCCTGGCGCCGGCCAGCTCTTAAAGGGGGAAGGGTCGACTTGGTCTGCTACCACGCCCTGGATACTGCAGCCCTCCAGCTAGGCCTAAACACTGCTGCTGGAGAGAAATAGCGCCAGCAAGGATGCAGAGGGCCCGTGAGCGAGCGCAGCGCTTCTCTGCCCATGATTTGAAGGTGCTGGTTAGGGCTTTGGAGAAGAGAAGAGATATCTTGTTCCCGGACAGTGGCAAGAAGGCTCCCAAGAGGCTGTACAGGAGAGCCTGGAGGGAAATCGGCCAGAGGGTCACAGCCAACAGCGATGTCCCCAGGACTGGTGACCAATGCCGGAAAAAGTTTAACGACCTCACTCGGTTGGTCAGGGTGAGTACCCTTTCCAGTGTCCTTCTCATCCTTGCATGTGCACCTCACATTATGGGCAAAGGGACCTCAAAGGCCTAATGGCCAGCCCTCCTCCAGCAGCTATGGCACTGGCATGAACATCAATAGCACTTTCTGCACTTTACACACTGGCCAAGCTATTCGACCATGGGAGGCAGTGCACACAACAACAGGGCACCACACTGGCCAAGCTATTCGACCATGGGAGGCAGTGCACACAACAGGGCACCACACTGGCCAAGCTATTCGACCATGGGAGGCAGTGCACACAACAACAGGACACCACACTGTACTTAGAAGCCGTCCTTTCTCTTGCAGGCCAAGCTGGCCGAGAATCTGAAGAGCCGGACTGTCACCGGGGGAGGCCGTGCCCAGTTCCAGGAGCTCAGTGACCTGGAGGAGCGCGTGGGTCGACTCATGGGTGCCCGGGTGATTGGCCCCGTTGCAATTGGAGATGCCGACCCTGTGCTGGGCCCCAATGGTAAGGACATGACCGTTTGGACCTCTCTCGTTCCCCTTGCGCTTCAGATCTACATCCTTTGCCACTGTCCGACCAATGCGCATAATGCCACCACTCATGCCTCCCTCGCTGACGCACTGTCCTCACTCTAAAGCTACTCTTGTGCCTTCCTGCTTTCAGCTGGTGAGGAGGAGGTCCCTGAAGCTGCGAGTGTCAGTCCCTCGGAAGAGGAGGACGACGAGGAGCAAGAGGAAGGCGGCACATCGGGGGAACCCTCATCCGCGCCAGGGGATGGCAATGGAGGGGAGACCTCTTGCCTGGAGGAGAGCCAGGGGGATGTGTTGCAGGGGGGTGTAGCTCCTGGGCCCAGTGGCGTCCAGCCACGTGGGAAGGGTCGGGCAGCACGGCTGCCTTCTCCCCAGAGGGGGGAAGTGTTGCAGGGGAGTGTAGCTCCTTTGCCCAGTGGCATCCTGCCACGCGGGAAGGGTCGGGCAGCTCGGCGGCCTTCTCCCCAGAGGGAGAGTCCGGCCTCCAGTCCGGAGACGGTCCTCGCCCAGGAGGTGCGCCTCCTTGATCAAATGTCCACGGACTCGGATCGTCACCACACCGAGTTCATGGGGGTTGTGGCACGGTTGCCTGAGGCCATTGAGTCCCTGTCTCATAGTGTGGCCGATTTCGGGGCCTCACAGGCCAGGGGTTTCGAACAACTCGCGGCAGCACAGGCCAGGGGTCTCGAACAATTCGGGGCATCACAGGACGCGAGTCGGGCAGAATTCAGGGCATCACAGGACGCGAGTCGGTCCGAATTCAGGGCAGCACAGGCAGCGAGTGGAGAGTTGACGAGTGGTGCCGTGCAGTCACTGGCTGGTCTGATGCGGGCACAGACCAGGGCAGTACGGGCACTCACTGCTGCCACACTCGCTGTGTCACGCACGCATCGCCAGGGCACCCGCCGCGCTGCTGCAGCACAGCGGTCTGGCCTTCACCAGATTGCTGCGCTTGCTGCAGTGCCAGCCCGGCCGACTGCCAGTGTCTCTGGCGACCAGCGAGCGCCTGGCATCAGCCAGCTTGCCCCCATTGCTGCAGCCACCACTGCCACTCCCCCAGCAAAGCTGCCACGAGCTGCTGGAGAGACTGATGCTGCCCAGCCACAGCTGCAGCAGTCAGCAGCCGGCCCCTCCAGGGCCGGAGCTCGTCTAGGCCGACCCCCAAGGGCATCTGCCGTCACGCATTGTGCCCCTCAGGAACCTTCCCCCAGCCTTGCAACACCCACAGGGCCCAGGTTGAGGCGGAGCAGCAGGTCGGGCAGGGGCCGGAAAAGCCTGGACAAGGACTCGCCCTCTCGGCGCACAAAGTAGAGTGTGTTGCCAAATGTTTTTTTATATGGGGGTGTTTGTGTTCTGTATGGGGGGGGTTTATTTTGGTAAGGCCGAGGATGAAGGCAAATGTTTTTTTATATGGGGGTGTTTGTGTTCTGTATGGGGGGGTTTGTCTTGGTAAGGCTGAGGATGAAGGCCATTTGGATGGACAAGTTTTGTTATTCCTCCCCAGGTTGTGGGAGTGAGATATGTTTTTGACTGTTTTTTGGGGGTCTTGTCTGTTTTTGGGTTTCATGTGGGAAGGGCCCTGAGTTTGTTCAATAAAGCTTTTTATTTATTCAGCTTGTCCATGTGTGATGTTTCAAGTGGTTGTTGCGTTAACCGGCTGAGGGCTTGCGGAGCGGCTGCATTCATGTGCCTTCATTGCCACAAGCCATTCCCTGACAGGGTGCCGAGAAGTGTCGTTCAATAAGCCGCCGACGGACGGCCCTTGGACCTTGTGGCTCCCTCCTGGGCTGGTACTCCTCCTCCTCCTCCTCCTCCTCCTCATTGTCCTCCTGCTCGTCCTCCTGAGGTGGTGGTCCAACGTGAGGTGGCAGTGCCTGAGTCCTGCAGATAGCCAGGTTGTGCAGCGTGCAGCAAACGACGACGAACTGGGAGACTCTATCCGGCGAATACTGTAGAGATCCGCCGGAACGATCCAGGCAGCGGAACCGTTGCTTGAGGACGCCAATCGTTTGCTCTATGATGTTCCTTGTGGCTTGATGGCTTTCGTTGTATGCCTCCTCAGCAGGGGTCCTGGGCGCGCGGAGCGGGGTCATGAGCCATGTACACAAAGGATAGCCTTTGTCCCCGATAAGCCATCCTCTTGGGGGAGGCTGTGCCTGGAACATGTCAGCCACAGTAGTCTGGTGCAGGATAAATGCATCGTGGCTGCTGCCTGGAAAGCGGGCATTGACAGCTAGGATGCGCTGCCTCTGGTCACACACCAGCTGTACATTGAGGGAATGGTAGCCCTTCCGGTTGCGGTAATCCTCGGCATTGTCGATAGGTGCCCGCATAGCCACATGCGTGCAGTCAATGGCGCCCTGCACCATGGGGAAGTCGGCGATCCTCGCAAATCTGACTGCACGCTGCTCCTGCCTCTCTAGGGTCATGGGGAAGGAGATGAATTGGTGTCTCCTTGCGAAAAGGGCATCGGTGACGTGCCGGATGCAGCGATGCACGGCGAACTGGGAGAAGTTCGCTATGTCCCCAGCAGCGGCTTGGAAGGAGCCGCTTGCATAAAAGTTCAGAGCCACCGTGACCTTCACTTCCACCGACAGAGACGTCCTGCACATCAGCTGTGGACGCAGATCTCTGTGAAGCAGCTGGCAGATCTCTGCAACCACCTCCCTTCTGAAGCGCAGCCTCTTAACACAATGCGCGGCAGTCATGGTGAGATAGGACACCTGCTGGCGGTATTCCCTGAGTGGGTAAGACCTACGTTGCCGACGCCTGATGGCCCCTCTGCGTCTAGGCATGGCTGCCCCTCTCACACAGCGTCTGCGAGCCCTTCGCACATAATGCTGGAACTGAGGGTTGGAACCCCATGCAGCCCCCATAATATACTTGCAAACAGTGAAATCACAATGAGTCAAATTTCCAAGCTCTGGCCAGAAGCCAAAAATACCTCTCCTATGTTGGCCCAAATCAGTAAGGTCTCTTCCTTGGTCTCTGTCCAGAAATCCGTAGCACTAAAGTCATTGCAGCAAAATGGCTGGCCTTTATAGTTCAGTGTAAGTGCCCTTTAATTAGCGCTCCCTGAGGCCCGCAGGGCCTCTGCTGCGTTCCACTTCACAGTTCTTAACAGCGCCACGCCCACATTGGGCGGGCGCCACTGAAGTTCCGGTTTGGGGCGCACAAACGGCGTTGCACGACGAAATGAATTCATAAGCTGCGCGCGCAGCTGAGCGCGAGCAAACAGTTTGCGCCGGCGCTAAATGTCAACTGAAGTTGGGCGTAGGCGCAGATCGGTCTGCGCCCGGGCGCTAAGTGCCTAGCGCTCGAGATCTACTCCTCTTATGGCGCTAACGGCTGGCGAACGCAACTGAATTTCTAGGCCATTGATTCTTACAGAAAATAGCGATCAATTCTTACAGAAAATAGCGATCGTTTCCTACAGTAAAGAGACATCGGCCTAGAAATTCATTGTAGCCACTTTTGGGGCGGTAAAGTCGGGCGGCCGCTAAAGTTTGCGCCCGGCGTAAAATCGAGGCCACTTCTCCGATATTCATTAGCTTCGCCCTAAGAGTTTGCTCGAGCGCTAAAACTGGCGCTGCACGCCTCTCTTTAGGCGCTAAGCCGGAGGTGCTGAGCGAGAGCGCCGAGGCCGGGCGCAGCGCAGGTGCGGCCATCTCGTGATTGACAGCAGACACCCTGGCGCCGGCCAGCTCTTAAGGGGGAAGGGTCGACTTGGTCTGCTGCCACGCCCTGGATAGTGGAGCCCTCCAGCTAGGCCTGAACACTGCTGCTGGACCCAAATAGCACCTGAAGCCATGCAGAAGGCCCGTGAACGAGCGCAGCGCTTCTCAGAGCATGATCTGAGTGTGCTGGTTGCTGGTGTGGAGAAGAGGCGCCATATTTTGTACCCGGACAATGGCAGGAAGGCGCCAGTCCGCATCTACCGGAGAGCCTGGAGGCATGTCGCCAGCAAGGTGTCAGCCAACAGTGAGGTCCCCAGGACCGGTGTCCAATGCCGCAAAAAGTTTAATGACCTCACTCGGATTGTCAGGGTGAGTACCCTTTCCAGTGACCTCCTCATCCTTGCATGTGCACCTCACATTGTGGGCAAAGGGACCTGAAAGCCCTAATGGCCAGCCCTCATCCAGCAGCTATGGGACAGGCATGAACATCAATTGCACATTCTGCACTTAACACACTGGCCAAGCTATTCCACCATGGGAGGCAGTGCACACAAGATCAGGGCGACACGCTGGCCAGGCTATTACGCCATGGGAGGCAGTGCACACAAGATCAGGGCGACACACTGGCCAGGCTATTCCACCATGGGAGGCAGTGCACACAAGATCAAGGCGACACACTGGCCAGGCTATTCCACCATGGGAGGCAGTGCACACAAGATCAGGGCGACACACTGGCCAGGCTATTCCACCATGGGAGGCAGTGCACACAAGATCAGGGCGACACACTGTACTTAGAGGCCGTCCTTTCTCTTGCAGGCCAAGCTGGCCAATAATAAGAAGAGCCGGACTGCGACTGGGGGAGGTCGACCCCAGATCCAGCCGCTGACCGAGCTGCAACATCGCGTGGAGCACATCATGGGTGGCCGGGTGATTGGCCCCGTTGCATGTGGAGATGCCGACCCTGTTCTGGGCACCAATGGTAAGGACATCACCCTTTGGACCTCTCTCGTCCCACTTGCACATCAGATCTACATCCTTTGCCACTGTCCGACCAATGCGCTGAATGCCACCACTCATGCATCCCTCGCTGACGCCCTCTCCTCACTCTAAAGCTACTCTTGTGCCTTCCTGCTTTCAGATGGTGAGGAGGAGGTCCCTGAACTTGCCAGTGACAGCCCCTCAGAAGAGGAGGAGGAGGAGGAGCAAGAGGAAGGTGGCCCATCAGGGGAACCCTCAGCCGTGGCAACCCATGCGAATGTAGGGGACATGTCTTCCCTGGAAGGGAGCGTGGCGGAAGTGTCGGAGGGGAGGGGAGCTCATGGGACCTGCGGCATGCAGAAATGCGGGAGGGGGGTGGAAGCTCGGCGGCCTTCTCCCCAGAGGGGGGAAGGGTCGGAGGGGAGTCCAATTGCTGGGCCCAGCGGCGTCCAGCAACACAGGAAGGGTCGGCCAGCTCAGCGGCCTTCTCCCCAGAGGGAGAGTCCGGCCTCCAGTCTGGAGATTGTCTTCGCCGAGGAGATGGAACGCCTCGAGGACTTCTCCGCGGACTCGGAGCGCCGGCACACGGAGCTCATGGGGGTAGTGGCACGGTTGCCTGAGGCCATCGAGTCCCTCTCTCGGTGTATGACCGACGTCGGGGCCTCACAGGCCATCAGTTTGGCGGCATTCGGGGCAGAGCAGGCAGCGAGTCGGGCGGCATTCGGGGCAGCTCAGGCAGCGAGTGGGCAGCTGATCAGTGGTGCCATCCAGTCACTGGGTGCTCTGATGAGGTCACTGAACAGGTCAACACGGGCACTCACTGCTGCCACACTCGCTGTGTCAGCCAGGCATCGCCAGGGCACCCGGCGCGCTGCAGCAGCACAGCGGTCTGTCCCTCGGCAGATTGGTGTGCATGCTGCAGTGCTGGCCCGGGCAAGTGCCAGTGTCTCAGGCGACCAGCGAGCGCCTGCCATCCACCAGCTTGCCCCCATTCCTCTAGCCGCCACTGCCACTCCCCCAGTGGAGCTGCCAGGAGCTGCTGCAGCGACTGATGCTGGCCAGCCACAGCTGCAGCATTCAACAGCCGCCCGCTCGACGGCCAGATCTCGACTAGGCCGACCCCCAAGGGCATCTGCCGTCACGACATGTGCCCCTCTGGAGCCTGCCCCCAGCCTTGCAGCAGCCAATGGCCTTACTTTGAGGAGGAGCAGCAGGGCGGGCAGCGGCCACACAAAGATGGCCAAGGCATCGCCCTAGCGGGCCAAAAAGTCGAATGTGTGGCCAGTTGTGTTTGTTTTTTGAGGCCAAGAATTGGATGTTTGTTTTTTGAGGCCGAGAATTGGATGTTTGTTTTTTGAAGGCCGAGAATTGGATGTTTGTTTTTTGAAGGCCGAGGATGTGATGTTTGTTTTTTACGAAGGCCGAGGATGACGGCCATTTTAGTTGCACTGTTTTGTTAATCCTCTCCAGGTAGTGGGAGCGAGTAATGTGTTTGAGTGTTTTTTGGGGGTTTCATCTGTTTTTGGTTTTCATGTGGGAAGGGCCCTGAGTTTGTACAATAAAGCATTTTATTTATTAACATTGTCCATGTTTGATCTTTGAAGTGTTTGTTGCCTTAACCGGCTTAGGGCTTGTGGAGCAGCTGCAATCATGTTCTTTCATTGGCACAAGCCATTCCCTGACAGGGGGCCTAGAAGTGACGTTCAATAAGCCGCCGACGGGCGGCCCTTGGACCTTGTGCCTCCCTCCTGGGCTGGTACTCCTCGTCCTCCTCCTCCTCATGCTCCTCCTGCTCCTCCTCCTGAGGTGGTGGTCCAACGTGAGGTGGCAGTGCCTGAGTCCTGCGGATAGCCAGGTTGTGCAGCATGCAGCAAACGACGACGAATTGGGAGACTCGCTCCTGCGAATACTGGAGGGCTCCCCCGGAGCGATCGAGACAGCGGAACCGTTGCTTGAGGACGCCGATTGTTTGTTCTATGATGTTCCTAGTCGCTTGATGGCTCTTGTTGTATGCCTCTTCAGCAGGGGTCGTGGGCGCACGGAGCGGGGTCATGAGCCAGGTACACAAAGGATAGCCTTTGTCTCCGATAAGCCATCCTCTTGGGTGAGGCTGTGCCTGGAACATGTCAGCCACAGTTGACTGTCGCAGGATAAAGGCATCGTGGCTGCTGCCTGGAAAGCGGGCATTGACAGCTCGGATGCGCTGCCTGTGGTCACACACCAGCTGTACGTTGAGGGAATGGTAGCCCTTTCGGTTGCAGTAATCCTCGGCATGCTCCAATGGTGCCCGCAAAGCCACATGCGTGCAGCCAATGGCGCCCTGCACCATGGGGAAGCCCGCTATTCTTGCAAATCCCACTGCATGCTGCTGCTGCTTGTCCAGGGTCATGGGGAAGGAGATGAATTGATGTCTCCTTCTGAAAAGGGCTTCGGTCACCTGGCGGATGCAGCAATGCATGGCGAACTGGGAGATGTTAGCGATGTCCCCAGCAGCGGATTGGAAGGAGCCGGTGGCATAGAAGTTGAAAGCCACCGTCACCTTCACTGCCACTGACAGAGACGTCCTGCGCATCAGCTGTGGCTGCAGATCTCTGTGAAGCAGCTGGCAGATGTCTGCAACCACCTCCCTTCTGAATCGCAGCCTCCTAACACACATCGCGGCAGACATGGTCAGATAGGAGGACTGCTGGCGGTATACCCTGGGTGGGTAAGGCCTCAGTTGGCGACGCCTGTTGCCCCCTCTGCGTCTAGCCAGGGCTGCCACTCTCTCACGGCGTCTGTAAGCCCTTCTGGCATAAGGCTGAAATTCAGCGTCGGCACCCAATGCAGCCCCCATTATATGCTGGCAAACACTGAGCTCTCAATGAAGGCAAAGATAATTGCTAAGCTCTGGCCTGAGCCAAAAATACCTGTCCTAGTGTTGGTCCAAACCAGTAAACTCTCCTCCTTGGTCTCTCTCCAAAAAACCGTTGCACAAGAGTGAATGCTGCAAAATGGCTGGCCTTTATAGTGCAGGGTAAGTGCCCTTTAATTAGCGCTCCCCGCGGCCTGCCTCGGCTGTGTACCGTTCCACTTCACAGTCGTTAGGGCCGCCCGGCGCACAATGGCCCGGCGCGAGTGAAGTTCCGGTTCGGGGTGCACAAAGGGCGTTGCATGACGCAATGACGTCATGATCTGCGCGCGCAGCAGGGCGCATGCTAAGACTTTGCGCCGGCGCTAAATGTGTACTGAAGTTGGGGCGAGGCGCAGATCGCGCTGCGCCCGGGCGCTAAGCGCCTAGCGCTCGAGATCTACTCCTCCTAAGGCGCTAACGGCTGGCGCGCCCAACTGATTTTCTAGGCCATCGACTCTTACAGAAAAGTGCGATTGATTCTTATAGTAAAGAGCGATCGATTTTTACATTAAAGAGTGAGCAATTCTTACAGTAAAGAGCGATTGATTCTTACAGTAAAGAGACATCAACTCTTACAGAAAAGCGCGATCGATTCTTACAGGAAAGAGCGATCGATTTTTACATTAAAGAGTCAGCAATTCTTACAGTAAACAGCGATTGATTCTTACAGTAAAGAAACAACGATTCTTACAGTAAAGAGCAATCCATTCTTACAGTAAAGAGACGTCGATTCTTATAGTAAAGAGCGATCGATTCTTACAGTAAAGACCTATCGATTCTTACAGTAAAGAGACATCGATTCTTACAGTAATGAGCGATCGTTTCTTACAGTAAAGAGACATCGACTCTTACAGAAAAGTGCGATCGATTCTTATAGGAAAGAGCGATCGATTTTTACATTAAAGAGTGAGCAATTCTTACAGTAAAGAGCGATCGCTTCTTACAGAAAAGACATCAATTCTTACAGTAAAGAGCGATCGATTCTTACAGTAAAGAAACAACGATTCTTACAGTGAAGAGCAATCCATTCTTACAGTAAAGAGACATCGATTCTTACAGTAAAGAGCGATCGATTCTTACAGTAAAGACTGATGTGCCATCAATAACTCAAAGACAAGAAGTTAAAGGATTCAACTGAAGGCTTTTAATCACTAAGAACATTGCACGTCATTCCACATCAGATTCGTCTGGCAGAATGACTCATACAGCTCTTGAGACCTTTATATGACAAAAGACAGGGGCGGAGCCAATACACACAATAGGGGAAAAGGGGGCGGTACACACAATACAATGCAGGTAAAACACAGGGGCTGATGAAGACATATATTTCATCACATTCACCCCTTCTACAGATTTAGTCTGTCCGGGGGTGTGATAGTCCTTCCTGAACGTCGCAACAGTACCTCGGGTTCCGACCAGAGTCCGTGGTGCCCTCCTGGGCATACCCATGTGTTGGGGGTGTTGCAGGTACTTCTGGGGGTGGTGAGGATACCTCTGGGGATGGTGGAGGTTCTTCTGGGGGAGGTGAGGATGGGTCGTCGTCGCTTACTGCCGAGGCGAGGTCCTTTATGGACACGGTGTCCTCACGCCCGTCGGCGTGCTTGACGTACACCTACTGTGGGTTTGCGTGGAGTAGGTGTACTGCCTCCACGAGGGGATCCATTTTGTGGCCCCTCACATGCTTCCGTAATAGGACTGTCCCTGGGGTGGAGAGCCACGAAGGTAGGGACACTCCCGAGGTTGATTTGCGGGGAAAAACAAACATCTTCTCGTGAGGAGTGGCGTTAGTAACAGTACACAGTAGCGACCTTATCGATTGGAGTACATCTGGGAGGACCTCTTGCCAGCGGGATGTAGGGAGGCCTTTAGACCTTAGTGCTAAGGTGACCGCCTTCCACACCGTCGCGTTCTCCCTCTCCACTTGCCCATTACCCCGGGGGTTATAACTAGTGGTCCGACTCGTGGCTATCCCCTTCGACAGCAGGTATTGGCGCAGTTCGTCGCTCATGAACGACGCCCCCCTGTCAGTGTGGATGTAGTTCAGCATGCCGAACGTGCAAAACAGGCTGCCGAGGCACTTGATGACCGTGGCACTGGTCATGTCTGGGCAGGGGTACGCGAATGGGAAGCGGGAGCACTCGTCCACAATGTTGAGAAAGTACACATTGCGGTCGGTGGAGGGGAGTGGTCCCTTGAAATCTAAGCTCAGGCGCTCGAATGGCCGTGTCGCTTTGATCAGGTGGGCTCGGTCGGGCCTGTAATAACGGGGCTTGCATTCCGCACAGGTGCGGCAGTCCCTGGTCATAGATCGGACCTCCTCTATGGAATAGGGCAGGTTACGGGATTTTATAAAGTGAAATAGCCAGGTGACCCCCGGGTGGCAGAGGCAATTGTGGAGGCCCTGTAGCCTGTCCCCCTGGATGCTGGCACACATCCCTCATGATAGGGCATCGGGGGATTCGTTGAGGGCCCCCGGCCTATATATCATGTGATACTCAAACGTGGAGAGTTCGATCCGCCACCTGAGAATTTTGTCGTTCTTGATCTTCCCCCTCTGTTTGTTGTTAAACGTGAAGGCTACCGACCGCTGGTCGGTAAGCAGGGTGAAGCGTTTGCCGGCTAGGTAGTGCCTCCAGTGCCGCACTGCCTCCACTATGGCCTGGGCCTCCTTCTCTACCGAGGAGTGCCTGATCTCGGGCCCTTGGAGGGTTCTTGAGAAAAAGGCTTCGGGCCGCCCATCCTGGTTGAGGGTGGCTGCTAAAGGGAAGTCGGTCACATCGCTTTCGACCTGGAAAGGGATGTTTTCGTCCACTGCCCGCAGCGCGGCCTTCTCAATGTCGTGTTTAATGCTGTTGAAGGCGGCGTGGGCCTCGGCCGTGAGCAGGAAGGACATTGATTTCAGGAGGGGACGGGCCTTGTCGGAATAATTGGGGACCCATTGGGCGTAATAGGAGAAAAACCCCAGGCACCTTTTCAGGGCCTTGGGAGTGTTTGGTAGGGGTAGCTCCCGTAGGGGGCGCAATCGGTCGGGGTCCGGACCGATTTCCCCGTTATCCACCACGCAGCCCAGGATACAGAGGCGCGTGGTGCTAAAGACACACTTATCCTCGTTGTAGGTGAGATTGAGTCTGAGGGCGGTTTTCAGAAATCTCGCGAGGTGCGAGTCGTGGTCTTGCTGGTCGTGGCCGCAGATGGTGACGTTGTCTAGGTATGGATAGGTGGCTGTTAACTGGTTCTCATCGACCATGCGGTCCATCTCCCGCTGGAAGACCGAGACCCCATTCGTTACCCCAAAGGGGACTCTGAGGAAGTGGTAGAGGCGTCCGTTCGCCTCGAAGGCAGTGTATGGACGGTCCTCCGGCCTAATGGGGAGCTGGTGGTATGCCGATTTTAGGTCGATGGTGGAAAACACCCGGTATTGCGCAATTTGGTTAACCATATCCACTATGCGGGGCAGAGGGTAGGCGTCTAGCTGGGTGTATAGATTAACCGTCTGGCTATAATCTATCACCATCCGCTTCTTTTCGCTACCCTTAACTACCACTACCTGGGCGCGCCACGGGCTGGTACTGCATTCGATGATACCCTCCCGCTTGAGTCTTTCTACTTCAGACGCAATGAACCGTCTGTCCTCCCAGCTGTACCGCCTACTCTTGGTCGCTATGGGTCGACAGTTGGGTGCGAGGTTGGCGAACAGAGAGGGCGGCTTGACCTTCAGGGTAGCCAGACCGCACACTGTGAGGGGCGGCTGGGACCCACCGTAGGTAAGCGTGATACTTTGGTGGTGGCACTGGAAGTCCAGACCCAGGATCACGCTCACACAGAGATCTGGCATTATCAACAGTTTAAAATCTCTGTAATCAGTGCCTTTTACCGACAACGTAACCACGCAGAAACCTGTAATTTTTGAGGTATGAGTCTTATCAGCCATGGCGATTTTGCTCTGTGTAGGGACTATCGTTAGTGAAAGTCGTTTTACCAGGTTAGGATGAATAAAGCTTTCGGTGCTCCCGCAGTCAATCAAGCATTTAACCTTGTTCCCGTTTACCTCTATGTCCATCATCAATCTAGACAACGGATGCAGCCTGGATTGATCCACTGTGATCGAGGCCACCAGTGGGTCCTGGAGGTCCGTGTAGTCGGGGCAAGATGGTGGACTCCATGAGGGTGGACAAGATGGCATCCAAGATGGCCGCCCCCACGGCGCGCACGTGGCGGTGGCGGAGTTGGAGGCGGGGTTCCCTCTGCAGACTTTACTGAAATGTCCTTTCTTCCCGTATTTAAAACAGGTGGTGCCCTTCGCTGGGCACAGATGCCTGGAGTGTTTGTCCTGGCTGCAGAAGTAGCATTTCGGGCCCTGATGCATCGCGGCAGTAGTGGGGCTCCTGGGTGGAGGCTGGGGCTCCGACGGTGCTGGGCTGGCCTGAGACCTGGGAGGTGAAGATGGCTTCCAAGATGGCGGCCCCCACGGTGCGCACGAGGTGGAGTGGGCCACGTGGCCTGAGGAACAGGATTCAGAGTTCCTCTGGGCCTTATCCAGCGATCGCGCTATGCCCATAGCCTGTTTTAAGTCCAGTCCCTCCTTTTCAAACAGTTTCTGCCGAATGTAATTTGAACTGAGGCCCACAATAAAGGAGCCTCGGATCAGCTCCTCCGTGTACACGGTGGCAGACACAGCCTTACAGTTACAGTCTCTGCCCAGTACTTTTAGGCTTAGCATGAAGTCCTCTAGTGACACACCATGCCGCTGCGTGCGAGTAGTCAGAAGATGCCTGGCGTACACCTCGTTTATTGGCCGCATGTAGTGGGCCTTCAGAATGGTGCAGGCATCCTCGTAGCTGGTGGCATCTCGGATGAGAGGGGAGACCCGATGACTCACCCGGTTTCGCAGGATTCCCAGTTTCACGTCTCCGGTGGCGGTCGCGGCTGCTATGGCGGTGGCTGAGGTTTTGATGAAAAATTCGAAGCATTGGAACCAGTGTCCAAATTGTGTGGCTGTGTCTGTGGCATGGGGGTCCAGATCCAAGCGCTCTGGTTTCAGGAGTCAATCCATCTTGGTGTTTTAGCGATTAAAATTGATGTGCCATCAATAACTCAAAGACAAGAAGTTAAAGGATTCAACTGAAGGCTTTTAATCGCCAAGAACATTGCACGCCATTCCACATCGGATTCGTCTGGCAGAATGACTCATACAGCTCTTGAGACCTTTATATGACAAAAGACAGGGGCGGAGCCAATAAACACAATAGGGGAAAAGGGGACGGTACACACAATACAATGCAGGTAAAACACAGGGGCTGATGAAGACATATATTTCATCACAAAGACCTATTGATTCTTACAGTAAAGAGACATCGATTCTTACAGTAAAGAGCGATCTTTTCTTACAATAAAGATTGATCAATTCTTACAGTAAAAAGGGATTGATTCTTACAGTAATGAGACATCAATTCATACAGTAAAGAGCGATCAATTCTTACATTAAAGAGCGATCAATTCTTATAGTAAAGAGTGTTCGATTCTTACAGTAAAGTGCGATCGATTCGTACAGTAATGAGTGAGCGATGCTTACAGTAAAGAGACATCAATTCTTACAGTAAAGTGACATCGATTCTTACAGTAAAGTGCGATCGATTCGTACAGTAATGAGTGAGCGATGCTTACAGTAAAGAGACATCAATTCTTACAGTAAAGTGACATCGATTCTTACAGTAAAGAGTGATCGATTCTTACAGCAAAGAGCGAATGATTCTTCCATTAAAGAGCGTTCGATTCTTACAGTAAAGAGACATCGATTCTTACAATAGAGTGATTGATTCTTACAGTAAAGAGTGATCGATTCTTACAGTAGAGAGTAATCGATTCTTACAGTAAAGAGACATCAATTCTTACAGTAAAGAGCGATCGATTCTTACAGTAAAGAGCGATTGATTCTTACAGTAAAGAGTGATCGATTCTAACAGTAAAGAGTGATCGATTCTTACAGAAAAGAGACATCGATTCTCACAGTAAAGAGTCATCGATTCTTACAGAAAAGAGCGATCAATTCTTACAGTAAAGAGCGATCAATTCATACAGTAAAGAGCAATCGATTCTTACAGTAAAGAGACATCGATTCTTACAGTAAAGAGTGATTGATTCTTACAGAAAAGAGGCATCGATTCTTACATTAAAGAGCCATCGATTTTTACATTAAAGAGCCATCGATTCTTACATTAAAGAGTGATCGATTCTTACAGAAAAGAGGCATCGATTCTTACAGTAAAGAGCGATCGATTCTTACAGTAAATAGCGAATGATTCTTACAGTAAAGAGTGATCGATTCTAACAGTAAAGAGTGATCAATTCTTACAGAAAAGAGACATCGATTCTCACAGTAAAGTGTCATCGATTCTTACAGAAAAGAGCGATCAATTCTTACAGTAAAGAGCGATCAATTCATACAGTAAAGAGCAATCGATTCTTACAGTAAAGAGACATCGATTCTTACAGTAAAGAGTGATTGATTCTTACAGTAAAGAGTGATTGATTCTTACAGAAAAGAGGCATCGATTCTTACATTAAAGAGCCATCGATTTTTACATTAAAGAGCCATCGATTCTTACATTAAAGAGTGATCGATTCTTACAGAAAAGAGGCATCGATTCTTACAGTAAAGAGCGATCGATTCTTACAGTTAAGAGTGATCGATTCTTACAGTTAAGAAACATTGATTCTTACAGAAAAAAAGCGATCGTTTGTTACAGTAAAGAGCGATCGATTCTTACAGCAAAGAGACGTCACTTCTTACAGTAAAGAGCGATCGATTCTTACAGTAAAGAGACATCGATTCTTACAGTAAAGAGTGGTCAATTCTTACAGTAAAGAGCCATTAATTCTTGCAGTAAAGAGCGATCGATACTTACAGTAACGAGCCATCAATTCTTACAGTAAAGAGCGATCGATTCTTACAGTAAAGAGTGATTGATTCTTACAGTAAAGATCGATCAATTCTTGCAGTAAAGAGCAATCGATTCTTACATTAAGGAGCGATTGATTCTAACAGTAAAGAGCGAATGATTCTTACAGTAAAGAGACATTGATTCTTACAGTAAAGAGACATCGATTCTTACAGTAAAGAGACATCGATTCTTACAGTAAAGAGTGATCGATTCTTACATTAAAGAGCGATCGATTCTTACAGGAAGGAGACATCGATTCTTACAATAAAGTGTGATTGACTTTTACAGTAAAGAGTGATCGGTTCTTACAGGAAAGAGTGATCGATTCTTACAGTAAAGAGACATTGATTCTTACAGTAATGAGTGATCAATTCTTCCAGTAAAGAGCCATCAATTCTTACAGTAAAGAGCGAACGATTCTTACAGTAAAGAGCCATCGGTTCTTACATCAAAGAGCCATCGATTCTTGCAGTAAAGAGCGATCGATTCTTACAGAAAAGAGGCATCGATTCTTAAAGTAAAGAGCGATCGATTCTTACAGAAAAGAGCGATTGATTGTTACAGTAAAGAGTGATCGATACTTACAGTAGAGAGACATTGATTCTTACAGAAGAGTGCGATCGATTCTTACAGAAAAGAGCGATCGATTCTTACAGTAAAGAGCGATCGATTCTTACAGTAAAGAGACATCGACTCTTACAGAAAAGTGCGATTGATTCTTACAGGAAAGAGCGATCGATTTTTACATTAAAGAGTGAGCAATTCTTACAGTAAAAAGCGATCGATTGTTACAGTAAAGAGCGATCGATTCTTACAGTAAAGGGACATCAATTCTTACAGTAAAGAGCGAACGATTCTTACAGTAAAGAGACATCGATTCTTACAGTACAGAGCATTCCATTCTTACAGTAAAGAGACATCGATTCTTACAGTACAGAGCATTCCATTCTTACAGTAAAGAGACATCGATTCTTACAGTAAAGAAACATCGATTCTTACAGTAAAGAGCGATCGATTCTTACAGTAAAGAGTGATTGATTCTTACAGTAAAGAGCGATCGATTCTTACAGTAAAGAGCGATCGATTCTTACAGTAAAGAGCGAACGATTCTTACAGTAAAGAGACATCGATTCTTACAGTAAAGAGCGATCATTCTGTACAGTAAAGAGACAATGATTCTTACAGTAAAGAGTGATTGATCCTTACAGTAAGGAGACATTGATTCTTACAGTAAAGATCAATCAATTCTTACAGTAAAGAGCGATCCATTCTTACATTAAAGAATGTTCAATTCTTACAGTAAAGAGTGATCAATTCTTACAGTAAAGAGACATCGAATCTTACAGTAAAGAGCGATCGATTCTTACAGTAAAAAGACATTGATTCTTACAGTAAAGAGCGATCCATTCTTACAATAAAGAGCGATTGATTCCTAAAGTAAAGAGTGGTCAATTCTTACAGTAAAGAGCGATCAATTCTTACACTAAAGAGCGATCGATTCTTACAGGACAGAGCGATTGACTTTTATATTAAAGAGCGAGCAATTCTTACAGTAAAGAGCGATCGATTCTTACAGTAAAGAGACATCGATTCTTACAGTACAGAATGATCGATTCTTTGAGTAAGGAGCAATCCAATCTTACATTAAAGAACGATCGATTCTTACAGTAAAGAGTGATCAATTCTTATAGTAAAGAGCAATCGATTCTTTCAGTAAAGGGCGATTGATTCTTACATTAAAGAGCGATTGATTCTTACAGTAAAGAGACATCGATCCTTACTATAAAGAGTGATTGATTATTACAGTAAAGAGTGATTGGTTCTTACAGTAAAGAGTGATCGATTCTTACAGTAAAGAGACATCAATTCTTACAGTAAAGATCGATCGATTCTTACAGTAAAGAGCCATTGATTTTTACAGTAAAGAGCCATCGATTCTTACAGTAAAGAGCGATCGATTGTTACAGATTAGAGGCAGCGATTCTTAAAGTAAAGAGCGATCGATTCTTACAGAGAAGAACGATCGATTCTTACAGTACAGAATGGTCAATTCTTACAGTAAAGAGACATTGATTCTTACAGAAAAGTGCGATCGATTCTTACAGAAAAGAGCGATCGATTCTTACAGTAAAGAGCGATCGATTCTTACAGTTAAGAAACATTGATTCTTACAGAAAAGAGCGATCAATTCTTACAGAAAATAGTGATCGATTCTTACAGTAAAGAGACATCGACTCTTACAGAAAAGTGCGATCGATTCTTACAGGAAAGAGCGATCGTTTTTTACATTAAAGAGTGAGCAATTCTTACAGTAAAGAGCGATTGATTCTTACAGTAAAGAGACATTGACTCTTACAGAAAAGTGCAATCAATTCTTACAGGAAAGAGCGATCGATTTTTACATTAAAGAGTGAGCAATTCTTACAGTAAAGAGCGATCGATTCTTACAGTAAAGAGCAAACGATACTTACAGTAAAGAGCCATCGATTCTTACAGTAAAGAGACATCGATACTTATAGTAAATAGCCAGTGATTCTTACAGTAAAGAGCGATCAATTCTTACAGTAAAGAGCGAACAATTCTTACAGTAATGAGCCATTGCTTCTTACAGTAAAGAGACATCGATTCTTACAGTAAAGAGCCATCAACTCTTAAAGTAAAAAGCGATCGATTCTTACAGAAAAGAGGCATCGATTCTTAAAGTAAAGAGCGATCGATTCTTACAGAGAAGAACGATTGATTCTTACAGTACAGAATGGTCGATTCTTACAGTAAAGAGACATTGATTCTTACAGAAAAGTGCGATCGATTCTTACAGAAAAGAGCGATCGATTCTTACAGAAAGAGCGATCGATTCTTACAGTTAAGAAACAATGATTCTTACAGAAAAGAGCGATCAATTCTTACAGAAAATAGTGATCGATTCTTACAGTAAAGAGACATCGACTCTTACAGAAAAGTGCGATCGATTCTTACAGGAAAGAGCGATCGATTTTTACATTAAAGAGTGAGCAATTCTTACAGTAAAGAGCGATTGATTCTTACAGTAAAGAGACATTGACTCTTACAGAAAAGTGCGATCAATTCTTACAGGAAAGAGTGATCGATTTTTACATTAAAGAGTGAGCAATTCTTACAGTAAAGAGCGATCGATTCTTACAGTAAAGAGCGAACGATACTTACAGTAAAGAGCCATCGATCTTACAGTAAAGAGACATCGATTCTTACAGTAAAGAGCCATCAATTCTTACAGTAAAAAGCGATCGATTCTTACAGTAAAGAGCAATTGATTCTTACAGTAAAGAGCGATCAATTCTTACAGTAAAGAGCCATCGATTCTTATTGTAAAGAGCCATCGATTCTTACACTAAAGAGTGATTGATTCTTACCATAAATGGCCATCGATTCTTACAGAAAAGAGTAATCGATTCTTACAGAAAAGAGCGATTGATTCTTACAGTAAAGAGCGATCAATTCTTACAGTAAAGAGCCATCGATTCTTATTGTAAAGAGCCATCGATTCTTACACTAAAGAGTGATTGATTCTTACCATAAATGGCCATCGATTCTTACAGAAAAGAGTAATCGATTCTTACAGAAAAGAGCGATCGATTCTTACAGTAAAGAGTGATTGATTCTTACCGTAAAGGGACATCGATTCTTACAGTAAAGAGTGATCAATTCTTACAGTGAAGAGCCATCGATTCTTACAGTAAAGAACGATCGATTCTTAAAGTAAAGAGCCGTCGATTCTTACACTAAAGAGTGAACGATTCTTACAATAAAGAGCCATCGATTCATACAGTAAAGAGCAATCGATTCTTACAGTAAAGAGTGATCGATTCTTACATTAAAGAGCAATCGATTCTTACATTAAAGAGCGATCGATTCTCACAGGAAAGAGACATCGATTCTTACAATAAAGAGTGATTGACTTTTACAGTAAAGAGTGATCGGTTCTTACAGGAAAGAGTGATCGATTCTTACAGTAAAGAGACATCGATTCTTACAGTAAAGAGTGATCAATTCTTCCAGTAAAGAGCCATCAATTCTTTCAGTAAAGAGCGAACGATTCTTACAGTAAAGAGCCATCGATTCTTACATTAAAGAGCCATCGATTCTTGCAGTAAAGAGCGATCGATTCTTACAGAAAAGAGGCATCGATTCTTAAAGTAAAGAGCGAGCGATTCTTACAGAAAAGTGCGATTGATTCTTACAGAAAAGAGCGATCGATTCTTACAGTAAAGAGCGATTGATTCTTACAGTTAAGAAACATTGATTCTTACAGAAAAGAGCGATCAATTCTTACAGAAAATAGCTATCGATTCTTACAGTAATGAAACATCGACTCTTACAGTAAAGTGCAATCGATTCTTACAGGAAAGAGCGATCGATTTTTACATTAAAGAGTGAGCAATTCTTACAGTAAAAAGCGATCTATTGTTACAGTAAAGAGCGATTGATTCTTACAGTAAAGAGACATCAATTCTTACAGTAAAGAGCGAACGATTCTTACAGTAAAGAGACATAGATTCTTACAGTAAAGAGCAATCGATTCTTACAGTAAAGAGCGATCGATTCTTACAGTAAAGAGACATTGATTCTTACAGTAAAGAGTGATCGATTCTTACAGTAATGAGCAATCCATTCTTACATTAAAGAATGATTGATTCTTACAGTAAAGAGTGATCAATTCTTACAGTAAAGAGACATCGAATCTTACAGTAAAGAGAGATCCATTCTTAGAGTAAAGAGCGATCGATTCTTACAGGTAAAAGACATTGATTGTTACAGTAAAGAGCGATCCATTCTTACAATAAAGAGCGATCGATTCTTACAGTAATGAGTGGTCAATTCTTACAGTAAAGTGCAATCAATTCTTACACTAAAGAGCGATCGATTCTTACAGGACAGAGCGATTGACTTTTATATCAAAGAGCGAGCAATTCTTACAGTAAAGAGCGATCAATTCTTACAGTAAAGAGTGATCGATTCTTACAGTAAAGAGACATCGATTCTTAAAGAAAAGAGCGATTGATTCTAACAGTAAAGAGCGAACGATTCTTACAGTAAAGAGACATTGATTCTTACAGTAAAGAGTGATCGATTCTTACATTAAAGACCGATCGATTCTTACATTAAAGAGCGATCGATTCTTACAGGAAGGAGACATCGATTCTTACAATAAAGAGTGATTGACTTTTACAGTGAAGAGTGATCGGTTCTAACAGGAAAGAGTGATCGATTCTTACAGTAAAGAGACATCGATTCTTACAGTAAAGAGTGATCAATTCTTCCAGTAAAGAGCCATCAATTCTTACAGTAAAGAGCGAACAATTCTTACAGTAAAGAGCCATCGATTCTTACATCAAAGAGCCATTGATTCTTGCAGTAAAGAGCGATTGATTCTTACAGAAAAGAGGCATCGATTCTTAAAGTAAAGAGCAATCGATTCTTACAGAAAAGAGCGATTGATTGTTACAGTAAAGAGTGATCGATTCTTACAGAAAAGAGCGATTGATTGTTACAGTAAAGTGCGATCGATTCTTACAGAAAAGAGCGATTGATTCTTACAGTAAAGAGCGATCGACTCTTACAGTTAAGAACCATTGATTCTTACAGAAAAGAGCGATCAATTCTTACATAAAATAGCGATCGATTCTTACAGTAAAGAGACATCGACTCTTACAGAAAAGTGCGATCGATTCTTACAGGAAAGAGCGATCGATTTTTACATTAAAGAGTGAGCAATTCTTACAGTAAAAAGCGATCGATTGTTTCAGTAAAGAGCGATCGATTCTTACATTAAGGAGACATCAATTCTTACAGTAAAGAGACATCGATTCTTACAGTAAAGAACAATCGATTCTTACAGTAAAGACCGATTGATTATCACAGTAAAGAGACATCGATTCTTACAATAAAGAGTGATTGTTTTGTAGGGTAAAGAGTCATCGATTCTTACAGTAAAGAGTCATCGCTTCTAACAGAAAAGGGAGATCAATTTTTACAGTAAAGAGATATCGATTCTTACAATAAAGAGTGATTGTTTTGTAGGGTAAAGAGTCATCGATTCTTACAGTAAAGAGTCATCGCTTCTAACAGAAAAGGGAGATCAATTCTTACAGTAAAGAGATATCGATTCTTACAGAAAAGAACGATTGATTCTTACAGTAAAGAGTGATCGATTCTTACAGTAAAGAGCGATCGATTCTTACAGTAAAGAGCGATTGATTCTTACAGTAAAGAGACATCGATTCTTAAAGTAAAGAGCGATCGATTCTTACAGAAAAGAGCGATTGATTGTTACAGTAAAGAGTGATCGATTCTTACAGAAAAGAGCGATTGATTGTTACAGTAAAGTGCGATCGATTCTTACAGAAAAGAGCGATTGATTCTTACAGTAAAGAGCGATCGACTCTTACAGTTAAGAACCATTGATTCTTACAGAAAAGAGCGATCAATTCTTACATAAAATAGCGATCGATTCTTACAGTAAAGAGACATCGACTCTTACAGAAAAGTGCGATCGATTCTTACAGGAAAGAGCGATCGATTTTTACATTAAAGAGTGAGCAATTCTTACAGTAAAAAGCGATCGATTGTTTCAGTAAAGAGCGATCGATTCTTACATTAAGGAGACATCAATTCTTACAGTAAAGAGACATCGATTCTTACAGTAAAGAACAATCGATTCTTACAGTAAAGACCGATTGATTATCACAGTAAAGAGACATCGATTCTTACAATAAAGAGTGATTGTTTTGTAGGGTAAAGAGTCATCGATTCTTACAGTAAAGAGTCATCGCTTCTAACAGAAAAGGGAGATCAATTCTTACAGTAAAGAGATATCGATTCTTACAATAAAGAGTGATTGTTTTGTAGGGTAAAGAGTCATCGATTCTTACAGTAAAGAGTCATCGCTTCTAACAGAAAAGGGAGATCAATTCTTACAGTAAAGAGATATCGATTCTTACAGAAAAGAACGATTGATTCTTACAGTAAAGAGTGATCGATTCTTACAGTAAAGAGCGATCGATTCTTACAGTAAAGAGCGATTGATTCTTACAGTAAAGAGACATCGATTCTTAAAGTAAAGAGCGATCGATTCTTACAGAAAAGAGCGATTGATTGTTACAGTAAAGAGTGATCGATTCTTACAGAAAAGAGCGATTGATTGTTACAGTAAAGTGCGATCGATTCTTACAGAAAAGAGCGATTGATTCTTACAGTAAAGAGCGATCGACTCTTACAGTTAAGAACCATTGATTCTTACAGAAAAGAGCGATCAATTCTTACATAAAATAGCGATCGATTCTTACAGTAAAGAGACATCGACTCTTACAGAAAAGTGCGATCGATTCTTACAGGAAAGAGCGATCGATTTTTACATTAAAGAGTGAGCAATTCTTACAGTAAAAAGCGATCGATTGTTTCAGTAAAGAGCGATCGATTCTTACATTAAGGAGACATCAATTCTTACAGTAAAGAGACATCGATTCTTACAGTAAAGAACAATCGATTCTTACAGTAAAGACCGATTGATTATCACAGTAAAGAGACATCGATTCTTACAATAAAGAGTGATTGTTTTGTAGGGTAAAGAGTCATCGATTCTTACAGTAAAGAGTCATCGCTTCTAACAGAAAAGGGAGATCAATTCTTACAGTAAAGAGATATCGATTCTTACAATAAAGAGTGATTGTTTTGTAGGGTAAAGAGTCATCGATTCTTACAGTAAAGAGTCATCGCTTCTAACAGAAAAGGGAGATCAATTCTTACAGTAAAGAGATATCGATTCTTACAGAAAAGAACGATTGATTCTTACAGTAAAGAGTGATCGATTCTTACAGTAAAGAGCGATCGATTCTTACAGTAAAGAGCGATTGATTCTTACAGTAAAGAGACATCGATTCTTAAAGTAAAGAGCGATCGATTCTTACAGAAAAGAGCGATTGATTGTTACAGTAAAGAGTGATCGATTCTTACAGAAAAGAGCGATTGATTGTTACAGTAAAGTGCGATCGATTCTTACAGAAAAGAGCGATTGATTCTTACAGTAAAGAGCGATCGACTCTTACAGTTAAGAACCATTGATTCTTACAGAAAAGAGCGATCAATTCTTACATAAAATAGCGATCGATTCTTACAGTAAAGAGACATCGACTCTTACAGAAAAGTGCGATCGATTCTTACAGGAAAGAGCGATCGATTTTTACATTAAAGAGTGAGCAATTCTTACAGTAAAAAGCGATCGATTGTTTCAGTAAAGAGCGATCGATTCTTACATTAAGGAGACATCAATTCTTACAGTAAAGAGACATCGATTCTTACAGTAAAGAACAATCGATTCTTACAGTAAAGACCGATTGATTATCACAGTAAAGAGACATCGATTCTTACAATAAAGAGTGATTGTTTTGTAGGGTAAAGAGTCATCGATTCTTACAGTAAAGAGTCATCGCTTCTAACAGAAAAGGGAGATCAATTCTTACAGTAAAGAGATATCGATTCTTACAATAAAGAGTGATTGTTTTGTAGGGTAAAGAGTCATCGATTCTTACAGTAAAGAGTCATCGCTTCTAACAGAAAAGGGAGATCAATTCTTACAGTAAAGAGATATCGATTCTTACAGAAAAGAACGATTGATTCTTACAGTAAAGAGTGATCGATTCTTACAGTAAAGAGCGATCGATTCTTACAGTAAAGAGCGATTGATTCTTACAGTAAAGAGACATCGATTCTTAAAGTAAAGAGCGATCGATTCTTACAGAAAAGAGCGATTGATTGTTACAGTAAAGAGTGATCGATTCTTACAGAAAAGAGCGATTGATTGTTACAGTAAAGTGCGATCGATTCTTACAGAAAAGAGCGATTGATTCTTACAGTAAAGAGCGATCGACTCTTACAGTTAAGAACCATTGATTCTTACAGAAAAGAGCGATCAATTCTTACATAAAATAGCGATCGATTCTTACAGTAAAGAGACATCGACTCTTACAGAAAAGTGCGATCGATTCTTACAGGAAAGAGCGATCGATTTTTACATTAAAGAGTGAGCAATTCTTACAGTAAAAAGCGATCGATTGTTTCAGTAAAGAGCGATCGATTCTTACATTAAGGAGACATCAATTCTTACAGTAAAGAGACATCGATTCTTACAGTAAAGAACAATCGATTCTTACAGTAAAGACCGATTGATTATCACAGTAAAGAGACATCGATTCTTACAATAAAGAGTGATTGTTTTGTAGGGTAAAGAGTCATCGATTCTTACAGTAAAGAGTCATCGCTTCTAACAGAAAAGGGAGATCAATTCTTACAGTAAAGAGATATCGATTCTTACAATAAAGAGTGATTGTTTTGTAGGGTAAAGAGTCATCGATTCTTACAGTAAAGAGTCATCGCTTCTAACAGAAAAGGGAGATCAATTCTTACAGTAAAGAGATATCGATTCTTACAGAAAAGAACGATTGATTCTTACAGTAAAGAGTGATCGATTCTTACAGTAAAGAGCGATCGATTCTTACAGTAAAGAGCGATTGATTCTTACAGTAAAGAGACATCGATTCTTACAGTAAAGAGCAATCGATTCTTACAGTAAAGAGCGATCGATTCTTACAGTAAAGAGACATCGATTCTTACAGTAAAGCAGATCCATTCTTACAGTAAAGAGCGATCATTCTGTACAGTAAAGTGACATCGATTCTTACAGTAAAGCAGATCCATTCTTACAGTAAAGAGCCAGTGATTCTTACAGTCAAGAGTGATTGATCCTTACAGTAAAGAGCGATCGATTCTTACAGTAAAGAGACAGTGATTCTTACAGTCAAGAGTGATTGATCCTTACAGTAAAGAGCGATCGATTCTTACTGTAAGGAGACATTGATTCTTACAGTAAAGAGCGATCGATTCTTACCGTAAAGAGACATTGATTCTTACAGTCAAGAGTGATCGATTCTTACAGTAAAGAGACATCGATTCTCACAGTAAAGAGCGATCGATTCTTACTGTAAGGAGACATTGATTCTTACAGTAAAGAGCGATCGATTCTTACAGTAAAGAGCGATCCATTCTTACATTAAAGAATGTTCAATTCTTACAGTAAAGAGTGATCCATTCTTACAGTAAAGAGACATCGAATCTTGCAGTAAAGAGCGATCGATTCTTCCAGTAAAAAGACATTGATTCTTACAGTAAAGAGCGATCCATTCTTACAATAAAGAGCGATCGATTCTTACAGTAAAGAGCGGTCAATTCTTACAGTAAAGAGCGATCAATTCTTACACTAAAGAGCGATCAATTCTTACAGGACAGAGCGATTGACTTTTATATTAAAGAGCGAGCAATTCTTACAGTAAAGAGCGATCGATTCTTACAGTAAAGAGCGATCGATTGTTACAGTAAAGAGCCATCGATTCTTACAGTAAAGAGACATCGATTCTTACAGTACAGAATGATTGATTCTTTGAGTAAGGAGCAATCCAATCTTACATTAAAGAGCGAACGATTCTTACAGTAAAGAGTGATCAATTCTTATAGTAAAGAGCAATCGATTCTTACAGTAAAGGGTGATTGATTCTTACAGTAAATAGCGAATGATTCTTACAGTAAAGAGACATCGATTCTTACAGAAAAAAATGATTGATTCTTACAGTAAAGAGCGATCGATTCTTACATTAAAGAGCGATTGATTCTCACAGTAAAGAGACATCGATTCTTACTATAAAGAGTGACTGATTATTACAGTAAAGAGTGATTGGTTCTTACAGTAAAGAGTGATCGATTCTTACAGTAAAGAGACATCGATTCTTACAGTAAAGAGTGATCAATTCTTACAGCAAAGAGCCATCAATTCTTACAGTAAAGAGCGATCGATTCTTACAGTAAAGAGCCATTGATTCTTACAGTAAAGAGCCATCGATTCTTACAGTAAAGAGCAATCGATTGTTACAGATTAGAGGCATCGATTCTTAAAGTAAAGAGCGATCGATTCTTACAGAGAAGAACGATCGATTCTTACAGTACAGAATGGTCGATACTTACAGTAAAGAGACCTTGATTCTTACAGAAAAGTGCGATCGATTCTTACAGAAAAGAGCGATTGATTCTTACAGTAAAGAGCAATCAATTCTTACAGTTAAGAAACTATGATTCTTACAGAAAAGAGCGATCAATTCTTACAGAAAATAGTGATTGATTCTTACAGTAAAGAGACATCGACTCTTACAGAAAAGTGCGATCGATTCTTACAGGAAAGAGCGATCGATTTATACATTAAAGGGTGAGCAATTCTTACAGTAAAGAGCGATTGATTCTTACAGTAAAGAGCGAACGGTACTTACAGTAAAGAGCCATCGATTCTTACAGTAAAGAGACATCGATACTTATAGTAAAGAGCCAGCGATTCGTACAGTAAAGAGCGATCGATTCTTACAGTAAAGAGTGAACAATTCTTACAGTAATGAGCCATTGCTTCTTACAGTAAAGAGACATCGATTCTTACAGTAAGGAGCCATCAATTCTTACAGTAAAAAGCGATCGATTCTTAGAGTAAAGAGCGATCGATTCTTAACGTAAAGAGCGATCAATTCTTACAGTAAAGAGCCATCGAATCTTATTGTAAAAATCCATCGATTCTTACAGTAAAGAGCGATCAATTCTTACAGTAAAGAGCCATCGATTCTTACAGTAAAGAACGATCGATTCTTACAGTAAAGAGCTGTCGATTCATACAGTAAAGAGCAATCGATTCTTACAGTAAAGAGTGATCGATTCTTACATTACAGAGCGATCGATTCTTATATTAAAGAGCGATCGATTCTTACAGGAAAGAGACATCGATTCTTACAGTAAGGAGGAATCGATTCTTACAGAAAAGAGTGATCGATTCTTACATTAAAGAGCGATCGATTCTTATATTAAAGAGCGATCGATTCTTACAGGAAAGAGACATCGATTCTTACAATAAAGAGTGATTGACTTTTACAGTAAAGAGTGATCAATTCTTCCAGTAAAGAGCCATCAATTCTTACAGTAAAGAGCAAACGACTCTTACAGTAAAGAGCCATCGATTCTTACATTAAAGAGCCATCGATTCTTGCAGTAAAGAGCCATCGATTCTTACAGAAAAGAGGCATCGATTCATAAAGTAAAGAGCGAGCGATTCTTACAGAAAAGAGCAATTGATTCTTACAGTAAAGAGTGATCGATTCTTACAGTAAAGAGACATTGATTCTTACAGAAAAGTGCGATCGATTCTTACAGAAAAGAGCGATCGATTCTTACAGTAAAGCGCGATTGATTCTTACAGTCAAGAAACATTGATTCTTACAGAAAAGAGCGATCAATTCTTACAGAAAATAGCGATCGATGCTTACAGTAAAGAGACATCGACTCCGACAGAAAAGTGCGATCGATTCTTATAGGAAAGAGCGATCGATTTTTACATTAAAGAGTGAGCAAGTCTTACAGTAAAGAGTGATTGATTCTTACAGTAAAGAGACATCGACTCTTACAGAAAAGTGCGATCGATTCTTACTGGAAAGAGCGATCGATTTTTACATTAAAGAGTGAGCAATTCTTACAGTAAAGAGCGATCGATTCTTACAGTAAAGAGCGAACGATACTTACAGTAAAGATCCATCGATTCTTACAGTAAAGAGACGTCGATACTTACAGTAAAGAGCCAGCGATTCTTACAGTAAAGGGCGATCGATTCTTACAGTAAATAGCGAACAATTCTTACAGTAACGAGCCATTGCTTCTTACAGTAAAGAGACATTGATTCTTACACTAAAGAGCCATCAATTCTTACAGTAAAAAGCGATCGATTCTTACAGTAAAGAGCGATCGATTCTTACAGTAAAGAGCGATCAATTCTTACAGTAAAGAGCCATCGATTCTTATTGTAAAGAGCGATCGATTCTTACACTAAAGAGTGATTGATTCTTACCATAAAGGGCCATCGATTCTTACAGTAAAGAGTGATCGATTCTTACAGAAAAGAGCGATCGATTCTTACAGTAAAGAGTGATTGATTCTTACTGTAAAGGGCCATCGATTCTTACAGTAGAGAGCGATCAATTCTTACAGTAAAGAGCCATCGATTCTTACAGTAAAGAACGATTGATTCTTACAGTAAAGAGCGATCGATTCTTACAGTAAAGTGTGATCGATTCTTACAGTAAAGAGACATCGATTCTTACAGTAAAGAGCAATCGATTCTTACAGTAAAGAGCGATCCATTCTTACATTAAAGAGACATTGATTCTTACAGTAAAGAGTGATCATTCCTTACAGTAAAGAGCGATTGATTCTTACAGTAAGGAGACATTGATTCTTACAGTAAAGAGCAATCAACTCTTACAGTAATGAGCGATCCATTCTTACATTAAAGAATGATCGATTCTTACAGTAAAGAGTGATCAATTCTTACAGTAAAGAGACATCGAATCTTACAGTAAAGAGAGATCCATTCTTATAGTAAAGAGTGATCGATTCTTACAGTAAAAAGACATTGATTCTTACTGTAAAGAACGATCAATTCTTACAGTAAAGAGCGATCGATTCTTACAGCAAAGGGCGATTGATTCTTACAGTAAATAGCGAATGATTCTTACAGTAAAGAGACATCGATTCTTACAGAAAAAAATGATCGATTCTTACAGTATAGAGCGATCGATTCTTACATTAAAGAGCGATTGATTCTTACAGTAAAGAGTGATCGATTTTTACAGTAAAGATACATTGATTCTTACAGTAAAGAGTGATCAATTCTTACAGTATAGAGCCATCAATTCTTACAGTAAAGAGCGATCGATTCTTACAGTAAAGAGCCATCGATTCTTACAGTAAAGAGCGATCGGTTGTTACAGAATAGAGGCATCGATTCTTAAAGTAAAGAGCGATCGATTCTTACAGAAAAGAGCGATCGATTCTTACAGTACAGAATGATCGATTCTTACAGTAAAGAGACATTGATTCTTACAGAAAAGTGCGATCGATTCTTACAGAAAAGAGCGATCGATTCTTACAGTAAAGAGCGATCAATTCTTACAGTTAAGAAACATTGATTATTACAGAAAAGAGCGATCAATTCTTACAGAAAATAGCAATCGATGCTTACAGTAAAGAGACATCGACTCCGACAGAAAAGTGCGATCGATTCTTATAGGAAAGAGCGATCGGTTTTTACATTAAAGAGTGAGCAAGTCTTACAGTAAAGAGCGATTGATTCTTACAGTAAAGAGACATCGACTCTTACAGAAAAGTGCGATCGATTCTTACTGGAAAGAGCGATCGATTTTTACATTAAAGAGTGAGCAATTCTTACAGTAAAGAGCGATCGATTCTTACAGTAAAGAGCGAACGATACTTACAGTAAAGATCCATCGATTCTTACAGTAAAGAGACATCGATACTTACAGTAAAGAGCCAGCGATTCTTACAGTAAAGGGCGATCGATTCTTACAGTAAATAGCGAACAATTCTTACAGTAACGAGCCATTGCTTCTTACAGTAAAGAGACATTGATTCTTACACTAAAGAGCCATCAATTCTTACAGTAAAAAGCAATCGATTCTTACAGTACAGAGCGATCGATTCTTACAGTAAAGAGCCATCGATTCTTATTGTAAAAATCCATCGATTCTTACAGTAAAGAACGATCGATTCTTACAGTAAAGAGCCGTCGATTCATACAGTAAAGAGCAATCGATTCTTACAGTAAAGAGTGATCGATTCTTACATTACAGATTGATCGATTCTTATATTAAAGAGCGATCGATTCTTACAGGAAAGAGACATCGATTCTTACAGTAAAGAGCAATCGATTCTTACAGAAAAGAGTGATCGATTCTTACATTAAAGAGCGATCGATTCTTATATTAAAGAGCGATCGATTCTTACAGGAAAGAGACATCGATTCTTACAGTAAAGAGCAATCGATTCCTACAGGAAAGAGACATCGATTCTTACAATAAAGAGTGATTGACTTTTACAGTAAAGAGTGATCAATTCTTCCAGTAAAGAGCCATCAATTCTTACAGTAAAGAGCGAACGACTCTTACAGTAAAGAGCCATCGATTCTTACATTAAAGAGCCATCGATTCTTGCAGTAAAGAGCGATCGATTCTTACAGAAAAGAGGCATCGATTCTTAAAGTAAAGAGCGAGCGATTCTTACAGAAAAGAGCAATTGATTCTTACAGTAAAGAGTGATCGATTCTTACAGTAAAGAGACATTGATTCTTACAGAAAAGTGCGATCGATTCTTACAGAAAAGAGCGATCGATTCTTACAGTAAAGCGCGATTGATTCTTACAGTCAAGAAACATTGATTCTTACAGAAAAGAGCGATCAATTCTTACAGAAAATAGCGATCGATGCTTACAGTAAAGAGACATCGACTCCGACAGAAAAGTGCGATCGATTCTTATAGGAAAGAGCGATCGATTTTTACATTAAAGAGTGAGCAAGTCTTACAGTAAAGAGTGATTGATTCTTACAGTAAAGAGACATCGACTCTTACAGAAAAGTGCGATCGATTCTTACTGGAAAGAGCGATCGATTTTTACATTAAAGAGTGAGCAATTCTTACATTAAAGAGCGATCGATTCTTACAGTAAAGAGCGAACGATACTTACAGTAAAGATCCATCGATTCTTACAGTAAAGAGACGTCGATACTTACAGTAAAGAGCCAGCGATTCTTACAGTAAAGGGCGATCGATTCTTACAGTAAATAGCGAACAATTCTTACAGTAACGAGCCATTGCTTCTTACAGTAAAGAGACATTGATTCTTACACTGAAGAGCCATCAATTCTTACAGTAAAAAGCGATCGATTCTTACAGTAAAGAGCGATCGATTCTTACAGTAAAGAGCGATCAATTCTTACAGTAAAGAGCCATCGATTCTTACTGTAAAGAGCGATCGATTCTTACACTAAAGAGTGATTGATTCTTACCGTAAAGGGCCATCGATTCTTACAGTAAAGAGTGATCGATTCTTACAGAAAAGAGCGATCGATTCTTACAGTAAAGAGTGATGATTCTTACTGTAAAGGGCCATCGATTCTTACAGTAGAGAGCGATCAATTCTTACAGTAAAGAGCCATCGATTCTTACACTAAAGTGTGATCGATTCTTACAGTAAAGAGACATCGATTCTTACAGTAAAGAGCAATCGATTCTTACAGTAAAGAGCGATCCATTCTTACATTAAAGAGACATTGATTCTTACAGTAAAGAGTGATCATTCCTTACAGTAAAGAGCGATTGATTCTTACAGTAAGGAGACATTGATTCTTACAGTAAAGAGCGATCAACTCTTACAGTAATGAGCGATCCATTCTTACATTAAAGAATGATCGATTCTTACAGTAAAGAGTGATCAATTCTTACAGTAAAGAGACATCGAATCTTACAGTAAAGAGAGATCCATTCTTATAGTAAAGAGTGATCGATTCTTACAGTAAAAAGACATTGATTCTTACTGTAAAGAACTATCAATTCTTACAGTAAAGGGCGATTGATTCTTACAGTAAATAGCGAATGATTCTTACAGTAAAGAGACATCGATTCTTACAGAAAAAAATGATCGATTCTTACAGTATAGAGCGATCGATTCTTACATTAAAGAGCGATTGATTCTTACAGTAAAGAGTGATCGATTTTTACAGTAAAGATACATTGATTCTTACAGTAAAGAGTGATCAATTCTTACAGTATAGAGCCATCAATTCTTACAGTAAAGAGCGATCGATTCTTACAGTAAAGAGCCATCGATTCTTACAGTAAAGAGTGATCGATTGTTACAGAATAGAGGCATCGATTCTTAAAGTAAAGAGCGATCGATTCTTACAGAAAAGAGCGATCGATTCTTACAGTACAGAATGATCGATTCTTACAGTAAAGAGACATTGATTCTTACAGAAAAGTGCGATCGATTCTTACAGAAAAGAGCGATCGATTCTTACAGTAAAGAGCGATCAATTCTTACAGTTAAGAAACATTGATTATTACAGAAAAGAGCGATCAATTCTTACAGAAAATAGCAATCGATGCTTACAGTAAAGAGACATCGACTCCGACAGAAAAGTGCGATCGATTCTTATAGGAAAGAGCGATCGGTTTTTACATTAAAGAGTGAGCAAGTCTTACAGTAAAGAGCGATTGATTCTTACAGTAAAGAGACATCGACTCTTACAGAAAAGTGCGATCGATTCTTACTGGAAAGAGCGATCGATTTTTACATTAAAGAGTGAGCAATTCTTACAGTAAAGAGCGATCGATTCTTACAGTAAAGAGCGAACGATACTTACAGTAAAGATCCATCGATTCTTACAGTAAAGAGACATCGATACTTACAGTAAAGAGCCAGCGATTCTTACAGTAAAGGGCGATCGATTCTTACAGTAAATAGCGAACAATTCTTACAGTAATGAGCCATTGCTTCTTACAGTAAAGAGACATTGATTCTTACACTAAAGAGCCATCAATTCTTACAGTAAAAAGCGATTGATTCTTACAGTACAGAGCGATCGATTCTTACAGTAAAGAGCCATCGATTCTTATTGTAAAAATCCATCGATTCTTACAGTAAAGAGCGATCAATTCTTACAGTAAAGAGCCATCGATTCTTACAGTAAAGAACGATCGATTCTTACAGTAAAGAGCCGTCGATTCATACAGTAAAGAGCAATCGATTCTTACAGTAAAGAGTGATCGATTCTTACATTACAGAGCGATCGATTCTTATATTAAAGAGCGATCGATTCTTACAGGAAAGAGACATCGATTCTTACAGTAAAGAGCAATCGATTCTTACAGAAATGAGTGATCGATTCTTACATTAAAGAGCGATCGATTCTTATATTAAAGAGCGATCGATTCTTACAGGAAAGAGACATCGATTCTTACAATAAAGAGTGATTGACTTTTACAGTAAAGAGTGATCAATTCTTCCAGTAAAGAGCCATCAATTCTTACAGTAAAGAGCGAACGACTCTTACAGTAAAGAGCCATCGATTCTTACATTAAAGAGCCATCGATTCTTGCAGTAAAGAGCGATCGATTCTTACAGAAAAGAGGCATCGATTCTTAAAGTAAAGAGCGAGCGATTCTTACAGAAAAGAGCAATTGATTCTTACAGTAAAGAGTGATCGATTCTTACAGTAAAGAGACATTGATTCTTACAGAAAAGTGCGATCGATTCTTACAGAAAAGAGCGATCGATTCTTACAGTAAAGCGCGATTGATTCTTACAGTCAAGAAACATTGATTCTTACAGAAAAGAGCGATCAATTCTTACAGAAAATAGCGATCGATGCTTACAGTAAAGAGACATCGACTCCGACAGAAAAGTGCGATCGATTCTTATAGGAAAGAGCGATCGATTTTTACATTAAAGAGTGAGCAAGTCTTACAGTAAAGAGTGATTGATTCTTACAGTAAAGAGACATCGACTCTTACAGAAAAGTGCGATCGATTCTTACTGGAAAGAGCGATCGATTTTTACATTAAAGAGTGAGCAATTCTTACAGTAAAGAGCGATCGATTCTTACAGTAAAGAGCGAACGATACTTACAGTAAAGATCCATCGATTCTTACAGTAAAGAGACGTCGATACTTACAGTAAAGAGCCAGCGATTCTTACAGTAAAGGGCGATCGATTCTTACAGTAAATAGCGAACAATTCTTACAGTAACGAGCCATTGCTTCTTACAGTAAAGAGACATTGATTCTTACACTAAAGAGCCATCAATTCTTACAGTAAAATGCGATCGATTCTTACAGTAAAGAGCGATCGATTCTTACAGTAAAGAGCGATCAATTCTTACAGTAAAGAGCCATCGATTTTTATTGTAAAGAGCGATCGATTCTTACACTAAAGAGTGATTGATTCTTACCGTAAAGGGCCATCGATTCTTACAGTAAAGAGTGATCGATTCTTACAGAAAAGAGCGATCGATTCTTACAGTAAAGAGTGATTGATTCTTACTGTAAAGGGCCATCGATTCTTACAGTAGAGAGCGATCAATTCTTACAGTAAAGAGCCATCGATTCTTACAGTAAAGAACGATTGATTCTTACAGTAAAGAGCGATCGATTCTTACAGTAAAGTGTGATCGATTCTTACAGTAAAGAGACATCGATTCTTACAGTAAAGAGCGATCCATTCTTACATTAAAGAGACATTGATTCTTACAGTAAAGAGTGATCATTCCTTACAGTAAAGAGCGATTGATTCTTACAGTAAGGAGACATTGATTCTTACAGTAAAGAGCGATCAACTCTTACAGTAATGAGCGATCCATTCTTACATTAAAGAATGATCGATTCTTACAGTAAAGAGTGATCAATTCTTACAGTAAAGAGACATCGAATCTTACAGTAAAGAGAGATCCATTCTTATAGTAAAGAGTGATCGATTCTTACAGTAAAAAGACATTGATTCTTACTGTAAAGAACGATCAATTCTTACAGTAAAGAGCGATCGATTCTTACAGCAAAGGGCGATTGATTCTTACAGTAAATAGCGAATGATTCTTACAGTAAAGAGACATCGATTCTTACAGAAAAAAATGATCCATTCTTACAGTATAGAGCGATCGATTCTTACATTAAAGAGCGATTGATTCTTACAGTAAAGAGTGATCGATTTTTACAGTAAAGATACATTGATTCTTACAGTAAAGAGTGATCAATTCTTACAGTATAGAGCCATCAATTCTTACAGTAAAGAGCGATCGATTCTTACAGTAAAGAGCCATCGATTCTTACAGTAAAGAGCGATCGGTTGTTACAGAATAGAGGCATCGATTCTTAAAGTAAAGAGCGATCGATTCTTACAGAAAAGAGCGATCGATTCTTACAGTACAGAATGATCGATTCTTACAGTAAAGAGACATTGATTCTTACAGAAAAGTGCAATCGATTCTTACAGAAAAGAGCGATCGATTCTTACAGTAAAGAGCGATCAATTCTTACAGTTAAGAAACATTGATTATTACAGAAAAGAGCGATCAATTCTTACAGAAAATAGCAATCGATGCTTACAGTAAAGAGACATCGACTCCGACAGAAAAGTGCGATCGATTCTTATAGGAAAGAGCGATCGGTTTTTACATTAAAGAGTGAGCAAGTCTTACAGTAAAGAGCGATTGATTCTTACAGTAAAGAGACATTGACTCTTACAGAAAAGTGCGATCGATTCTTACTGGAAAGAGCGATCGATTTTTACATTAAAGAGTGAGCAATTCTTACAGTAAAGAGCGATCGATTCTTACAGTAAAGAGCGAACGATACTTACAGTAAAGATCCATCGATTCTTACAGTAAAGAGACATCGATACTTACAGTAAAGAGCCAGCGATTCTTACAGTAAAGGGCGATCGATTCTTACAGTAAATAGTGAACAATTCTTACAGTAACGAGCCATTGCTTCTTACAGTAAAGAGACATTGATTCTTACACTAAAGAGCCATCAATTCTTACAGTAAAAAGCGATCGATTCTTACAGTAAAGAGCGATCGATTCTTACAGTAAAGAGCGATCAATTCTTACAGTAAAGAGCCATCGATTCTTATTGTAAAGAGCGATCGATTCTTACACTAAAGAGTGATTGATTCTTACCGTAAAGGGCCATCGATTCTTACAGTAAAGAGTGATCGATTCTTACAGAAAAGAGCGATCGATTCTTACAGTAAAGAGTGATTGATTCTTACTGTAAAGGGCCATCGATTCTTACATTAAAGAGCGATCAATTCTTACAGTAAAGAGCCATCGATTCTTACAGTAAAGAACGATCGATTCTTACAGTAAAGAGCGATCGATTCTTACAGTAAAGTGTGATCGATTCTTACAGTAGAGAGACATCGATTCTTACAGTAAAGAGCAATCGATTCTGACAGTAAAGAGCGATCCATTCTTACATTAAAGAGACATTGATTCTTACAGTAAAGAGTGATCGATCCTTACAGTAAAGAGCGATTGATTCTTACAGTAAGGAGACATTGATTCTTACAGTAATGAGCGATCCATTCTTACATTAAAGAATGATCGATTCTTACAGTAAAGAGTGATCAATTCTTACAGTAAAGAGACATCGAATCTTACAGTAAAGAGAGATCCATTCTTACAGTAAAGAGTGATCGATTCTTACAGTAAAAAGACATTGATTCTTACTGTAAAGAGCGATCAATTCTTACAGTAAAGAGCGATCGATTCTTACAGCAAAGGGCGATTGATTCTTACAGTAAATAGTGAATGATTCTTACAGTAAAGAGACATCGATTCTTACAGAAAAAAATGATCGATTCTTACAGTAAAGAGCGATCGATTCTTACAGTAAAGAGACATTGATTCTTACATTAAAGAGTGATCAATTCTTACAGTATAGAGCCATCGATTCTTACAGTAAAGAGCGATCGATTGTTACAGAATAGAGGCATCGATTCTTAAAGTAAAGAGCGATCGATTCTTACATAAAAGAGGCATCGATTCTTAAAGTAAAGAGCGATCGATTCTTACAGAAAAGAGCGATTGATTGTTACAGTAAAGAGTGATCGATTCTTACAGAAAAGAGCGATTGATTGTTACAGTAAAGTGCGATTGATTCTTACAGAAAAGAGCGATTGATTCTTACAGTAAAGAGCGATCGACTCTTACAGTTAAGAACCATTGATTCTTACAGAAAAGAGCGATCAATTCTTACATAAAATAGCGATCGATTCTTACAGTAAAGAGACATCGACTCTTACAGAAAAGTGCGGTCGATTCTTACAGGAAAGAGCGATCGATTTTTATATTAAAGAGTGAGCAATTCTTTCAGTAAAAAGCAATCGATTGTTTCAGTAAAGAGCGATCGATTCTTACATTAAGGAGACATCAATTCTTACAGTAAAGAGACATCGATTCTTACAGTAAAGAACAATCGATTCTTACAGTAAAGACCGATTGATTATCACAGTAAAGACCGATTGATTATAACAGTAAAGAGACATCGATTCTTACAATAAAGAGTGATTGTTTTGTAGGGTAAAGAGTCATCGATTCTTACAGTAAAGAGTCATCGCTTCTAACAGAAAAGGGAGATCAATTCTTACAGTAAAGAGATATCGATTCTTACAATAAAGAGTGATTGTTTTGTAGGGTAAAGAGTCATCGATTATTACAGTAAAGAGTCATCGCTTCTAACAGAAAAGGGAGATCAATTCTTACAGTAAAGAGATATCGATTCTTACAGAAAAGAACGATTGATTCTTACAGTAAAGTGTGATTGATTCTTACAGTAAAGAGCGATCGATTCTTACAGTAAAGAGCGATTGATTCTTACAGTAAAGAGACATCGATTCTTACAGTAAAGAGCAATCGATTCTTACAGTAAAGAGCGATCGATTCTTACAGTAAAGAGACATCGATTCTTACAGTAAAGCAGATCCATTCTTACAGTAAAGAGTGATCATTCTGTACAGTAAAGTGACATCGATTCTTACAGTAAAGCAGATCCATTCTTACAGTAAAGAGCCAGTGATTCTTACAGTCAAGAGTGATTGATCCTTACAGTAAAGAGCGATCGATTCTTACAGTAAAGAGACAGTGATTCTTACAGTCAAGAGTGATTGATCCTTACAGTAAAGAGTGATCGATTCTTACTGTAAGGAGACATTGATTCTTACAGTAAAGAGCGATCGATTCTTACAGTAAAGAGACATTGATTCTTACAGTCAAGAGTGATCGATTCTTACAGTAAAGAGACATCGATTCTCACAGTAAAGAGCGATCGATTCTTACTGTAAGGGGACATTGATTCTTACAGTAAAGAGCGATCGATTCTTACAGTAAAGAGCGATCCATTCTTACATTAAAGAATGTTCAATTCTTACAGTAAAGAGTGATCCATTCTTACAGTAAAGAGACATCGAATCTTGCAGTAAAGAGCGATCGATTCTTCCAGTAAAAAGACATTGATTCTTACAGTAAAGAGCGATCCATTCTTACAATAAAGAGCGATCGATTCTTACAGTAAAGAGCGGTCAATTCTTACAGTAAAGAGCGATCAATTCTTACACTAAAGAGCGATCAATTCTTACAGGACAGAGCGATTGACTTTTATATTAAAGAGCAAGCAATTCTTACAGTAAAGAGCGATCGATTCTTACAGTAAAGAGCGATCGATTGTTACAGTAAAGAGCCATCGATTCTTACAGTAAAGAGACATCGATTCTTACAGTACAGAATGATCGATTCTTTGAGTAAGGAGCAATCCAATCTTACATTAAAGAGCGAACGATTCTTACAGTAAAGAGTGATCAATTCTTATAGTAAAGAGCAATCGATTCTTACAGTAAATGGCGATTGATTCTTACAGTAAATAGCGAATGATTCTTACAGTAAAGAGACATCGATTCTTACAGAAAAAAATGATTGATTCTTACAGTAAAGAGCGATCGATTCTTACATTAAAGAGCGATTGATTCTTACAGTAAAGAGACATCGATTCTTACTATAAAGAGTGACTGATTATTACAGTAAAGAGTGATTGGTTCTTACAGTAAAGAGTGATCGATTCTTACAGTAAAGAGACATCGATTCTTACAGTAAAGAGTGATCAATTCTTACAGCAAAGAGCCATCAATTCTTACAGTAAAGAGAGATCGATTCTTACAGTAAAGAGCCATTGATTCTTACAGTAAAGAGCCATCGATTCTTACAGTAAAGAGCAATCGATTGTTACAGATTAGAGGCATCGATTCTTAAAGTAAAGAGCGATCGATTCTTACAGAGAAGAACGATCGATTCTTACAGTACAGAATGGTCGATACTTACAGTAAAGAGACCTTGATTCTTACAGAAAAGTGCAATCGATTCTTACAGAAAAGAGCGATTGATTCTTACAGTAAAGAGCGATCGATTCTTACAGTTAAGAAACGATGATTCTTACAGAAAAGAGCGATCAATTCTTACAGAAAATAGTGATCGATTCTTACAGTAAAGAGACATCGACTCTTACAGAAAAGTGCGATCGATTCTTACAGGAAAGAGCGATCGATTTATACATTAAAGGGTGAGCAATTCTTACAGTAAAGAGCGATTGATTCTTACAGTAAAGAGCGAACGGTACTTACAGTAAAGAGCCATCGATTCTTACAGTAAAGAGACATCGATACTTATAGTAAAGAGCCAGCGATTCGTACAGTAAAGAGCGATCGATTCTTACAGTAAAGAGCGAACAATTCTTACAGTAATGAGCCATCGATTCTTATTGTAAAGATCCATCGATTCTTACAGTAAAGAGCGATCAATTCTTACAGTAAAGAGCCATCGATTCTTACAGTAAAGAACGATCGATTCTTACAGTAAAGATCCGTCGATTCATACAGTAAAGAGCAATCGATTCTTACAGTAAAGAGCGATCAATTCTTACAGTAAAGAGCCATCGATTCTTATTGTAAAGAGCGATCGATTCTTACACTAAAGAGTGATTGATTCTTACCGTAAATGGCCATCGATTCTTACAGTAAAGAGTGATCGATTCTTACAGAAAAGAGCGATCGATTCTTACAGTAAAGAGTGATGATTCTTACTGTAAAGGGCCATCGATTCTTACAGTAGAGAGCGATCAATTCTTACAGTAAAGAGCCATCGATTCTTACAGTAAAGTGTGATCGATTCTTACAGTAAAGATCCATCGATTCTTACAGTAAAGAGCGATCAATTCTTACAGTAAAGAGCCATCGATTCTCACAGTAAAGAACGATCGATTCTTACAGTAAAGATCCGTCGATTCATACAGTAAAGAGCGATCGATTCTTACAGTAAAGAGCGATCAATTCTTACAGTAAAGAGCCATCGATTCTTATTGTAAAGAGCGATCGATTCTTACACTAAAGAGTGATTGATTCTTACCGTAAAGGGCCATCGATTCTTACAGTAAAGAGTGATCGATTCTTACAGAAAAGAGCGATCGATTCTTACAGTAAAGAGTGATGATTCTTACTGTAAAGGGCCATCGATTCTTACAGTAGAGAGCGATCAATTCTTACAGTAAAGAGCCATCGATTCTTACAGTAAAGTGTGATCGATTCTTACAGTAAAGAGACATCAACTCCGACAGAAAAGTGCGACCGATTCTTATAGGAAAGAGCGATCGGTTTTTACATTAAAGAGTGAGCAAGTCTTACAGCAAAGAGCTATTGATTCTTACAGTAAAGAGACATCGACTCTTACAGAAAAGTGCGATCGATTCTTACTGGAAAGAGCGATCGATTTTTACATTAAAGAGTGAGCAATTCTTACAGTAAAGAGCGATCGATTCTTACAGTAAAGAGCGAACGATACTTACAGTAAAGATCCATCGATTCTTACAGTAAAGAGACATCGATACTTACAGTAAAGAGCCAGCGATTCTTACAGTAAAGGGCGATCGATTCTTACAGTAAATAGCGAACAATTCTTACAGTAACGAGCCATTGCTTCTTACAGTAAAGAGACATTGATTCTTACACTAAAGAGCCATCAATTCTTACAGTAAAAAGCGATCGATTCTTACAGTACAGAGCGATCGATTCTTACAGTAAAGAGCCATCGATTCTTATTGTAAAAATCCATCGATTCTTACAGTAAAGAGCGATCAATTCTTACAGTAAAGAGCCATCGATTCTTACAGTAAAGAACGATCGATTCTTACAGTAAAGAGCCGTCGATTCATACAGTAAAGAGCAATCGATTCTTACAGTAAAGAGTGATCGATTCTTACATTACAGAGCGATCGATTCTTATATTAAAGAGCGATCGATTCTTACAGGAAAGAGACATCGATTCTTACAGTAAAGAGCAATCGATTCTTACAGAAATGAGTGATCGATTCTTACATTAAAGAGCGATCGATTCTTATATTAAAGAGCGATCGATTCTTACAGGAAAGAGACATCGATTCTTACAATAAAGAGTGATTGACTTTTACAGTAAAGAGTGATCAATTCTTCCAGTAAAGAGCCATCAATTCTTACAGTAAAGAGCGAACGACTCTTACAGTAAAGAGCCATCGATTCTTACATTAAAGAGCCATCGATTCTTGCAGTAAAGAGCGATCGATTCTTACAGAAAAGAGGCATCGATTCTTAAAGTAAAGAGCGAGCGATTCTTACAGAAAAGAGCAATTGATTCTTACAGTAAAGAGTGATCGATTCTTACAGTAAAGAGACATTGATTCTTACTGAAAAGTGCGATCGATTCTTACAGAAAAGAGCGATCGATTCTTACAGTAAAGCGCGATTGATTCTTACAGTCAAGAAACATTGATTCTTACAGAAAAGAGCGATCAATTCTTACAGAAAATAGCGATCGATGCTTATAGTAAAGAGACATCGACTCCGACAGAAAAGTGCGATCGATTCTTATAGGAAAGAGCGATCGATTTTTACATTAAAGAGTGAGCAAGTCTTACAGTAAAGAGTGATTGATTCTTACAGTAAAGAGACATCGACTCTTACAGAAAAGTGCGATCGATTCTTACTGGAAAGAGCGATCGATTTTTACATTAAAGAGTGAGCAATTCTTACAGTAAAGAGCGATCGATTCTTACAGTAAAGAGCGAACGATACTTACAGTAAAGTTCCATCGATTCTTACAGTAAAGAGACGTCGATACTTACAGTAAAGAGCCAGCGATTCTTACAGTAAAGGGCGATCGATTCTTACAGTAAATAGCGAACAATTCTTACAGTAATGAGCCATTGCTTCTTACAGTAAAGAGACATTGATTCTTACACTAAAGAGCCATCAATTCTTACAGTAAAAAGCGATCAATTCTTACAGTAAAGAGCGATCGATTCTTACAGTAAAGAGCGATCAATTCTTACAGTAAAGAGCCATCGATTCTTATTGTAAAGAGCGATCGATTCTTACACTAAAGAGTGATTGATTCTTACCGTAAAGGGCCATCGATTCTTACAGTAAAGAGTGATCAATTCTTACAGAAAAGAGCGATCGATTCTTACACTAAAGAGTGATTGATTCTTACCGTAAAGGGCCATCGATTCTTACAGTAAAGAGTGATCGATTCTTACAGAAAAGAGCGATCGATTCTTACAGTAAAGAGTGATTGATTCTTACTGTAAAGGGCCATCGATTCTTACAGTAAAGAGCGATCAATTCTTACAGTAAAGAGCCATCGATTCTTACAGTAAAGAACGATCGATTCTTACAGTAAAGAGCGATCGATTCTTACAGTAAAGTGTGATCGATTCTTACAGTAAAGAGACATCGATTCTTACAGTAAAGAGCAATCGATTCTTACAGTAAAGAGCGATCCATTCTTACATTAAAGAGACATTGATTCTTACAGTAAAGAGTGATCAATCCTTACAGTAAAGAGCGATTGATTCTTACAGTAAGGAGACATTGATTCTTACAGTAAAGAGCGATCAACTCTTAAAGTAATGAGCGATCCATTCTTACATTAAAGAATGATCGATTCTTACAGTAAAGAGTGATCAATTCTTACAGTAAAGAGACATCGAATCTTACAGTAAAGAGAGATCCATTCTTACAGTAAAGAGTGATCGATTCTTACAGTAAAAAGACATTGATTCTTACTGTAAAGAACGATCAATTCTTACAGTAAAGAGCGATCGATTCTTACAGCAAAGGGTGATTGATTCTTACAGTAAATAGCGAATGATTCTTACAGTAAAGAGACATCGATTCTTACAGAAAAAAATGATCGATTCTTACAGTAAAGAGCGATCGATTCTTACATTAAAGAGCGATTGATTCTTACAGTAAAGAGTGATCGATTCTTACAGTAAAGAGTCATTGATTCTTACAGTAAAGAGTGATCAATTCTTACAGTATAGAGCCATCAATTCTTACAGTAAAGAGCGATCGATTCTTACAGTAAAGAGCCATCGATTCTTACAGTAAAGAGCGATCGATTGTTACAGAATAGAGGCATCGATTCTTAAAGTAAAGAGCGATCGATTCTTACAGAAAAGAGCGATCGATTCTTACAGTACAGAATGATCGATTCTTACAGTAAAGAGACATTGATTCTTACAGAAAAGTGCGATCGATTCTTACAGAAAAGAGCGATCGATTCTTACAGTAAAGAGCGATCAATTCTTACAGTTAAGAAACATTGATTATTACAGAAAAGAGCGATCAATTCTTACAGAAAATAACAATCGATGCTTACAGTAAAGAGACATCGACTCCGACAGAAAAGTGCGATCGATTCTTATAGGAAAGAGCGATCGATTTTTACATTAAAGAGTGAGCAAGTCTTACAGTAAAGAGCGATTGATTCTTACAGTAAAGAGACATCGACTCTTACAGAAAAGTGCGATCGATTCTTACTGGAAAGAGCGATCGATTTTTACATTAAAGAGTGAGCAATTCTTACAGTAAAGAGCGATCGATTCTTACAGTAAAGAGCGAACGATACTTACAGTAAAGATCCATCGATTCTTACAGTAAAGAGACATCGATACTTACAGTAAAGAGCCAGCGATTCTTACAGTAAAGGGCGATCGATTCTTACAGTAAATAGCGAACAATTCTTACAGTAACGAGCCATTGCTTCTTACAGTAAAGAGACATCGATTCTTACACTAAAGAGCCATCAATTCTTACAGTAAAAAGCGATCGATTCTTACAGTAAAGAGCAATCGATTCTTACAGTAAAGAGCGATCAATTCTTACAGTAAAGAGCCATCGATTCTTATTGTAAAGAGCGATCGATTCTTACACTAAAGAGTGATTGATTCTTACCGTAAAGGGCCATCGATTCTTACAGTAAAGAGTGATCGATTCTTACAGAAAAGAGCGATCGATTCTTACAGTAAAGAGTGATTGATTCTTACTGTAAAGGGCCATCGATTCTTACAGTAAAGAGCGATCAATTCTTACAGTAAAGAGCCATCGATTCTTACAGTAAAGAACGATCGATTCTTACAGTAAAGTGCGATCGATTCTTACAGTAAAGTGTGATCGATTCTTACAGTAAAGAGACATCGATTCTTACAGTAAAGAGCAATCGATTCTTACAGTAAAGAGCGATCCATTCTTACATTAAAGAGACATTGATTCTTACAGTAAAGAGTGATCAATCCTTACAGTAAAGAGCGATTGATTCTTACAGTAAGGAGACATTGATTCTTACAGTAAAGAGCGATCAACTCTTAAAGTAATGAGCGATCCATTCTTACATTAAAGAATGATCGATTCTTACAGTAAAGAGTGATCAATTCTTACAGTAAAGAGACATCGAATCTTACAGTAAAGAGAGATCCATTCTTATAGTAAAGAGTGATCGATTCTTACAGTAAAAAGACATTGATTCTTACTGTAAAGAACGATCAATTCTTACAGTAAAGAGCGATCGATTCTTACAGCAAAGGGCGATTGATTCTTACAGTAAATAGCGAATGATTCTTACAGTAAAGAGACATCGATTCTTACAGAAAAAAATGATCGATTCTTACAGTAAAGAGCGATCGATTCTTACATTAAAGAGCGATTGATTCTTACAGTAAAGAGTGATCGATTCTTACAGTAAAGAGACATTGATTCTTACAGTAAAGAGTGATCAATTCTTACAGTATAGAGCCATCAATTCTTACAGTAAAGAGCGATCGATTCTTACAGTAAAGAGCCATCGATTCTTACAGTAAAGAGCGATCGATTGTTACAGAATAGAGGCATCGATTCTTAAAGTAAAGAGCGATCGATTCTTACAGAAAAGAGCGATCGATTCTTACAGTACAGAATGATCGATTCTTACAGTAAAGAGACATTGATTCTTACAGAAAAGTGCGATCGATTCTTACAGAAAAGAGCGATCGATTCTTACAGTAAAGAGCGATCAATTCTTACAGTTAAGAAACATTGATTATTACAGAAAAGAGCGATCAATTCTTACAGAAAATAACAATCGATGCTTACAGTAAAGAGACATCGACTCCGACAGAAAAGTGCGATCGATTCTTATCGGAAAGAGCGATCGATTTTTACATTAAAGAGTGAGCAAGTCTTACAGTAAAGAGCGATTGATTCTTACAGTAAAGAGACATCGGCCTAGAAATTGAGTGCCCTTAGCGCCGATTTTGCGGCGCTAGAGGGCCTAGCGCTGCATTTGGCGCCGGCGCCGAAATTGCCTGGGGCCCTTACGCCACGGTAGACCGGTAGCGCTGTGCCGGCACCGATGACGTCATCGGTGTGCGCAGCGTCCCGGTTGCCATGCCGACGGGCCCCAGCGCCGAAATTCAGTTGCGGCCGCCTCGCCCGTGACAGCCGCAACTGAGACTCTGGCAACAGAGTCTTACGAGTCTTTGCGCCGGCGCATTAAAGGCTCCGCGGCGGCCGGCCGCTTTCCCGCCGGCCGCCTGGCCGCAGCTCCCTCCCCGGACCTCCCCCCCCCCGGAACAGAAGCAAGCCCGGCACTTGTCCGAGGTGCCGGGCTCATTTTTTAAAAGATTTTTGCGGGCCGCGATCGGGTGCACGCAGCTCCTCCTTAAGGGAAGGAGGAGGCCTGCACTTCCCGAGCCTGCCGCACCGCATCAGGTGCCGCAGCGCCGGAATTGCGGCGCGAAATCGCAGTTAGCGCCGATTTACCGCCGCAAAGACCCTTCAGTAGCGCCGGCAGCCGTTTGGGCGTGGCCCTGCTGAATTTTTGGCGCGCGCAGGGGGACTTAGCGCCGGCACTAACTTCCGGCGCTAAAGCCCTGGCTAAGCCAAAACTCAATTTCTAGGCCATCGACTCTTACAGAAAAGTGCGATCGATTCTTACTGGAAAGAGCGATCGATTTTTACATTAAAGTGTGAGCAATTCTTACAGTAAAGAGCGATCGATTCTTACAGTAAAGAGTGAACGATACTTACAGTAAAGATCCATCGATTCTTACAGTAAAGAGACATCGATACTTACAGTAAAGAGCCAGCGATTCTTACAGTAAAGGGCGATCGATTCTTACAGTAAATAGCGAACAATTCTTACAGTAACGAGCCATTGCTTCTTACAGTAAAGAGACATTGATTCTTACACTAAAGAGCCATCAATTCTTACAGTAAAAAGCGATCGATTCTTACAGTAAAGAGCGATCGATTCTTACAGTAAAGAGCGATCAATTCTTACAGTAAAGAGCCATCGATTCTTATTGTAAAGAGCGATCGATTCTTACACTAAAGAGTGATTGATTCTTACCGTAAAGGGCCATCGAATCTTACAGTAAAGAGTGATCGATTCTTACAGAAAAGAGCGATCGATTCTTACAGTAAAGAGTGATTGATTCTTACTGTAAAGGGCCATCGATTCTTACAGTAAAGAACGATCGATTCTTACAGTAAAGAGCGATCGATTCTTACAGTAAAGTGTGATCGATTCTTACAGTAAAGAGACATCGATTCTTACAGTAAAGAGCAATCGATTCTTACAGTAAAGAGCGATCCATTCTTACATTAAAGAGACATTGATTCTTACAGTAAAGAGCGATCGATTCTTACAGTAAAGTGTGATCGATTCTTACAGTAAAGAGACATCGATTCTTACAGTAAAGAGCGATCAATTCTTACAGTAATGAGCGATCCATTCTTACATTAAAGAATGATCGATTCTTACAGTAAAGAGTGATCAATTCTTACAGTAAAGAGACATCGAATCTTACAGTAAAGAGAGATCCATTCTTACAGTAAAGAGTGATCGATTCTTACAGTAAAAAGACATTGATTCTTACTGTAAAGAGCGATCAATTCTTACAGTAAATAGCGAATGATTCTTACAGTAAAGAGACATCGATTCTTACAGAAAAAAATGATCGATTCTTACAGTAAAGAGCGATCGATTCTTACATTAAAGAGCCATTGATTCTTACAGTAAAGAGTGATCGATTCTTACAGTAAAGAGACATTGATTCTTACATTAAAGAGTGATCAATTCTTACAGTATAGAGCCATCGATTCTTACAGTAAAGAGCGATCGATTCTTACAGTAAAGAGCCATCGATTCTTACAGTAAAGAGCGATCGATTGTTACAGAATAGAGGCATCGATTCTTAAAGTAAAGAGCGATCGATTCTTACAGAAAAGAGCGATCGATTCTTACAGTACAGAATGATCGATTCTTACAGTAAAGGGACATTGATTCTTACAGAAAAGTGCGATCGATTCTTACAGAAAAGAGCGATCGATTCTTACAGTAAAGAGCGATCAATTCTTACAGTTAAGAAACATTGATTCTTACAGAAAAGAGCGATCAATTCTTACAGAAAATAGCGATCGATGCTTACAGTAAAGAGACATCGACTCCGACAGAAAAGTGCGATCGATTCTTATAGGAAAGAGCGATCGATTTTTACATTAAAGAGTGAGCAAGTCTTACAGTAAAGAGCGATTGATTCTTACAGTAAAGAGACATCGACTCTTACAGAAAAGTGCGATCGATTCTTACTGGAAAGAGCGATCGATTTTTACATTAAAGAGTGAGCAATTCTTACAGTAAAGAGCGATCGATTCTTACAGTAAAGAGCGAACGATACTTACAGTAAAGATCCATCGATTCTTACAGTAAAGAGCCATCAATTCTTAAAGTAAATTGTGATCAATTCTGTAAGGGATTTTAGATCGCATAGGTTTGTCTCTCTAGAGGCCTCTCTCTCTTGCACAGTAAAACCTTGAGTGGTTCAACCCACTCACCCCTTAGGTTCTAGACACTGGACTTTGAGGCAGGAACTACAATGCAGAGAAAACTCTATAGACCAGGTTTAATGAAAACGAAATGAAACTTCATTGCATAAAGGAACAGATCAAACTGCAAGCCAATAAGGCACATGGGGGGGAACAACAAATCATAATACAGTACTGGCTAAGATATATACAGGCATATTATTCTTTACAAATATCATCACGAAATGGGGAAACACACGGAACATCGAGGGACAACAACTCATTGTTAAAATTACCCTTTAAATGCCCACCCCCTAAGCCTATCGAGATCAGATTGTGAGGGGCCAGAAATATGCTCACCAATCCAGTTGGAAAGTATAGAGTTTTGAAACAGGTCTGCGTTTTGATCCTTTCAGGCGTCCTGTCTCCACGTGGTCAGCGCTGCAGGCTGCAACACTCTCCCTTCTTCCTCGAGGTGAATGTCACGGACAGGCTGGATGTCAGCAGGCCTGGAAGCCCGTGCAGGGAGAGACCAACTGTTTTACCATTTTCGTATGGGTTTCGTCGCACAGCCCAGTTGGTTCACCGTTTTCATATAGGTTTCTCCTATACTTGTCAGCATCCCAGGGTTGGTCGATGATCTCCCAAAAGTTACCCCGGGGCTAGATGCTGACTCGACCTCCAATCTCGAACCTCGATCCTCCGTCGTCTCCGCTTGAACTCCGTACCGATGTAGAAGCCCAGCTGAAGCCTTGGATCCTGTGAACCTCCTCAGCACCTCGATCTTTCTCAGAACATCGATCGCTACCCCGGGTCTCCCAGATATACATCTCAAAAGAGGCCTTTATCTCCCGCCAAATCAAGGTTAGTCTTTGTTTAATTTTTGGCGGGCTGGTATCACAACGTGTTTTAAACTACTTTGGGATGGCCGGTAACGGCCATCTCTGGTCTGGAAGGACCGTGTATTGTTTTGAATGTCTTCTTGATGTCTTACAGTAAAGAGCGATCGATTCTTACAGTAAAGTGCGATCGATTCTTACAGTAAAGAGTGATCGATTCTTACAGTAAAGAGTGATCGATTCTTACAGTAATGAGCGATTGATTCTTACAGTAATGTGCGATCGATTCACACAGTAAAGAGCGATCGATTCTCAGGTTAAATTGCGATCGATTCTCACAGTAAAGTGCGATTGATTCTCACAGAAATGAGTGTTTGATTCTTACAGTAAAGAGCGATCGATTCTCACAGTAAAGAGTGATCGATTCTTACAGTAAAGAGCGATCGATTCTTACAGTAAAGAGTGATCAACTCTTACTGTAAAGAGTGATCAATTCTTACAGTAAAGAGACATCGAATCTTACAGTAAAGAGAGATCCATTCTTACAGTAAAGAGTGATCGATTCTTACAGTAAAAAGAGATTGATTCTTACTGTAAAGAGCGATCAATTCTTGCAGTAAAGAGCGATCGATTCTTACAGCAAAGGGCGATTGATTCTTACAGTAAATAGCGAATGATTCTTACAGTAAAGAGACATCGATTCTTACAGAAAAAAATGATCGATTCTTACAGTAAAGAGCAATCGATTCTTACATTAAAGAGCGATTGATTCTTACAGTAAAGAGTGATCAATTCTTACAGTAAAGAGACATTGATTCTTACAGTAAAGAGTGATCAATTCTTACAGTATAGAGCCATCAATTCTTACAGTAAAGAGCGATCGATTCTTACAGTAAAGAGCCATCGATTCTTACAGTAAAGAGCGATCGATTGTTACAGAATAGAGGCATCGATTCTTAAAGTAAAGAGCGATCGATTCTTACAGAAAAGAGCGATCGATTCTTACAGTACAGAATGATCGATTCTTACAGTAAAGAGACATTGATTCTTACAGAAAAGTGCAATCGATTCTTACAGAAAAGAGCGATCGATTCTTACAGTAAAGAGCGATCAATTCTTACAGTTAAGAAACATTGATTCTTACAGAAAAGAGCGATCAATTCTTACAGAAAATAGCGATCGATGCTTACAGTAAAGAGACATCGACTCCGACAGAAAAGTGCGATCGATTCTTATAGGAAAGAGCGATCGATTTTTACATTAAAGAGTGAGCAAGTCTTACAGTAAAGAGCGATTGATTCTTACAGTAAAGAGACATCGACTCTTACAGAAAAGTGCGATCGATTCTTACTGGAAAGAGCGATCGATTTTTACATTAAAGAGTGAGCAATTCTTACAGTAAAGAGCGATCGATTCTTACAGTAAAGAGCGAACGATACTTACAGTAAAGATCCATCGATTCTTACAGTAAAGAGACATCGATACTTACAGTAAAGAGCCAGCGATTCTTACAGTAAAGGGCGATCGATTCTTACAGTAAATAGTGAACAATTCTTACAGTAACGAGCCATTGCTTCTTACAGTAAAGAGACATCGATTCTTACACTAAAGAGCCATCAATTCTTACAGTAAAAAGCGATCGATTCTTACAGTAAAGAGCAATCGATTCTTACAGTAAAGAGCGATCAATTCTTACAGTAAAGAGCCATCGATTCTTATTGTAAAGAGCGATCGATTCTTACACTAAAGAGTGATTGATTCTTACCGTAAAGGGCCATCGATTCTTACAGTAAAGAGTGATCGATTCTTACAGAAAAGAGCGATCGATTCTTACAGTAAAGAGTGATTGATTCTTACTGTAAAGGGCCATCGATTCTTACAGTAAAGAGCGATCAATTCTTACAGTAAAGAGCCATCGATTCTTACAGTAAAGAACGATCGATTCTTACAGTAAAGAGCCATTGATTCTTACACTAAAGAGTGACCGATTCTTACAGTAAAGAGCCATCGATTCATACAGCAAAGAGCAATCGATTCTTACAGTAAAGAGCCATCGATTCTTCCAGTAAAGAGTGATCGATTCTTACAGTAAAGAACCATCGATTTTTACAGTAAAGAGACATCGATTCTTACAGTAAAGTGCGATCGATTCTTACAGTAAAGTGCGATCGATTTTTACAGTAAAGAGCAATCAATTGTTACAGTAAAGAGCCATCAATTCTTAAAGTAAATTGTGATCAATTCTGTAAGGGATTTTAGATCGCATAGGTTTGTCTCTCTAGAGGCCTCTCTCTCTTGCACAGTAAAACCTTGAGTGGTTCAACCCACTCACCCCTTAGGTTCTAGACACTGGACTTTGAGGCAGGAACTACAATGCAGAGAAAACTCTATAGACCAGGTTTAATGAAAACGAAATGAAACTTCATTGCATAAAGGAACAGATCAAACTGCAAGCCAATAAGGCACATGGGGGGGAACAACAAATCATAATACAGTACTAACTAAGATATATACAGGCATATTATTCTTTACAAATGTCATCACGAAATGGGGAAACACACGGAACATCGAGGGACAACAACTCATTGTTAAAATTACCCTTTAAATGCCCACCCCCAAGCCTATCTAGATCAGATTGTGAGGGGCCAGAAATATGCTCACCAATCCAGTTGGAAAGTATAGAGTTTTGAAACAGGTCTGCGTTTTGATCCTTTCAGGCGTCCTGTCTCCACGTGGTCAGCGCTGCAGGCTGCGACACTCTCTCTTCTTCCTCGAGGTGAATGTCACGGACAGGCTGGATGTCAGCAGGCCTGGAAGTCGGTGCAGGGAGAGACCAACTGTTTTACCATTTTCGTATGGGTTTCGTCGCACAGCCCAGTTGGTTCACCGTTTTCATATAGGTTTCTCCTATACTTGTCAGCATCCCAGGGTTGGTCGATGATCTCCCAAAAGTTACCCCGGGGCTAGATGCTGACTCGACCTCCAATCTCGAACCTCGATCCTCCGTTGTCTCCGCTTGAACTCCGTACCGATGTAGAAGCCCAGCTGAAGCCTTGGATCCTGTGAACCTCCTCAGCACCTCGATCTTTCTCAGAACATCGATCGCTACCCCGGGTCTCCCAGATATACATCTCAAAAGAGGCCTTTATCTCCCGCCAAATCAAGGTTAGTCTTTGTTTAATTTTTGGCGGGCTGGTATCACAACGTGTTTTAAACTACTTTGGGATGGCCGGTAACGGCCATCTCTGGTCTGGAAGGACCGTGTATTGTTTTGAATGTCTTCTTGATGTCTTACAGTAAAGAGCGATCGATTCTTACAGTAAAGTGCGATCGATTCTTACAGTAAAGAGTGATCGATTCTTACAGTAAAGAGTGATCGATTCTTACAGTAATGAGCGATTGATTCTTACAGTAATGAGCGATCGATTCACACAGTAAAGAGCGATCGATTCTCAGGTTAAATTGTGATCGATTCTCACAGTAAAGTGTGATTGATTCTCACAGTAATGAGTGTTTGATTCTTACAGTAAAGAGCGATCGATTCTCACAGTAAAGAGTGATCGATTCTTACAGTAAAGAGCGATCGATTCTTACAGTAAAGAGTGATCAACTCTTACTGTAAAGAGTGATCAATTCTTACAGTAAAGAGCCATCGATTCTTACAGTAAAGAGCGATCGATTCTTGCAGTAAAGAGCGATCAATTCTTACAATAAAGAGTGATCGATTCTTACAGTAACGTGCGATTGATTCTTACAGTAAAGAGCGAGCAATTCATACAGTAAAGAGCGATCGATTCTCACAGTAAAGTGCGATTGATTCTCACAGTAACGAGTGTTTGATTCTTACAGTAAAGAGCGATCGATTCTCACAGTAAAGAGTGATCGATTCTTACAGTAAAGAGCGATCGATTCTTACAGCAAAGAGTGATCAACTCTTACTGTAAAGAGTGATCAATTCTTAGAGTAAAGAGCCATCAATTCTTACAGTAAAGAGCGATCAATTCTTACAATAAAGAGTGATCGATTCTTACAGTAACGTGCGATTGATTCTTACAGTAAAGAGCGAGCGATTCATACAGTAAAGAGCGATCGATTCTCACAGTAAAGTGCGATCGATTCTCACGGTAAAGTGCGATCGATTCTCACAGTAATGAGTGATTGATTCTTACAGTAAAGAGCCATCGATTCTCACAGTAAAGAGTGATCGAATCTTACAGTAAAGAGCGATCGATTCTTACAGTAAAGAGTGATCAACTCTTACTGTAAAGAGTGATCAATTCTTACAGTAAAGAGCCATCGATTCTTACAGTAAAGAGCGATCGATTCTTACAGTAAAGAGCGATCAATTCTTACAATAAAGAGTGATCGATTCTTACAGTAACGTGCGATTGATTCTTACAGTAAAGAGCGAGCAATTCATACAGTAAAGAGCGATCGATTCTCACAGTAAAGTGCGATTGATTCTCACAGTAATGAGTGTTTGATTCTTACAGTAAAGAGCGATCGATTCTCACAGTAAAGAGTGATCGATTCTTACAGTAAAGAGCGATCGATTCTTACAGTAAAGAGTGATCAACTCTTACTGTAAAGAGTGATCAATTCTTACAGTAAAGAGCCATCGATTCTTACAGTAAAGAGCAATCAATTCTTACAATAAAGAGTGATCGATTCTTACAGTAACGTGCGATTGATTCTTACAGTAAAGAGCGAGCGATTCATACAGTAAAGAGCGATCGATTCTCACAGTAAAGTGCGATCGATTCTCATGGTAAAGTGCGATCGATTCTCACAGTAATGAGTGATTGATTCTTACAGTAAAGAGCCATCGATTCTCACAGTAAAGAGTGATCAATTCTTACAGTAATGAGCGATCGATTCTTACAGTAAAGAGTGATCAACTCTTACTGTAAAGAGTGATCAATTCTTACAGTAAAGAGCCATTGATTCTTACAGTAAAGAGCGATCAATTCTTACAATAAAGAGTGATCGATTCTTACAGTAACGTGCGATTGATTCTTACAGTAAAGAGCGAGCGATTCATACAGTAAAGAGCGATCGATTCTCACAGTAAAGTGCGATCGATTCTCACGGTAAAGTGCGATCGATTCTCACAGTAATGAGTGATTGATTCTTACAGTAAAGAGCCATCGATTCTTACAGTAAAGAGCGATCGATTCTTACAGTAAAGAGCGATCGATTCTTACAGTAAAGAGCAATCGATTCTTGCAGTAAAGAGCCATCGATTCTTACAGTAAAGAGCAATCGATTCTTACAGTAAAGAGCCATCGATTCTCACAGTAAAGTGCGATCGATTCTCATGGTAAAGTGCGATCGATTCTCACAGTAATGAGTGATTGATTCTAACAGTAAATGGCATCGATTCTTACAGTAAAGAGCGATCGATTCTTACAGTAAAGAGCGATCGATTCTTGCAGTAAAGAGCCATCGATTCTTACAGTAAAGAACGATCGATTCTTACAGTAAAGAGCGATCGATTCTTACAATAAAGAGCCATCGATTCTTGTTGTGTCTGTGTGTTGATAGAGACACTGAAGACAAGAGTTGGTTTGATAGGTGTTTACTAAACAAAGTCTGGAGGGGAACTAACGGATACAACACAATACTCAGGCTTATATAGCCCGAGTGGCCATTACCGGCATTACAGTACACATGGGGCTCTTAAAGGCACATACACTACAATTCCTCCCCTTTTAACTAACCAGTACATAATATTTTAAGTAATTATTAATTACATGTTACAAGAAAAATAATCTATACATTGCTGCAGTTAATTAATTATAAGTCAGTCTCTCTGGAGGCTTCCTGACTCGGTCCAGATAACGCCTCGGTGGTGTAGTCGTTTCTGGTGGTGTAGTAGGTTCTTTTGGCAAGGCTGATTTGGCTTGAATGCCAGTGTCAGGTTCATCGGGTTCCAGTATCACCGGATCGGAGGTAGATATAGGTATCTCTACTTCATCATTAGGCGTATAGAGTTGTGGTGTAGGTTGTCCCTTTTCGGATGACTCTATGATTTGGTCAGCATGCCGCCTTATTATGCTTTCTCCGATGTCCACGGTATACATCAATGGTCCTAGTCGTGTGCAGATAGTTCCAGGCTGCCATTTCTCGGTACGGTAGTCCCGGGCCAAAACTTGTTGACCTATCTGGAACGTTCTAGTTGGCCTTTCATTCATGCCTTGAAATTGTCGGTTCTCCACGTCCCTTCTGATGTTGGGCTTGATCAAATCCAGCCGGCATCTTAGGCTTCTATTGAAGAACATCATGGCGGGAGTTTGGTTTGTAACCATATGTGTTGCATTCCTGTATGCAAACAAGAAGTTATCCACCTTGTGCTGAAGTTTTATGTCTTCATTACCCATGGCCTTTATGGCCTTCTTGAAGGTCTGGACAAACCTTTCAGCCAATCCATTGGTGGTGGGATGGTATGGGGCAGACGTGTAGTGCTTAACCCCATTGTTTTTAAGAACTTCCTGAATTCTTCGGACACAAATTGCGGTCCATTATCAGAACAGATCTGTTCCGGCAGCCCATTCCTGGCAAATATGGTCCTTAATACTGTGATGGTTTTTTCCGTGGTGGTGGAGGACATCTTGATTACCTCCGGTCACTTGGAGTGTGCATCAACTGCGATTAAGAACATTGAGTCCATAAATGGACCAGCAAAGTCGATGTGTACCCTTTGCCAGGGAGATGAGGGCCACTCCCATGGATGTAGAGGGGCTTGGGGTGGAGCGTTTTGGACCTTCTGGCATCCTAGGCAGCTCTTGGTCATTTCTTCGATGTCTCCATCGATACCTGGCCACCATACAAATGCTCTGGCTAGGTTCTTCATTTTCACTCCACCCGGATGCCCCTCGTGAAGCTCCTTTAGCACTTTATCCTGGAGTTTGGGTGGAATCACCAGTCTGGATCCACACATCAAGGTTCCTCGGCACACTGACAGCTGTTCTCTTCTTTGCAAGAATGCTGGCAACAGTGGTTCGCCATGTGCTGGCCATCCCTTCACCGTTAAGTCGTAGACTCGTGAGAGAGTCGGGTCATTTCTCGTTTCCTTTTCAATGGCAGAATTTGTTACTGGTAGACATTCCACTATGGTTGAGTGGAACATCTCCACTGGGTCTACTGTAGGTGCCTCTTCTACCGTTGGCAACGGTAGACGCGATAAACCGTCAGCATTCCCATGCTGTTTTGATCCTTTGTATTCTATGTTGTATTGGTGTGCCCCTAGAAAAAGGGACCACCTCTGTAGCCTTTGCGCTGTCATAATGGGAACACCCTTTTTAGGGTTGAATATGGAGATGAGGGGTTGATGGTCAGTCAACAAGGTAAATTTTTGTCCGTGTAGGTAATGGTTGAATTTCTTCACTCCCCATACCAGGCTGAGTGCTTCCCTGTCGATTTGGGCATAGTTACGCTCAGCTGAGTTCAATGAGCATGACGCAAAAGCTATCGGCCGTTCCGAGCCATCAGGGAATTTATGCGATAATACTGCTCCTATGCCGTAAGGGGATGCATCGCACGCCAGTCTGATTGGCAGTGATGGGTTGTAATGAGCCAAAACTTCTTTGGACATGATTAAGTCTTTGCATTTATGGAAGGCACGTTTACAGTCTTCGCTCCATTTCCAAATTACTCCTGCTTGCAGCAGTTCATTAAGAGGGTGTAGAAGAGTTGATAAGTTCGGTAAAAATTTATGATAGTAATTTATTAATCCCAGGAACGACCTTAATTGTGAAACATTTTCAGGTGCTGGGGCTTTTATGACCGCTTCAATTTTTTCAGGTGACTTATGCAACCCTTCCTTATTAATTATGTGGCCACAATATGATATTTGATTTTGGAAAAATTCGCACTTGGGGCGATTTGCTCGTAGGCCCTGTTCTCTCAGCCTAGTGAGCACCTGCTCCAAATTGGCACGGTGCTCATTGTCGTTTTCTCCTGTTACAAGGATGTCGTCTAGGTAGCATTGAGTTCCCGGAATCCCTTGGAGGACTTGCTCCATAGCTCTTTGCCAGATAGCTGGAGCGGATGCTACTCCGAAAACCAGTCGATTGTACTGGTACAGACCTTTGTGTGTATTTATCGTGAGATATTTTTTAGAGGCCTCTTCAACCTCCATCTGTAGATATGCCTGTGCCAAGTCAATTTTGGTGAAACGTTTCCCTCCGGATAGTGAGGCGAAAATATCTTCTATCCTCGGAACAGGATACTGTACCGTGTGAAGGACTGGGTTTACAGTCACCTTGAAGTCTCCACAGATGCGAATTTTTCTCTGTTCTTCAGATTTATCATTCTTCAATGCTTTCTTCATGACTGGGACAATGGGTGTTGCCCAATCGCTCCAATCTATTTTAGATAATACGCCTGCCTTTTCCAAATTCTCCAGCTCTGCCTCGACTGCTGGACGAATTGCGTATGGCACCGGTCTTGCCTTAAAAAACTTGGGAATTGCTGCATCTTCCACTTTTATTGAGGCGGTGATGCCTTTCAAGGTTCCTAGTTTCTCTTGAAACACTTCCTTGGCGTTGGCCAAGATGTCTTTTAATCGTTCAGGTATGACGTCATCATCATTTTTTTCCTTACTGGTCACCGTCAGTGCCTGAATGGAGTGCCAGTCTAAACGTATTTTCCTGATCCATTCACGTCCCAACAGCGGTGGACCACCACCTTGTAGAACGTATAAATACAACTTCTGTATTTCCTTGCCGTTGTATACAACAGGCACCCTTATTTTTCCTTTGGGGTATACTTTCTGCCCCGTATATGTTTTCAAGATAATGGATGTGTCTTTTAAAGGTATATGCGGAAATAGCCGCTCGTAATCCCGTCGATTTATGACGGTCAGAGCTGATCCTGTATCTAGCTCCATTTTAACTGGGGACCCTGCTATTGTGAGGGTAACCCAAATGGTCTGGTAATCTTCTTTGTCAATTACATTATGTAATTTGAGAGAGCTTAGTCTCTTGTTCCCGGAGTCACTATCGCTCTTCTGGTCTTCGGAGCTACTGTCCGTCATCATTTGTACCTTTCTGTGCTTTTCCTTATTGATTTTTTTTCTGTTAGTGGATTTTTTGTTTCCAGATCGGCATACACGTGTAATGTGTCCCATCTTTCCGCATTGCCTGCATGCTTCATCCTTGAACCAGCAGTCCCTCTGGTCATGGGTGGATCTGCCGCAGCGATAACATCTCTCGAAACCCCATGTCATTTCATGGGTGCCGAAGTCCTGTGGCTTTTGCTGTATCTCTGCAGCTCCTCTTGCACTGAAAGCCTTGTCCAGTGTTAAATCTTTCTCAGAAAATAGCCTTTTTTGTGTTCCTACACTTAGGAGACCGCAGACGAATTTGTCTCATAGAGAATCTGCCAGTCCTGCCTTGAATTGGCAGTGTAGGGTATCAACAATCTCCTTAAAATTCTTGTCCATCTGTTCGGCTGGAGTGATTAAGTTTCGTAACAGCTTGTATGTCTTTGCGCCCATTAGATTTAGAAGTACTGAAGCTTTTTTTTCATCTTCTATTCCATTTGCGGTGCAATATACCTCCACTCTTTCCACATATGTGGTCCAATCCTCTATCTCGTTATCAAAAGCATCAATATTGCCAGAATTAGGCATCTTAGAAAAGATATGGCGCTTCCCGCGCTTTTCTTTCTTTTCTGCAGAAAAGATATGGCACTTCCCGCGCTTTCCCGCCGCTGCTGCCGATGACAACGCTGTTTCCCGCGGTTTCCGTTCTTTTTTATTTATTTATTTATTTACAGTTGGAGACTCGTTCCCGCCGGACTCTCTCTCTAGGTCTGAACGCCGACCTGCTTGCAGCGCCGGCCGTCTCCCGAGTGGTCCCTCCCCGTCTGTTACTGCTTGCCTCCGCTTTCGCTGCTTGGCCCAGCTGTAGAGCCAGCCGCTGGAGCCCCAGCCTGATGCCCAGGAAGGATTACCGCAGTACCTGCCACCAGCTTGGCCAGCTGGTGAAACAACAGCTTCTTTCACTTCTTGATTCTTCTGGACGCCAGAGGAATCGATGTCCTTGAGGTGCTGCCGAATTGTAGGAAGTCCGTTTCCACTTCATCACCACTGTTGTGTCTGTGTGTTGATAGAGACACTGAAGACAGGAGTTGGTTTGATAGGTGTTTACTAAACAAAGTCTGGAGGGGAACTAACGGATACAACACAATACTCAGGCTTATATAGCACGAGTGGCCATTACCGGCATTACAGTACACATGGGGCTCTTAAAGGCACATACACTACAATTCTTACAGTACAGAGCGATCGATTCTTACAGTAAAGAACGATCAATTTTCACAGTAAAATGCGATCAGTTCTTACAGTAAAGAGCGATCGATTCTTACAGTAAAGAGCCATCGATTCTCACAGTAAAGAGCCATCGATTCTTACAGTATAGAGCGATCGATTCTTGCATTAAAGAGCCACGATTCTTACAGTAAAATGCGATCGATTCTTACAGTAAAGGGTGATCGATTCATACAGTAAAGAATGATCGATTCTTACAGTAAAGAGCGATCGATTCTTACAGTAAAGATCCATCGATTCTTACAGTAAAGACCCATTGATTCTTACAGTGAAAAGCGATCGATTCTTACAGTAAAGAGCGATTGATTCGTACAGTAAAGAGCAATCGATTCGCACAGTAAAGAGCGATCGATTCTCACAGTAAAGTGTGATCAATTCTCACAGTAAAGTGTGATCGATTCTTACAGTAATGAGTGATTGATTCTTACAGTAAAGAGCAATCGATTCTCACAGAAAAGTGCGATCGATTCTCACAGTAAAGAGCGATCGCTTCTTACAGTAAAGAGTGATCAATTCTTACAGTAAAGAGCCATTGATTCTTACAGTAAAGAGTGATTGATTCTTACAGTAAAGAGCGATCGATTCGCAGAGCAAAGGACGATCGATTCTCACAGTAATCAGAGATCGATTCACACAGTAAAGTGCGATCGATTCTCACAGTAACGAGCGATTGATCCTTACAGTATAGAGCGATCGATTTGCACAGTAAAGAGCGATTGATTCTTACAGTAAAGTGTGATCGATTCTCACAGTAAAGTGCGATCGATTCTTACAGTAAAAAGCTATCGATTCTTACAGTAAACAGCGATCAATTCTTATAGTAAATATCAATCAATTCTTGCAGTAAAGAGCCATCGATTCTTGCAGTAAAGAGCGATCGATTCTTACAGTAAAGAGCGATCGATTCTTACAGTAAAGAGCGAATGATTCTTACAGTAAAGAGCGATCGATTCTTACAGTAAAGAGCGATCGATTCTTACAGTAAAGAGCCATCGATTCTTACAGTAAAGAGCGATCGATTCTTATAGTAAAGAGCCATCGATTCTTACAGTAAAGAGCGATCGATTCTTACAGTAAAGAGCGATCGATTCTTACAGTAAAGAGCCATCGATTCTTACAGTAAAGTGCGATCGATTCTTACAGTAAAGAGCGATCGATTCTGCAGTGAAGAGCCATCAATTCTTACAGTAAAAAGCGATCGATTCTTACAGTAAAGTGCGATCGATTCTTTCAGTAAAGAGCCATCGATTCTTACAGTAAAGAGCGATCGATTCTTACAGTAAAGAGCCATCGATTCTTACAGTAAAGTGCGATCACTTCTTACAGTAAAGAGCCATCGATTCTTACAGTATAAAATGATCAATTCTTACAGTAAAGAGTGATCAATTCTTACTGTATAATGTAATCAATTTTTGCAGTAAATACTGATCAATTGTTACAATATAAATTGATCAATTCTTTCAATATAAAATGTTCAATTCTTATAATATATAATGATCAATTCTTACAATATAACTTGATCAATTCTTACAATTGTAGTGGGTGGTGTGGGGTGGTGCATGCGCCCAGTCAGTTATGCCCCTGACTATTTGTGAGTGGTTCGAATCGCTCCCACGCCACTGGCTTCTGGACACCGAACTTAGGTACAAGGCGACGGTACAGAAAACTCGAGTAGACAGGTGGTTTGGATGCAAGCAAAACCAAGATTTTATTGAACAGAAAAATTAATACTGTCTTAAAAAGAAGTTATCATTATAACATTACAGGCAAATACCAATAACTACACTTATGCAGGGAATGGGGAACGCACGGCACATCGAGGGAAAAACAACTATCTTAACAATCCCCTTATCCTTATCCCACCCCTATACCTAACTAGATTAAGCTATGAGGGGTCAGAGTTCATGCTCACCAATCCAAAGATAAAAGCCAACTGTTAACGAGTGTGAGTTTTGAAGTCTGGGTTTTTGGTCCTTCTAGGTACCTCGTCGCCACGTGGTCCTCAGGGGTGCGTTGCTGGGTCGGCTACTGCGACACACCCTCTCCCCTCCGCTACCATCGTCGTCTCATCTCGATGGGTTCACCTCTTCTTCTACCTCGGGCGGTCGTCGGCGGTAACGTTGCGTCGATGAGACGATTAGCAGTTTTTACTGCTTAGATTTTACTACCCATCCTTCGAATACCAGCATATTCGTTATGGCGTGGACACCTGCGTTTATTTGCAGTGTTCAAGGTGTCTGCCCTCACCATCCTCAAGGACTTTCTTCCCCAAGCGTCAGCTTATAACTAGGCGCTTGGCTTAATTATCGATACATTTTTCGCTGCCCTGCTCTGCCCTTATCGAGTTATTATCGTCTTCTTCGTCTCCACGCGTCTCATCTCGTCGGACTACTGTACAAGTCCTGGGCTACCTGCTCAACTTCATCTCGCCCCCTTTTCTGCGGCCTGGGCATCCTGGATGGCTGTGGACTTGGGCCTCGCTCCCCTTCCTAGCAGTTGGTATGGTGTCCTTGGCTGCTGAAAATCTGCTCCGGGGAGAGAACCCACCACGAGGCCAGGGCACGAGTACGAGCGGCAGCCCAAGAGGCCGGAGCCACGAGAGCAGGGTCAAGGGCAAGAGCAAGAGAGAGAGGGCAAAAGATATTGATTGCTACCCGGGGCCTTCAGTTATACCTTTTTCGTAAACCCTCATCTTCGCGCCCAATCAGGTTAGTTCTTTGTCTTTAACTTGGCGGGCTAGTTTAAACAATGGTAGCAATCTATACTGACGGGTTTTTAGATGGCCGGTAATCGCAACTACCGGTCCAATAATTGACTTGTATTGTCCTGAGAGTTCCTTGATGGGCTTGTCCAACCTCGATGGCTGTGTTAATCTGTTTTCGATAATGTATGCAGACTGTTTGATGGCTTTAACTACAGGCCTCACTGAATTTAGATCTGTCTCCAATTCAGTCTAATACATAATCCAAAGTCCTGTCTCATTCCAAAATACAAAGTCTCTCTTCACAGAAAGCCTGCAGCCTTAGTTTCGATTTCTCCCAAGCTGTCTGCGCTGCAGAATCCATTTTGGAAACCCACAGGCTTTCTGCCACGAGGCATGGACGCCATCCTGGGTACCCTTTTCAATTTAAAATGTCCATGCAGGGTCCCTTTTATTAATAATAACCTTCGGGGAGATGCAGAAATTTTGCGAATCTCACACAATATACAATGATCAATTCTTACAGTATAAAATCATCAATTGTTACAGTAAAGTGTAATCAATTCTTCTGTCAGGACTGATCAGTTCTTACAGTGTTGTAGGAATGTTTAGCTCCTATCCAAAGACTGAGGTCCACTCAGGCGATCAAACAAAATGAAGTTTAATGGAAACTAACAGGTTTAAACAAGTAACTACAGGAGAACATCGAGTGTAGGTCTGCTCAGTTCAGAGGCTCCACGAGGACTTCTAGGGCGGTCCCGTGGTTGACATAATGATGTCATCACATTCTTCCCGCCAGTGGGGGATCACGTGATGAACGGCGTGACGTCATCGCGTTTACCTGCGCTGTTAAAGTAATCACGCTCTGTACAAGTAAACAGTATAAATAAAGATACACACTCAGGCTGCAGCTAACATGTTGTTAAAGGGAATTATATACAAATGATCTGAGTCCTTTAGTGGCTCCGCCACATGCGCCCCCCCTAGAATTGTCTTTAACAGCAAAAGTGAGATGGCGAGGAGGCCTGACAAGCCTGTCCGAGCGACTTCTGTAACCCTGAAGTGGAAGCTGATGGACGGTGGTTGAGCTGGCGGGCGGTTGTGGTGGATCTGGCACGGCGACTGTGGGCGGTCGGCCATGTTTTGGCGGTTGAGTGATCTCGACTGGGCGGTCCAGGTCTAAGTATGCCGGCATCAACCGGTCAACCGAAATGTGGTCCGGTTTACCTCCGATATCGACCGAAAAGGTTTTGTCTCCTGGCTCTATGACGCAGAAAGGACCAGTGTAAGGAGGCTTGAGCGGATCCCAGTGAGCGTCGTGGCAGATAAACACGTACTCGGCGCTTTTCAGCTCAGTTGGGACATGGGAGCTCTGTAAGCCGTGATGCGACGTAGGCACTGGAGCGAAACATCTGGCTGCTTCCTGGTGGCTGACGCGTTGCTGGGCTGCGGACCATGGCTCTGTTGGAGACGGGAGGAAATCCCCTGGTACTCGTAGTGGCTGGCCATATACAAGTTCCGCCGAGGACGATTGCAAATCTTCTTTGGACGCCGTGCGAAGACCCAAAAGGACCCATGGAAGTCTGTCCACCCATCCCGCACCTTGAAGACTGGCCCACAGAGCGGCTTTGAGCAACCTGTGGAATCACTCGCACAGGCCGTTCGCCTGTGGATGATAGGCGGTGGTGCGATGTAGTTTGGTGCCGAGCCCCTGAGCCACAGTGTTCCAGAGCTCAGAGGAGATGAAAGCTCTGGCTACGTCTGCCGAAGTGGTGGAAACCAAAGGAAATGCCTCTGGCCATCTAGTGGTGCGGTCTACCATTGTGAGGATGTGTGTAAAACCTTGAGAAGGTGGAAGCGACCCCACGATGTCCACATTCACGTGGTCGAAGCGACGCTCCGGAACAATGAAAGTGGCCAATGGAGCTTTTACATGACGCTGTACCTTGGCCTTTTGGCAGACCACGCAGGTGTTGGCCCAGTCGCGGACATCCATGTGCATACCCCTCCAGACGAATTTTGACGACATCAGCCTTTGCGAGGCCTTCATGCCAGGGTGTGACAACCCGTGTATGGCGTCGAATACTTTTCGGCGCCAGGCGACTGGTACGATAGGGCGGGGAGCTCCCATGGAGACGTCGCAAAGTAGCGTGGTGCCTGCGGCATGGAATTTGACATTGGCCGCTAGAGGGGCTGGTTCTGTATGCTTGGACCTCTGGGTCCGAGGCTTGATCCGCAGCCATGAGGGCACAGTTGATTCCGAGTTGGACTGCGTGAACAGTCGCGCGGGAGAGGCAATCCGCCACCAGGTTGTCTTTGCCGGACAAATGCTGAATGTCCATGGTGAATTCTGAAATGAACGTCAGGTGACGTTGTTGCCAAGCTGACCATGGTTCGGCGGTCTTGGCCATAGCGTACGTTAGTGGCTTGTGGTCTACAAAAGCCATGCACGGACGTCCCTCTAGTAAGAACCGGAAATGGCAGATGGCTACAAAAAGGGCCAGCAACTCCAGGTCAAAAGTGCTGTACTTTCTTTCGTTTCACCGTAGTTAACGGCTGAAAAACACCAGCGGTTGCCACGTCCCATTCACCCATTGTTCCTGCACTGCGCCGATTGCGTAGTCCGACGCGTCGGTGGTAAGGGCAATGGTGGCACCTGGAAGCGGGTGCGCCAGCATGGTTGCATTGGCCAAGGCGCCTTTGGTGTCGACGAATGCCCAGTCCATCTCGGCCATCCAGCTGATCGGATCCTTACTGGACTTGGCCTTGAGGGCCTCGTACAAGGGCTGCATAAGCAGAGCCGCCTTAGTGACGAACCGGTGATAAAAATTGACCATCCCGAGGAACTCTTGTAGGGCCTTGATGGTCTGCGGGCGCGGGAAAGACGTAACCGCCTCGACCTTCGTCTGTAAGGGAATTGCGCTGTCTTGATGTGATGCGGTGGCCCAAGAAATCAATCCGCTGCAGGCCGAACTGGCATTTGGCCGGGTTGATAATCAAACCCTGTTGACTGAGGCGTGTAAAGAGAGTGCGCAAATGGCAGAGGTGCTCCTCTTTGCTAGGGCTGGCGATGAGGATGTCGTCGAGGTAGACGAATAGGAATTTTAGGTCCCGAAGCACAGAGTCCATCAAGCGCTGGAAAGCCTATGCAGCAATCTTCAAGCCAAACGGCATCCGCAGAAATTCAAACAGGCCGAATGGGGTGATGACTGCGGTTTTCAGGACGTCTTGCGGGTGCACGGGGACCTGGTGGTAACCACAGACGAGATCGACTTTTGAAAAAAAGTATTTCCCGCCAAATGGGCCGAGAAATCTTGAATATGTGGGATCGGGTACCGATAAGGAGTAGTGGCATCGTTCAGGCGTCGGTAGTCGCCACATGGCCGCCATCCACCGCCGGGTTTTGGAACAATGTGGAGAGGCGAAGACCAGGGACTATTTGACCGGCGAATAATCCCCAGCCGCTCCATCGTGTCGAACTCTGCTTTCGCAGCCGCAAGCTTGCCGGGTTCGAGTCGTCAGGCCCGTGCGTAAACCGGGGAGCTGGTAGTGGTGATGTGATGTTCTACACCATGTTTAGTGGTCGAGGAGGAGAAAGTGGGCCTGGTCAGATCTGGGAACTCTCCGAGGAGGCGAGTGAAGTCGTCTGGAGGTGGGAACGCACAGGAGACAGTGCGCAGCACGGCATTACCGTGGTGGAATGGGATGGAGTGGAACGTGGCCGCATTGATCAACCGGCGGTGCCTGACATCGACCAGGAGGCTGTTGGCACACAAAAAATCCGCCCCGAGGATGGCCTGCGAGACTTTGGCCATGATGAATTCCCAGTGGAAGCGCTGGCCGCCAAAACACACCTGGACCCGCCGCTGTCCGAAGGTCCGAATGGCTGCGCCATTAGCCGCCTCGAGGGAGGGGCCGTGGCCCCCAGCTAGTATATTGAGATTTGACGCAGGTAGGATGTGTAGGGGGTTTTGTTCCAGGGGCTTATTGTAGGTCAGCCAGTTATGTTTTCCTGAGCTGCCCTGCCCGCTGTGCGGTTGCGAATCGCTTTCCCCTTCCTGATTCTGAGCTCAGGACTTATCGAGTGGTAACAAGGACAAACGAACAGACCACTGGATTGGTGCAAGGAAAACCAATGTTTATTAATTAGAAAAGCTAACACTACAAGAAAAACAGCATTATACAGAAGATAAAAGAAATCGCTATGGATGCAATACAGTTTTACACTTAACGGGAGAAGAAACGGACACAACGAGGGAAAAATTCTAAAATCACAATTTTGTAATACCCCTTTAACTCCCACCCTTACACCTAGTTAGGTTGTCTTGTGACGGCCAGAAAGATAATGCTCACTGGTGAAACAGATGAAAAGGCCTGGCCCTTGTGCCCCGCTGCTGCCGTCGAAATGTGCTTGCGATGCTTTCTAGATGGTTTTCCTTCTTGGTTGCTAGCAGACAAACAGGACACTGGGCCGAGGCAAAGAGAGCGAGAGAGAGGTGCTGGGCTGCCCCAGTTATATCCTCTCGGTAATGGGTCATTATCGCGCCTCATCAGTCCGTTCCATTGTCCGATTTGGGCTCGAAAACGTAAGACAAGAGGACCTTGATTTTGGCCCATTTACGTTGATGGCACCGATCAGTACCACAACTGCCTTTCCATTGTTTTCTGAATGTCCTTAATTGTTCTGAATGTTCCTCAATTGTTCTGAATGTTCCACAAGCAACTGGGACTATCTCCGCCCGAACTTAGATTGTGTAGGCAAACAATTGATAACCTGCCTCAGGGCGTGAATACAACTGAGCTTGCCTCACTGCATTGTTCAAATTAAACATGCAGTCTGTGAAGCTATCAGAAAATCCATATGGATGCCGCAGGCCCTTTGGCCATGTGTCTGACCGCAGCCATTTTGAGAGGCCCTGGATTTTTAAAACACAGTCACTCCAAGGTTTCTTTAATAACTCCAATTAATCTTCGGGGGGGGGGGAACATATGAAATTTTGCGAATCCCTTCAGTCCCCCCTGTGGATACTTAAACTTGCTTGAAGTGTCCATTCAAGATGAGCAAAATTTCTGACCGCCGCAAACAACCCTCCCCTTTATTACCTATCCCCAATCCCTCGACACATACATTCCCTTACTTGGAGAGAGCCCCAGTGTACGGCAGGCATTCGGATAGAAAACAAGGTTGAATTACAACAATCCCAGCACGGAGGGGTCCAAATACCCCTGCACCACTTGGGATGAAACAATATTTCACATACTATGCATTCTTTATTAAAATAATGAAACAGGCTGCCATCACTCGCAAGTGATGCATCACAGAACTCACACGGGTGTTCCGTCTACCCGAGCATACTGGTCCTTCCATATCCTTTGTGTTCTAACAACCACCTCGGGACTCCTTTTCCTACACTGGACGCAAACCAGGTAGAGGACGATCCCGAGCTGACAGATTACTAGTATGTGCGATGCCAGACGAATCCAGGAGGGGACCTCTATATTCTCAAAGATGTCCCACCAGGGTGGGGTCATAATACTGAGAATATCGGCCCCTATCTGGACAGTCTTCTGTTCCAGCGTGTAAAAGTGTTTTTGGGAAACCACTACTGCTTTTAATAGTTTAACGAGGTGTTGTGGGAGAGGGGGGATCTGGTAGCCGAAGTGGGCTACATACTTTTGGAGGTTGGTGAAATTTTCTTTCACAGTGAGGTGAACAGTGGATGGTTCAGGGATGGGGACAATTCGTGACTGTGCCACTTGAACTTCTGCCTCGGGTTTAAAGCAGAAACTGCTGTCACTCACCGCGCACCAGCTGTGCTGACCGTGCTGGTAGTGGGACGCTGCTGTGGTGACGCAGTATGTCCCACCTCCTATATACGCCACCTGTGGGGGGACATGGCCTTGTGCCATGGCTTCCATGGTGCAGTTTATAGGCTTCGCGTCAGCAGCTCTGAACCCGCACTGTGGATTTGAATAGGCGTTCAAGTGCTGGGGACACAGGATTATGTGTGATCCCTGGCTACAGCACCCCGAGAGGTCAGTACCCGTTATAGCATGCTCCCACTTTATGACGTAGGGCGGGACCGCTGTAAAACGAATGTGTGCACCCCCCTGAATGACTCCAATGTTCTCCACCCTGTATACCAGCGCAGGTCGGGCCGTCCCGCCCATGACTGGCATCCTTACAACTATCCCTATGATGGTGTGGTTGGAACGCCCACAGTCCACTGGGACTGGGTAGGCCTCAGAAGCTAGGCGGAGCTGGCACGGACTTAATGTGTTCTCAAAAGGGTGGAGGGCTGCGAGGTGCTTGTTGCTGATCCAGGACGGGACCAAACCTTGTTTTAGATCCTCCAGATTATTGCGGCCCTTGCCTAGCAACCATGCCCCGTACAAAACGCACACCTCGTTTTGCGCCGCCTGGTCTGACGCATTCCGATCCTCCCTAATGAGCGCATTCACCGTCTTTGCATGTTTCTCCAGCTCCGCTATGATCTCCTTTAAATGGAGAGTCATGGCCTGGTCTTCGTGCAGTTCCGAACCCACCACCTTATTCTCATCAGTCAAAACCTTCTTTAACAGGGCCTTTAAACCGTTGATCTGCGACTGCAGTTCAATGTCATCTAAACTATTAATGACCGAAGACCCCGTATTAAAACCCGTTAAAACATCGTTAACACTACCCCTCTTTTGCCTCCCCACCCAGTCCCCAGCCTCACGGCTATGCGTATATAATTTGGTCTTATCGACCTCCGAAAAATCGAATTCATAAAACCTTTGAAACGTTTCTTTTAACAGGGCTTGATATAGTTTGGCCATCTCTGCAGGGCACCACGCGGGCAAGTGCACCTCTGTGAGATTTAAAATCACCGAGGCCACCGCGTAATGCACCCCTTGATACAGCACCTGGTCTGTGGGTATCAGCACCAGGCCATTCCCTGGTCCCTTGGTGGTGGTGGGGCATCCCTCTGCTACAGTCTGTGATGTCGGGGCCTTGGGCAGGGGCTGACGGGGACGGGTCACTAATTCAGTGGCATTAACCGAGATTGGGGAGTATGGGATCGCGCATGCGTCCAGGCGCGATTCCCAATCCATCCCCCTCCCGTTATCTTGCCACTGGCTGCGGAAAATGATGGAAATGCCTGTGGGGCAGACCTTCTCTGAACCCGACATACAGACATAGATCCCCTGATCCGGTTCCCACCATTTGTCCCAGCACACACTTAACCCTCCCTGGGTCCCTGTGATGGTCCTGTGGGTGTTATTCCCTAACCTCTCCCACTCTACCCTGGGGTTCCCCATATCCTTACTTAATTTTCTAAGCCACCACCACCTATCCAGGGGAACGTTGCCTTTACATGACAAACATATTCCTTTTCCCACGGTGACGCTAATCCTTGGGGTGACAATTCGTATCCTCGGGCACTGGAGGGAGGTCTCCCCATATGAAAAACCGGTCTGGCTCGAGTACTGGGTCAAATTTGACCCCAGCCATCCGGGCCAGCTCCCCTCGTGAGTGTACAAGGTGATTTCGTCTGCCTCGCGTAGGCCACTCCCATCGTGGGCTAGGGGCGCCGTTTTTCCGGAGCATCCGAAGATGTGGTGGTCCTCGGTGTCACCCCTTCTCGCGAGGCTCAGCCCAGACAGGGCGAGCAGGATCACGCCTCCGAACATTCCCTTTTAATTCCCTGTAAAAGATAAAGAACATCTAGCCAGGCTTCCTGTAGGCTTCCTGGCTCGGGTGAAGTGTGAGCGGGTCCCTCGACCTCGGCTCACGTAGACAACACTGGAACGGTTCCATCTTAAAATTACACTATGGTTCCACACCTTATAATTAACCTAAACATCCTAACTTAAAACTACAAACTTAACTGCTAAAGTTATCCGAGCGGCCAGCTCAAATTCTGTCAGGACTGCTGCAGGCTGCTCCCTGCGGCATGGCTGTACTGACATTTACTTCCGGTCCCTCACAGCCCGCGACTGCTGGCTGAGGACCTTTGTCTTTCGACTTAACTTTAACACGGGAGGTAGCCCCTTTAAACTGGGGAGCCGGTGACCATGTCTTCCTAGGCTGGGGTGTCCAAGGGGACCTCCTAGGAAGTGCTATTGGTGGGGCTACCCTGGTGAGCGGACCCTTGCTGTGGGTCACAGTCCTCGCTGGCTGGGGGCTTTTCCCCTGTGGCTCCTCCCTTCCCAAGTCTGAGCTGGGGACAAGCAACCCCTCGCTGCCTGCTGCCGGTGGCTGGGAGTTTTCCTCTCCAGGTTCAAAACCTGGGTCGGGGGCAGGGCTACCTGCCTCGGGCTCCTCCTCCTCCCCATCTGAGTCCCAGAAGAGAGGGGGAGTGGTTTGGACAGGGGCCTGGGTGACTCCTCCCCTGACACACGCGACTGCGCCTGCATGTGCTGCCTGTGAGCTGGGACCTGCTGGGAGCTGAGGATTTCTAACCTCGGGTTGGATCCCAGCTGCCTGCTTTTTCGCCTCCGGTCTAAACAGCTTACATTGGTTTATATGAAACCATTTCGTCCGCCGGGGCAATTTTACGGCGTAAACCATGGGGCTGGCTTTATCTACTATGCTATAGGGTCCCATGTACAGTGGCTCCAAACTCCCTACTCGGGCGTAGTTCCTCACCATTACCTGGTCCCCTATCTCCCACTGATGACTTTTGTTAGGCTCGAGCAGCAATCGGTTATTCCAATGCTGCTTCCCCATACTACATGCTGCCTGTTCGTAAATCTGCTTCAGGCGCTCGAGGAGTGTTCGGGCGAATTTATCCTGGTTTACCTCCCGAAGCTGCCCTTCAGTAAGAACTGGGGCTAAGACATGGGTGGGGGTTCTCATGACCCTACCGGTCATGAGCTCGTGCGGGGAATACCCCGTACTCTTTGACTGACTGGCCCGGATCCCCATGAGGACTAGAGGCAGGACCTCTGCCCATTTTTGGGGTGAGTCCACTGTCTCCTTCCTCAGCCTTTCTTTGACGGTGCGGTTCATGCGTTCCACAATCCCTGAGGACTGTGGATTGTGGGCTATGTGCCACTTCCCCTGAATACCGAGCAGCATAAGGGTATTCTGCATGACCCGGCCGGTGAAGTGGCTTCCCTGGTCGGACTCCACAAACTGGGGTAGCCCCCACCGCGAGAACACCTCCCGTACCAAGATCCTTGCAGTCCCTAATGCTGTGGCTTTTCTACAGGGGAAGGCCTCGACCCACTTGGAAAACACGTCCACCAGGACGAGGCAGTATTTGTAGCCTCCCTGGGTGGTGGGCAGGGGCCCGATGTAGTCGATCTGGATCGACTGCCATGGTCCCTCTACCCTCCTAACGTGTGCCATGGGCACCTTCCTTCTGTGGATGTCGGGGTTATTTGCAGTGCACACAAGACAGCTAGTGCAGAACTCGCGGACATCTTCCCGGAGTCCTGGCCACCATCCCGCCTGTTCCACCTGCTGCCAGGTGGCCTCAGGCCCGGGGTGTCCTGCTCCTGGCCCTTCATGGGCCAGTTGAAGGAACTCCCTCCGGTGCTGCTGGGGTACTACCCACTGTCCTTCCTTGAACAGCATGCCTTCCCTTATGGAGAGGGCCGCTGCGCCGTAAGGGCCTTCTATCCTCCTACCCTCGCTCACTGCGCTAGTGACGGTTTTCAGGACAGGGTCCTGGGCTTGGACCGTTTTAAGATCCGGGGCTAATGCTACCCCTAATTTCCTCTGGGTCCCACCCCTGCCTCTAACTGCCGCCACGGGCCCGGACCCATAGGGGTCCCAGAAAATGCCGTTGCGGGCACCCTCCTTGGCCAGCGTGTCGGCTTGCTGGTTGCCCTGGCTGCGGGGTTCTGTGGAGGAGTGGGCCTTCACTTTGTGGATGAAGACCTCGCCTTCCTCCCCCACGACTGCCAGGATTTTCTCCAGCAGGGGTTTTATTGTTAAGGGCCTCCCGTCGGCGGAGGTATATCCGCGACGGGACCAGATGGCCAGGTATTCCGTGCACGAGTTGCAAGTGAACATACTGTCCGAGCAAATCGTTTATGGGGTGGGAAAGATTTCGGGGTGGGTAACCACGTACACCACCGCGGACAGTTCAGCCTGCTGGGCGCTCATGGTGCTGGGGAGCTTGATTGCCAAGGCAATGTTAGCTGATGGGTCATAGACTCCACATCCCGTGAGACGTTCACCAGCAGATACCATGCTGGAACCGTCTACATAGATCTCACGGCCTGTGGGATGTATCCCGGCCCGTAGACCAATGTTCACCTCCCATACCCCTTCTATGGAACACTGATGGGCTGTTCCGGGATATACCATGTTAGCCACGAGCTTCGGCTCGCAAAGGCCCCTCACCCTCAGGTACATCTGGGAAAGGAGGAGGGTCCAGCGCGCAATGCGGGCACTGCTGACTGTCCCATCTTTAATCCTCCCGTCCAGAAGCATCTGGGTGGGCGTGTGATGCGTGAGGAGGGTGATAGGAGAGGTGCCTGTGAAGATCAAGGATCTTTTCACGGCCCAATACGTGGCCAAAAGGTGCCGCTCGCAAATTGAGTAGCTCCTTTCCACGTCAGTGAGTGCTCTGGAGGAGTAGACCATGGGCCTTAGCCTGCCATGCCGCTCCTGGAGCAGCACAGCACTGAGATTATCCCCGCTGGCCGCTACCTCCAGAAAGAACTCTCTCCCTCCATCTATCGCTCCCAGGGCTGGTGCGGTCTGCAGGTCCCTCTTGAGCTGGACAAATGCTGCCTGGCACCACTCATCCCAAGACCACTCCACTCCCTTGTGTAGGAGTCGGAGCAGAGGGGCTGCCGTGGCTGCATAATCCTCAATAAAATCCCTGCTGTACCCGGTTAGCCCTAAGAACGACCTCACACCCCTCACAGTACTGGGGACTGGTAGCTCTTGGACCGCTTCCCTCCTAGCCCTGTCTATGGCTCGTTCTCCTGCGCGGACGGTCAGGCCCAGGAATTTAACTTCCCGCTGGCCGATCTGCGCCTTCTTTGGGTTGACCTTAAACCCTTTACTCTGGAGCAGCTCCAGCAATTTGGCCAGTAGCGGGCCATGCTCTCCGACTGAGTCGGTAAACAAGAGCAGGTCATCTACATACTGCACCAATTGGGTGGGCTGGCTAAATTCCTTTAAACTACTCGCCATACACTGGTGAAAGATGCTGGGGCTGTTATGAAAACCTTGCGGCAAGCAGTTCCAAGTATACTGTTGCCCTTTAAAAGTAAAGGCGAACTTATACTGGTCTTCCCTCCTTAAGGGGATCGACCAAAACCCATTCGAAATATCCAGCACCGTGAACGTAGTCGTGGATGCTGGAATGCTTCCGATGAGGTCGGCGACTGCTGCCACTGTGGGGGCACACGCGGGGATATTGCTGTTGAGCACCCGATAGTCCACCGTGGCTCTCCATGAATTGTCCGGTTTCTTGACCGGCCAAAGCGGAGAATTAACATGGGTGGCTATGGGCCTCAACACTCCCTGCTGCACCAACGAGGATATGGCCATCTCCATATCGGGCTCTGCTTCTCTAGGAAAGTTATACTGCTTCTGTGGCCGGGCCATGGGGTCCCCGTCTACCCTGACCTCAAACCCAGTGACCCTCCCGCAGTCGTGTTTGTGTGTGGCGAACGCAGCTAGGTGAGCCTGCATGAATGCTTTAAATTCCTCCCGGACACCCTCCACCATGAGCCCGAGGTCGTAACCTCCTTTCGGCTTCACAGTACACAGGGTTCCCTTCCCTTCTTTTCCTGGGATAACTACCACGCCATTCTCCTCACCCGTGTCGGCTCCCCAAAGGCAATGATTTCGGAGATCCACGAGGATCCCGTGGCCCACGATGAAGTCAGCCCCGAGGATCCCCTTTCCTCCCTCCGCTTCCCACCTCGCCAGGACACACGTCCACTTGGTTTGGAGTGGGCCCAGGTGGATTGAGAGCGGCTTGGAGAATGCTCCCGCCTGTTCCTTACCGGTGAACCCCGATAGAACGTATGGAACTCCGCTAGACAGAGGTGAGGTGGTGGGGTTAGCTGCATGGATCACGGTGCATGATGCCCCCGTATCCAGCAAATAAGTCCCTTTAACCTTCTCTACCTCCATCTGCACGAGTGGTCTCTTCCATCCATCATACCGGAGAGCACACAGGTAGACAGGCTGTGCGGGCTCTAGTCATTGCGGGGCTTCGTCAGAGGGGGTTGAGGGAGCTACCACACCGGTAGTGGCTGCTATTTTTCCCTGGCTGGCCATAAAAGATCGCATGGCCTCAAAAAATGACTCCATGGCAGCGGGGGTAATTCCTGTCTCTGCCTCCCCCGTCGCTGCCTTTTGGGCTGGGGCGGGGGGATTCTTTCCCTTGGTGTCCTTCCAGGGGTTTTTACAATCTTTGCACCAGTGGCTGTCCTTCCCGCACCCATAGCAGTTTAACTTAGCCTGGGCGGGACGATTCCCTTCCTGGTGCCATTCCCTTTTATGCTGGGCCCCTGGTTTAACCTCATGGACTTTCCCCTTGGGTTGGGGCGTCTCGATACCCCTGATATTTCTAAACGCTACTGTGAGCTGGCGGATCACCATTTCTTCGGTGGTCTGGGGGCCTCGGGGGTCAAACCAGGCCGCAGCTTGAGTTCGAATTTGGGGCAGGCAGTTTGTCGTGAGACAGCGGAGCCAATGGGCCAATTGATCTCTGTTCAGGAATGCCCGCACTGGCATTCCCGGGCATGTGCTCCGGTAGACTGGCCACAGCCTGTCTGCAAACGCCTGTGGGGACTCCCCGGGGAGCTGTACCGTTTTTTCCACCCGGGCGAACGGACTCCCGTCATTTAGTCCCATGGCCTCCAATATCTCATCCCTTAACTCCTCGTAATCCTTCTGCCCCTTTTTGCACTCATCTGATAAGGTTTGGAGGAGGTCACTACCCAAAAAAAACAGCAGCATTTTTGTTTGTTCTGCTTCATCGCAGTCATTAACGCACGCTGCCTGCTCTATCTCACGGAAGTGTAGAGAGGGGTCTCCCTTCACTGTAAGCTTAGGGATATGGCTAACCATGGCCCTGAGCTGTTGGGTGCCATGCGGCACTACAAACTGGTTCTGCATGGCCCCTAGGTCCTCGCCATCGGCGGGCGGGCCATACCTCCGTTGTCGGAGGGGGTACACTGGTCCCGGTCCCGGTCTCTCTACCAGGGCTTGCTGGGTCTCCCCTAATGCTTCATCCTCAACCCCCCCTTGCTGCCAGACCTCCTGAAAACTCGGGGCTATGGGTGGTGGCCGTGAAACCTCTGGTTACCTAACCAGTGTCGTTCTGGGAGCTGCCTGTGGGACTTCCCTGCTTGGGTAGCCGGTAAAATCCGACTGGCCTGCCTTCGGGCTAATGAGGCATACCATGCCCTTCGCCCTCACTAAAGCCATGCTCAAGCTTTCTATTTCTTGCCTGCAGGGGCCATGATCTGCCTCCTCAAACCCCCGAGCGCAGGCCAGCTTATAGGCTGCTTTTACTTCGCCTACCTTTTCCTCCTGTGCCTTCAGTTCCCCTGTGAGGCGGCCAATCTCCGTCTTTAATCTCCTCTCTTTCTCCCTGGATTCTCTTGCCTGATATTCTACGTGTTCTGCCCTGAACCTAGCGCTCCCCTCCAGCTCAGCTATCTTGCCTTCCAGCCTTTCTACCCTGGCCTGGTGCTCACGCTGCACTTCAACGGCCTGGCTTTCCATGTGCTCTACCTTCCCCCGATGGTCCCGGACCATCGCTGCCCTCTCCTGGCTTACAGCCTCCAGGGCCACTAGCACCTTCCCTTCCGCTGCAACCTTTTCCTGCAGCTCCCGGGACAAATGCCTTATTTTAGTTTCCTTACTGGCCACTGCTTGGTCCAGTATCAGAACCTGCTTTTTATAACACATAAGCCATACCGCTTTTTCAATGCCCTTGTGTCGCTCTTTACTAGCCGTCCACTGGGCGGCTGCCTCTAGGGGACGCTCGGCTTTTAACATATCGCTCACCCACTTTTTCGCGATATTTACCTTGCCGCACACATAGGTAGACAACCTTTCCTCCATTGCGGATTCCTCCTCCGCACCACTGTCTGGCTTGTTACACACTTTCGCCTGACCTCCTGGCTGGCTCGCCATTTCTGTAGGGGGTTTTGTTCCAGGGGCTTAGTGTAGGTCAGCCAGTTATGTTTTCCTGAGCTGCCCTGCCCGCTGTGCGGTTGCGAATCGCTTTCCCCTTCCTGATTCTGAGCTCAGGACTTATCGAGTGGTAACAAGGACAAACGAACAGACCACTGGATTGGTGCAAGGAAAACCAATGTTTATTCATTAGAAAAGCTAACACTACAAGAAAAACAGTATTATACAGAAGATAAAAGAAATCGCTATGGATGCAATACAGTTTTACACTTAACGGGAGAAGAAACGGACACAACGAGGGAAAAATTCTAAAATCACAATTTTGTAATACCCCTTTAACTCCCACCCTTACACCTAGTTAGGTTGTCTTGTGATGGCCAGAAAGATAATGCTCACCGGTGAAACAGATGAAAAGGCCTGGCCCTTGTGCCCCGCTGCTGCCGTCGAAATGTGCTTGCGATGCTTTCTAGATGGTTTTCCTTCTTGGTTGCTAGCAGACAAACAGGACACTGGGCCGAGGCGAAGAGAGAGAGAGAGGTGCTGGGCCGCCCCAGTTATATCCTCTCGGCAATGGGTCATTATCGCGCCAATGTCCGATTTGGGCTCGAAAACGTAAGACAAGAGGACCTTGATTTTGGCCCATTTACGTTGATGGCACCGATCAGTACCACAACTGCCTTTCCATTGTTTTCTAAATGTCCTTAATTGTTCTGAATGTTCCTCAATTGCTCTGAATGTTCGTCAATTGTTCTGAATGTTCCACAAGCAACTGGGACTATCTCCGCCCTGTAGTGTATGTACCCGTCTATCTTTAAGGGAACTATTGAATGTAACTGTTCACCTTTAAGGGAACTACTTTAGGTGTGACATTATTTGTTTGGCTTCTGTATACAGTAATACCGATAGTGACCACACCAGTATATAAGTGTTGTGCCAGGAGTTATTGGGCAGATTCGCCCGGACCTTCGAATAGTAAAGACCTGTTTGTTTGTTACTTCTGAAGTCTGTGTATTTATTAACTGCACAACCCACAGACTTTACAGTGGCGACGAGTCCGATCGTGCCCTGCAGCAAGATTACCAAAGCAAGAAGAGCGTCGAAGAGAGGCAACCGCCCTCGTCGTGCTGCTGGAAGAAAACACGAGGCTGCAGCAGGAGAAAGGTGGAAGACTTTAGCAACAAAAGCTTCCATTAGCAACAGGCACTGACTACCCTTCTACCACGGTGTGGAGTGAGCCGATCAGCAGGGAACAAGGCGGCCGAAGAGACTGTGAGTAGGGGAAGGTGTAGAAGTATCCGGAGGATAAGGGCAGAGCACTCGACCTCGGTCGAGGGGGAGCTGTGCCAGCCAAAAGTCGGGTCCAACGGTGTCGGGTGACAGCCGGACCGCGATCGGCGGGAAAAATCCGGGCAGCGACCGCAGCCACGAAGCGCTGAGCCTGCGAGTAGGCGCGGGAAGAGAAACCCAGCCGCAGCCGGGGAGGGAAACACCGGTCTGCGAGAGGGCTGGGGAGGCGAACGGGAACCGTGCGGGTGAGAGCCGGGTGCGGAGAGAGAGACTGCGAGGAGCCAGTCCAGCGGCTGAGCTGTTCTCCACCAACGGGGTACTCAGAGCCGGCAAAACCGAACGTGCGGGAGTGGGTGAGAGACACAGCCGAAAATGGGGTGAGAGACTGCGCGAGAGCCAGTCCAGCGGCTGAACTGTTCTCCACCAACGGGGTACCCAGGGCCGGTAGCACCGAACGTGCAGGTGAGAGAGCGACAGAGCCGTGTACGGAGAGAGAGACTGCGCGAGAGCCAGTCCAGCGGCTGAACTGTCCTCCGTTAACGGGGTGTACCCAGCGCCGGTAGAGCCGTACGGGCGGGAGGAAAAGACATAGCCGACTAAGGGGAGCTGTGCGGAAGCCAGCCAGTGGCTGAACCTGTCCGCTGTGGGGGAAGCGTACCCCTTCCACCGGGAAGAAACGCGGGAAGCCGCCATTAGGCGGAGAAGACGCCAGAAGCGGGAAACCGCCATTGAAGTGGGCAGGGCGAGAAAGGAAGAGCGGGAAACCACCATTTTCGCGGGAAAACCGCCATCTTGATTGACATACCGCCATTGAAGTGGGCGGGGAGAGAAGGAAAGAGCGGGAAACCGCCGATTTCGCGGGAAAACCGCCATCTTAGAAACAAACAAATAAATAAGAATACTTAAAGAAATACTGGTGCTGCTCCCAAGGGAAGAAAAATGCCTAAGCGAGGGAATATTAACGACTTTAATTCTGAAATAGAAGACTGGGCCACGTATGTGGAACGCATAGAGATCTATTGCGAAGTCAACAAAATAGAGGAAGACGACAAGGCGATAACATTGCTAAACTCGATGGGGGCAAAAACATACGGGCTCTTGAAGCATCTAATAGCACCAAATAAACCAGCGGATCAGACCTTCGAAGAGATTGTGGCTGTGCTGAAGGACCACTTGAACCCCACACCGCTGATGCTGGCTGAATGATTCAAATTCTACGCAAGAACGCAGAAGAAAGACGAAAGCAATGCGGAATACTTGGTCGAACTGCGTAGGCTAGCGAAATACTGCCAGTTCGGAGGGAATCTGACAGAAGCGCTGCAGGACAAGTTCGTATGCGGATTGTCCAAAGAAGGGACGCAGAAGCGACTACTGGAAGAGAACGACCTCACACTGGACAGGGCTGTCCTTATAGCTGCATCGCACGAAGCCGCAGTGAAAGGAACGGCGGAAATGCAACTAAAGGCGGCGGCACTCGGGGTGGACCAAATTACTTCAAGCACAACAAAATGCTACCATTGTGGGAAGACAACGCATGACCAGAATCAATGCTGGTTTAAGAACCAAGAGTGTAGGAAATGTGGCAAACTGGGTCACATCGCGAAGGTATGCCGGTCCGGGAAAAAGACCAATAATCAAAGGAAGCCACCACAAGAAAAGTACAACAAGGTACACAAGGTGGCTGAGAAGAGTTCAGACGAACAGAATTCAGACTCAGACCCAAACAACCAGGAGCTGGGTAGGCTGAGAATCCACAATGTGGGTAAAGAAACGGATCTACAGGCCATCTGGGTCATACTAAAAATAGCTGGAGTCCAAGTAAGAATGGAGCTGGACACTGGATCAGCTCTATCAGTCATCAACCGAAGGGACTACCACCGGCTATTCTCTCACATACCTTTAAGAAATACCAAGTTTGTATTACAGACATACACGGGGCATAACGTATACCCCGTGGGGAAAATAAGAGTCAAGGTGAGAGATAGGGGTAAAGAACACCCAAGAATGAACTTGTACATATTACCTGAGGGAGGACCACCACTTCTAGGACGGGAGTGGATTAAGAAAATAGACATGGAATGGCATTACCTAAAAGCCATAATGAGGGAGGACTCGGTGCAAGCTATTAGCTCAGATTCTGAAATGGATGATGATAAGACCAAGTCGAATATGGAAGACAAGGCTAAAAGGGACTTGCCGATGATGGGAAAGAAAACGAAGACATGCAGAAGGACTTATGGTACCAAGAAGAATAAAGCTGCAGAGCAGAACTCCAGGTTGACAGAGAATTCTGAGCCTGTTCAAGCAAAGGATTCATCCATGACGGAAGAACACCGAGCTCGGATGCAAACTTATGTCAAAGTACGACAACAATTAGAACAGTTGAGTGACCGTCTCGTACAAGAGATGAAAAATATGGAAAGGTTCTGGGACACCGAATGGGAGAACCTGGAAAGACTACAGAGACAGCGAGCTCAAGCAGAGAGCGACCATAGAGCCATCGTGGTCAAATACCAATCACATTCCCCTGATGCTGTTCAGGAACTAGAATATTTACAGAATGAACCAAAGGAAGAGGAATCTTCAGGGAGCCAGGATTTTATTCCAGTTCTTCTCTACGACTCCTTACAAGCAGAGTGTGAGAAGTTGAAAGAACAGTATGAACAGGCCCAGGCTACAATTCTGGAGGGGGTTAACTCGGCAGCCTCCGAAAAGCTAGTTTCAGTAGAAGCATATGAACAACTAAAGGTTGAACATGAGCAAGAAGTCCAAAGGCTGCAGGAAATTCTTGATGAGCTCAAGGCCAAGACAGACTCATCGGTAGGAGATCCATCCATAGATGAGAAATTAGAGGTGAAAATCATGGCAGAGCATGAAAGACAGGATGTCCAAGAACTTATAAAAACATTGAAGGACACCCAAGACAAATATGAGGCGGAAATGACCGAGGTTCAACAACTTGAAGAACAGATTCAACTGGGAATCCTTTCAGTGGAAGAACAGGACACTGTAAGAATGGTCCCTGAACATGAACTAGAGAGCATCAGGGCGCAACTTTTCCGAGTGCTGAAAGCCAAAGTTCAAGAGGAACGTAAGGTGGAAGTATTGGAGAAAGAGGTGGAGGAAATGGAGAAGACTCTGATCCACCGTGTTCCCAGGGAAGAGTTAACGGTCAGCCAACTCCTTCATATGCTGAAGGACAAGACTCTGCAAGGGGAACAATCTGAACACGAGCTTCAATCTTCAGGGGGAACGAGTTCGGAGCTCTCAAAAGTCACGGAGATAGCTGAGGTGGCAACACAAATTTTACAAGGATGCCAAAAGTACGTTGAATCACGTCAAGGTGAACAGAAGAATGTGGAAACCGTTACTTCAGTAGAAGGGTTAAATAGCCTGATAACGCAATTACCGATGGAAAGGAAGGTATTGAACTCACAAATGAGGTCCGTCATGAAGGAATGGCAGATAACCCAGGAAGAGCGGGATGAATATGAATGCATGAAGAAGGCTTTTCAAGAAAGATGTTTAGGGAAGGAACCACCGTCAGCTAACGTCCAGACGGGTGAGGAGGAAGAAGAAGTCTCTCTCGCTGACCTAACTCAGGACGAACCCGAATATTACCATGACCTGTTGAGTGACACTGAATATTACGAGGATGTGGTCTGCCCAGCTTGTGATGAAAACTCTCAAAGTGCTGAAATCCGGAGGAAGCACTTAAGGTCTAAGAAACATAGAGAGTTGGTGGCGCTACAGCTGGCAGCCGAGAAAGGAGCTCCGAGAGTTTCAAAAAGGCAGAAAAGAAAAAGAAGAAGCAGAAGATAATAACTGTCTAAAATATTAGCACTTCTACCATTCCAGGCGGGACATTACGAAAGGAGCTGAATTAGTTGAAAAACTGGAAAATGTCAAGACAGCCAGTTGGTTGTAAAAGTCCGCACTGCTGGTTCAACAGGACGAAGGTTCAAGCTGTTACATCAAGAAAAAGGCTATGGAGGAGTCACGCTAGCCAGGTAATCCGGCTACACCAAAGAAATGTTGTTCGGAATGAGTCAAGATCAGAGACTGAATCTATGAACTGTTTCCGCAGAGACTGAACCTGTGAACTGTTTCCACCGAGATTATATTTGTAAATTGTTTTATATGACATTGACTCCACCGAGATTATATCTGTAATTTGTTTATTAGGAAGTTGAAGATATGTATGTTTAACGGGGACTCTGTAAGTAATAAGCTAAAAAGGGAGGATTGTAGTGTATGTACCCGTCTATCTTTAAGGGAACTATTGAATGTAACCGTTCACCTTTAAGGGAACTACTTTAGGTGTGGCATTATTTGTTTGGCTTCTGTATACTGTAATACCGATAGTGACCACACCAGTATATAAGTGTTGTGCCAGGAGTTATTGGGCAGATTCGCCCGGACCTTCGAATAGTAAAGACCTGTTTGTTTGTTACTTCTGAAGTCTGTGTATTTATTAACTGCACAACCCACAGACTTTACACGCCCGAACTTAGATTGTGTAGGCAAACAATTGATAACCTGCCTCAGGGCGTGAATACAATTGAGCTTGTCTCACTGCATTGTTCAAATTAAACATGCAGTCTGTGAAGCTATCAGAAAATCCATATGGATGCCGCAGGCCCTTTGGCCATGTGTCTGACCGCAGCCATTTTGAGAGGCCCTGGATTTTTAAAACACAGTCACTCCAAGGTTTCTTTAATAACTCCAATTAATCTTCGTGGGGGGGGGGAACATATGAAATGTTGCGAATCCCTTCAGTTGCTACTCTGCGCCCCGGTGTCGCAAAGGAAACGTCGACCAGATAGGGAGTCGGTGATGAAGAGAAGCTTTCCCGAATTTCCAATGGCCATCGCAGCCGCGGGGTGCTCGTTAGACACAGTCCTCTTTCGCCTGGGTGGCTGTAGATGTTTTTTGAGCGAAAAACTGCAGGGGGGGCGGCCCCATCTTGCTTTTGCGCCAAAACGGGCATGGTAGAAGCACAACCCCGCTGATTGAGGAGCTGGAGCCGTGTCTGTGGGGGATGGGCGCCTCGTGGCAGCGCAGTACTGCTGTGTCACCGCAAAAATCTTGTCCGCTTCGGCAGCAAGCTCCGCGCAGTCTGTGACTTCGGACCTGGCTAGGGCAGCCTGAACTTGCTCCGGTAGTAGGCTGAGGAATAGCTCCCTGAAGAGGAAGCATTCCGGTTCGGAACCGAGGAGCGTGAGCATTTGGCTCATGAGCTCGGACGGCTTGGAGTCCCCGAGGCCCGGCATAGTGAGCAGCCGGTGGGCACGCTCTGACTTCATGAGTCTGAAAGCCTATAGCAACCGCGCCTTTAACGTGTCATACTTGCGATCAGTAGGCGGGCTACCAAGTAGGCTGACGATCCGCGAGGCTCAAGGGTGGAAACCATGTAATAATAATAGGTCTGATCCGCAATGATGTCCCTGATGGCGAACTGGGCTTCAGCCTGGATGAACCACGTGGCTGGTTGTTGCTCCCAGAACTGCGGTAGCTTCAAGGTAACGGCGTTCGTTTCCATGTTGAGTATCTTCTGCGAAAACTGTTCGCAAAAGTCGGGGTCACCAATGTAGGAATGTCAAGTTCCTATCCAAAGACTGAGGTCCACTCAGGCGATCAAACAAAATGAAGTTTAATGGAAACTAACAGGTTTAAACAAGTAACTACAGGAGAACATCGCGTGTAGGTCTGCTCAGTTCGGAGGCTCCACGAGGACTGCTAGGGCGGTCCCGTGGTTGACGTCATGATGTCATCACATCCTTCCCGCCAGTGGGGATCACGTGATGAACAGCGTGACATCATCGCGTTTACCCGCGCTGTTAAAGTAATCACACTCTGTACAAGTAAACAGTATAAATAAAGATACAGACTCAGGCTGTAGCTAACATGTTGTTAAAGGGAATTATATACAAACGATCTGAGTCCTTTAGTGGCTCCGCCACAGTATATTATTTCATCATGTTCCCACATTGTCACTATGTCAGTTCATTTAAATCTCTTCCCAAATTGTGCTCAGTAAAACTATTTCTCTTAGAATTGCATGATAAATATTTTCATACATTCAATTACATAAATCGAAAGGCAAAGATGTAGAAGTAAACTTTAATAGAGTAGGAATAATCTCGAATCATAATTCATTAGATAAAGCTTCATCTATAAGCGTCACTGCCTCCCCCGTTCTATCCTACATAAACTTGAGGTCATCCAAAACCCGGCTGCCCGTGTCCTAACTCGCACCAAGTCTCGCTTTCCCATCACCCCTGTGCTCGCTGATCTACATTGGCTCCCGGTTAAGCAGCGCCTCGATTTCAAAATTCACTTCCTTATTTTCAAATCCCTCCATGGCCTCGCTCCTCCCTATTTCTGCAATCTCCTTCAGCCCCACAACCCCCTGAGATATCTGCGCTCCCCTAATTCTGCCCTCCTGAGCATCCCTGACTGTAATCGCTCAACCATTGGTGTCCGTGGCTTCTGTTGCCTAGGCCCAAAACACTGGAATTCCCTGCCTAAACCTCTCCGCCTTGCTAGCTGTCTTTCCTCCTTTAAGATGCTCCTTAAAACCTACCTCTTTGACCAAGCTTTTGGTCACCTGCCCTAATTTCTCCTTATGTGGCTCGGTGTCAATTTTTTTTTGTCTTATAATACTCCTGTGCAGCACCTTAGGATGTTTTACTACGATAAAGGCGCTATATAAATACAAGTTGTTTTGTTGTTGTTGTTGCAAGTCTATTTACAGATCCTTCCAGAAGATGGGGGCACTGAACTTGCTTTTCTCTCCAGTCTCCCAGTTCACTGCTTTATTTGAGCCAACCTGAGCTTGCAGGTTAAGTCCACAGGCTCCACTAATAAATGCGTTGTCGCTGTCTGTCGCCTTTAGCATACCCCACCTCAAAAGAACTTGTTCAACACGTATTTTCGCAGTCACTAAAGCAGGACAGCGGTGAGCAGGAATAGCTTCGACCCATGCAGTAAAAGAATCAACAATAACCAGGAGGTATTTATTTGCACTTGCAGTCTGATGCAGCTCGCCTCTATAATCAATTTGCAATCATTCCCGAGGTCCCTCAGGGGGGTTGACTAAGGAGCAAGGCTCGCTTCTTTCGGGGGAGAGGATTGTAATGTGCACAGGGGAGACAATTGTCAAGGTGGGTCCTTGAATTCATCTTTCCAGTGTGGCCACCATTGACACGGTCTCAAAAATCATGATCACCTGTAAAAAAGAATAGAAAATCCATTGTGGCTCCTCTGGAGCACCCTAGAATGGGTTAATCGCATAGGGTCAATTCTCTGATTTCCTTCTGTCACCACGGAGAGTGCAGTTGGTAAATATCCACTCAAATTAAATCCTGACCCATAAAAAAGTGAATATAGTACATCTTTACATTCAGCAATGCCACTTGGCAAATAAGGAGTTAATTATTTCTGGGCTGTGAGAAACCTCAGGGAAGGTGGAGTTAGCCATCACAACAGTAGTTTCAGATTTGCTGTATGCTAATTTTTAAAAAGTGATTTGAAAAGTTCATATTCATTTAAAACAAGACACCATCCTGCAACTGTAACCTGGTAATTCTCCAAAACGCCCTTTTATTTTGTTTCTTTTACCTCCTTGTGCATTTAACAGTATAACGTATCCTATAGATTTATAGAACTTGCCATAATCAATTTAACTTAAAACAGAACCTGCACAAAGATCATGACACAAAGTCATAGTTATGATTTACCCAATCAAAAGCATATGAATTTCGCCAAAATAAATTTCAGCCAAAATCGCCTAGGTTTCCTCTTTGATTTTTTTCTAAACATTATCCATGAAGGCACAATAGTTCTCCCATCTTTACCATTGCTACCTTAAGTGACTGTAGAACTATAAAGAACTTGCATCCTTAAGAAATGCAAATCTGTTAAAACAAGCCAAAACCATTGGTCAGTTGATCACCTCGCTATTGTTAACTTTCATATTGCTGTGAAGCATAATCCTGTAATCTTGTTGGGGAAGACAGAATTTTCATTTGTTCGTCTCATTTTTTAAAAATATACATAGTTTTTCCTGCCTCTGTGTCATGTGTTCAAAAGGTTATACCTATAAATGCTTCAGGTTAAATCCTAAATTTTGTTAAATCATTTATCCCCATTTTATAGTTAAGAGTGCTCAATGACCCTTCTTTTATTAGCTCTCTGATGTAAGCGTTGAAACAGCCTGATCACAAGATCAAAGGGGTGGTGTCAGCTTCCTGACAACTATTCATTGCCAAACTTAATCCAGTACATCCAGGCTGAATTAACTGTTGCAATTTCTTTAACAACAGAACCAAACAAATGAGACAAAGTAGGACTACCTTAAATCTCCCAAGAGCTGGGGGGCACAATCTTAAATTGAATGTCATTAATGCCTTGTATATAACTAGGCTTTCTTAGTTATCGACTGTAGTCACATTTTCCAATATTTGGGTCCATTACTCTTATGAATTTTTATAAACAACCTAGGGAGCAGCATTATAAAGTTTGCAGATGATTCGAAACTTGGCAATGTAATAGATAATGATGAAGATAGGATGACATAGACAGGATGATGAAATGGGCAGAAGCATGGCAGATGGAGTTCAATGTGGATAAGTGTAGATGAGCAGAGAACTTAGGGGGTGATTTTGCCAATGGGGATGTGTTGGGGCGGGACTGCTGCTTGTTGGGTTTTAGCCCCACCTCCATCGACGTCCAGCTAACCCACACTATTTTCCCTTGATTGACCTTGCTAAGCCCGCCCTGCGGGTTTAGCAGGCCAATTAAGGGAAAGCCGGTGACAGAGAACGTCAGCGTATGACGTTTCATTGTCATTGTTTGACAGCTCTGTTGTTTGGTGAGTTCTTGTACTCAAGATTCGCCAAACCTATTTCCTGAGCAGAAAGCAGGTGGCTGTTGCATCGGAGAATGCAGCAGCCATTCTGTCATCTCTGCCGTGGAGATGCCGGAGCCTCCGGATCCCCAACGATTGAAGCCTGCAAGAACAAACAAAGGTAAGGAAACTTTTTCTAACACTTTTCATTCACCTCACATACTTACCTCTCCACACTTGCACCCATCACTTACCTCCACAGCGCACTTTTTGACCCCTCTCACCCCCGCAGACCCACTGCTCGCCTCGCTGACCCTGGCGGGGTTTCCCGACGTTGGGAAGCCCGCACTTGTGTTGGAAAAATGGGGGATAATTGTTGTGTATGTACCTTTAAGAGAGAACTGCTTTTATACTGTAGTACCGGCAGTGACCACACCTGTATATAAAGTCGTAGCAGGCTTCTGTACTTTCAGTTCCAGCATACCCTCTGTTCAGTAAACACCTGTTATTACCGTTCTTCTGCAGTCCGTGTGTTATTGATACGCGGACACTACAGTGGCGACGAGCAGGTTCGAACTCACCTACAGTACTGCATCACCTCACGGGGATCCATCCCTGAAAAGAAGCTTCTTGGAAGTCGAAGCCAGAGCAACGGACGTTGACCATGGGCAACCGCCCAGTGATCCATCAGAGTTCAGTGAATCGCAGGGGAAGCTGTGGAGAGCTGGGCTTGGCTCCCCAGTCAAGGTATTCCAGCAAATCGTGCTGGTAGCAGGTAGTGCGCTGACCCTTCCGGACTGCGGCGGGCTTGAGCTCGATCGAGCGGTTCTGCAAGGGGGCCGTGCAACGTCGTCGGAAAGGAAAAGAGAGAGAGAGGGTGGAGCGCACAGGGCGCAGTCGGTGCTCAAGAGCCGGGCAGCGTTAGAGAAAATAAAAGAGGGGAAGGAAAAGAGACGCGCAGTGGACAGCGTCGAAGAAGAATTAAACTAAGGAATTTAACTAACAAAAGAGAGACGCGCCGAAGCCGCGGGGCGCCGCCATTACTATTTAGAATGCTAGGAGCAGCATTGGCAGCAAGGGGAAGAAGGAAAAGCATGGGATGCGCCATTTTAATCCATTGGGGAAGAAGGAAAAGCGCGGGAGGCGCCATTTTAAACCACCCAAGATGCCGAAGAGTGGCAGTATCACTGCTTTCGACAATGAAATAGAGGACTGGACCACGTATGTGGAAAGAATTGAAGTGTACTGCAAGGCAAATGGGGTGGCCGATGAAAAGAAGACGTCGGTATTATTAAATTTGATGGGCGCGAGAACGTACGGCCTATTGCGGAATTTAATTACCCCAGCTAAACCAATGGAGAAAAGCTTTGAAGAGATTGTCAATATCTTACAGGAACATCTAAACCCTACACCGCTGCTGATAGCAGAAAGATTCAAGTTCCATAAAAGAAACCAGCACAAAGATGAGAGTAATGCTGACTATCTTACGGAACTACGCAAGTTATCGAAGCACTGCCAGTTCGGAGCAGGACTGGCAGATACCTTAAGGGATAAGTTTGTCTGCGGGCTCCAGAGTGACGGAACCCAGAAACGACTACTTTCGGAAAAGGACCTTACGCTAGAAAAGGCTTTCAGCGTTGCAGTATCCTACGAAGCAGCAGCACGGGTAGCTGCGGAAATACAACAGAAACCGCAAGAATATAGCACCAATGAAATGGCATATGGAGCAGAAAAGTGCTATCGCTGCGGCAGAATAAACCATGACCAGAAGGATTGCTGGGCTAAGGACAAAGTATGCAGGCAATGTGGAAAAGTGGGACACACAGCACGAGTCTGCAGGTCGGGAAAGAAAACCAAAACTAAAAGAGCTACTAAGGAAAAGTACAAGAAAGTACAAAAGATGACAGACAGTAGTTCAGAAGAGTGATAATGACTCCGGGAGCAGGAGACTAAGTTGTCTAAAGTTACACAACGTGATCGCAAAGGAGGATCACCGAACCATTTGGGTCACTCTCATGATAGCAGGGTCCCAAGTAAAGATGGAATTGGACACATGATCAGCCCTAACAGTCATGAATCGACGAGTCTACGAGCAGCTATTCTCACACATTCCCTTGAAGGATACGTACATTGTCTTGAAGACATATACGGGGCAAAATGTCTACCCCAGAGGAAAAATAAGGGTGCCCGTTAAATACAACGGCAAGGAAACACAGGAACTGTATCTATATATACTACAAGATGGAGGACCACCATTATTGGGACGTGAATGGATCCAAAAAATACAATTGGATTGGCATTCCATTCAGGCGCTAGCTGTGGCTGACAAAAAGGATGACGACGCCACACCTGGACGACTGTCAAAAATTCTAACTGACGCGAAAGAGGTGTTCCAGCAAGGACTTGGGACTCTAAAAGGCGTAACGGCAATGATAAAAATTGAAGATAACGCAAACCCAAAATTTTTTAAGGCCAGACCGGTACCGTATGTGATCCGCCCAGCTGTCGAAGCAGAGCTGGAGAGTCTGGAGCGTGCGGGTGTGCTGTCCAAGGTGGACTGGAGTGAGTGGGCCACACCCATCGTTCCTGTAATGAAGAAATCATTGAGCAGCACGCCTGGGGAACCGAAGAAGGTTCGCATCTGTGGGGCCTTTAAGGTAACTGTGAACCCAGTCCTTCATACAGTACAATATCCACTTCCGTGGATAGAAGATATTTTTGCCTCACTATCTGGAGAGAAACACTTTACGAAGATTGATCTGGCCCAAGCGTATCTACAAATGGAGGTAGATGAATCATCTAGAAAATACCTCACGATAAACACTCACAAAGGTCTTTACCAGTACAACCGACTGGTATTCGGGGTAGCATCAGCTCCGGCAATTTGGCAGAGAGCGATGGAACAAGTCCTGCAAGGGATCTCGGGGACCCAGTGTTATTTGGACGACATCCTGGTTATGGGCGGAAATGACAGTGAACACCTTGCCAACCTGGAGCAGGTGCTCACTAGATTACAAGAATATGGGCTACGAGCCAACCGCCCCAAATGCAAGTTTTTCAGGAAACAAATCTCGTATTGTGGCCACGTGATTGATGAAGAGGGGTTACATAAGTCCCCAGACAAGATTGAGGCAGTAGTCAAGGCTCCAGCACCGGAAAATGTGTCACAAATGAGGTCGTTCCTCTGGTTGGTGAACTACTACCATAAGTTCTTGCCAAATTTGTCTACAATTCTGCACCCGCTGAACGCCCTGCTGCAAACTGGAGTAGCATGGAAATGAAGTGATGAGTGTAAGCGTGCCTTTCAGAAATGTAAATGCCTAATCACTTCAAAAGGAGTATTGGCCCACTACAATCCATCACTACCGATTCGGTTGGCATGTGATGCATCTCCCTACGGCATTGGAGCGGTGCTGTTGCACAAATTCCTTGACGGTTCAGAGAGGCCAATAGCCTTTGCGTCACGCTCGTTAACTTCAGCCTAGCGTAACTACGCCCAGATTGACAGGGAGGCCCTCAGCCTGGTGTGGGGGGTGAAGAAGTTCAATCACTATCTGCACGGGCAGAAATTCGCCTTACTGACTGATCACCAGCCTCTTGTCTCCATTTTTAACTCAAAGAAGGGCGTTCCGTTGATGACGGCGCAACGGCTGCAAAGATGGTCCCTTTTTCTAGGGGCACATCAATACGACATAGAGTATGTGATAAAAATAATAACTTCCGGGAAGTTATGTCATCACTTCCTGTGAACTGTGAACTATGAACTATGAACTGTGTACATACCTCACTTCCTGTCATATGTCACTTCCTGTTGGACTGGTATAAATACTGGTCTGTTCAGTATTGTAGGAGGCTTCTACCAGAGGCATGTTAAAGACCTCTCTTGTATATAGTGTGTTTTTAAGTTACTTAAAGCTTACTTTAAAGTTACTTGATGGTAAGTCTCCTTTTTCTTACATCAATTTAAGTAACTTAGTATTTACACTGACAAATACTAGACCTTCAGACAAACTCGGAAGTTAAGGATCCAGGGAACCACCCATCATGGAGAAAATCCTTAGACCTATTCGTCTGGACTTGGACCCGAATACACCAGCAGCTGGCAGGGTATGGAAGCATTGGTATCGTACTTTTGAGAATTTTCTGGATGAATGTAAAGCGGATGCTCCTGCTAAATTGAAGATAATTGTCAATTATGTGACCCCAAAAGTGTTCGAATATGTTGATGAATGGGATAATTACGAAGAGGTGATTCGGGCACTTAAGAAACTGTATGCGAAGACCCCAAATGAGGTCTATGCTAGACATCTACTGGCCACAGCCCGACAAGGGCCAGGGGAATCAATTGACGAATTCCTGCAAGAACTTCGCAGGCTCAGCGTAGATTGTAACTTTCAGGCAGCCTCAGCTGAGCTGTACCGCCAAGAAATGATTCGTGATGCTTTCATCTGCGGGATTGCCTCTCCATTTATACGCCAGCGTCTACTAGAAAGTAAAACACTTGAGCTACAAAAAGCTTTTGACCTAGCTTGTTCACTGGATTTGGCAAAGAGAAATGCAGACCTCTATCAGCTGCCCAGATCTCGATCTGCTGCTGTAGCTGCAACCAGACAATTCAAGCGGTCTCAGGTGAACCCTATCATGGGGGAATCTAATTCTGATAATTCTGATGAAGAAGAGGAGGACGACCCCACTTTAGCAGCCTCTTGGCAATCTAGGAAGGGATGCTTCTTTTGTGGAGATGCTTTTCACCCTAGGAAAACCTGCCCTGCTCGCAATGCAATCTGCAGTTATTGCGGGAAAAAAGGACACTTTGCTAAAGTTTGCCTATCAAGGGCCTCTACGAGGGCCAATCCAGCTAAGGCCTACCGAACTGCCCCAATTAGGGCCTATCAAGATGCTCCAGCTAGGACCTATCAAGCTTCCTCTCGAGCTCTCTCCCGAAGAAGCACACCGAGAGTTTTAGCCACTCTCTGTGCAACGACACCAATTACAGCTGCTTGCCCACAGAACCTGTCTCATGCAGCCACAAAAATTTCAATTAAAGGGCATACCTTAGATGCCTTAATTGACTCAGGAAGTACTGATAGTTTCATTAAGGAACAGATTGTTGCGAAATTGAAACTACATGTCTTCCCATCGGACCAGGCAATTGCGATGGCCCAGTCATCACTTAATACCAGAATCTCCGGCTTTTGTGTTGTTGATATAACACTTCATGGTCGTATGTATCCCTCCACCCGACTTTCGGTGCTCAAGGACTTATGTAGTGATCTCCTCTTAGGGCTGGACTTCCAAAAACAGCATAAGAAACTCACCATTGAGTTTGGTGGATCCAAACCCGGACTTACTATTTCTAATATACCGTCTAAATTACCATTTTGTGCATTATCAGCAGCTTCACTTGATGAACCCTCATTATTTGCCAGTATTCCGCCTCAATGCGAACCGATAATAACGAAATCGCGGCGCTTTAATCAGGAAGACCAATCTTTTATTGCGGCTGAAATCTCTCGACTTCTAGCAGAGGATATCATTGAACCATGTTCGTCGCCCTGGCGGGCTCAAGTCGTCATTGTCAAGAACCCTCTAAAACCTCACAAACAGCGACTATGCATCGATTATTCGCAAACCATCAATCAATATACCGACTTGGACGCCTACCCATTGCCACGCATTGATGATATGGTTAATAAACTGGCCGAATACAAAGTGTTCTCAACTTACGATTTAAAAAGTGCCTATCATCAGTTACCCTTGAAGGTCTCAGATAAGCAGTACACAGCCTTTGAGGCTAATGGACGGCTGTACCAATTTCGTCGCCTCCCATTCAGGGTTACTAATGGAGTGGCTGTCTTTCAACGGGCAATGGATGGCCTGGTTAAGCAGGAAAACCTAAGGGACACTTTTCCCTATCTTGATAACATTACCATTGCAGGTCACGATCAACAGGAACACGACTCCAACCTCCAAAAATTTCGGGATGCCCTCCATCGCCATAATTTGACCCTGAATGAATCCAAATCTGTTGAGTCGCAACCGACCATCAACATCCTTGGCTACTGCGTAGGCAATGGTATCATTAAGCCAGACCCAGAAAGACTTCGCCCGCTCCAAGAGCTCCCGTCACCTAAGAATCCGGCTTCTTTACGTCGGGCTCTCGGTCTGTTTGCATACTACGCTAAATGGATTCCTCATTTTTCGGACAAAATCCAACCCTTGCTGCATGCTAGATCATTTCCACTGGGAACAGCGGCTGTTGCAGCCTTTAACCTTCTCAAAAAACAGTTGGAGAAAGCGGCTCTTCACTCCATTGATGAGAATCTCCCTTTCGTGGTTGAATGTGATGCCTCGGAGGTGGCGATCTCGGCTACTCTGAATCAGGAAGGTCGTCCTGTAGCATTTATGTCCAGGACCTTACAAGGTGCCGAGCTACATTATCCTCCGGTTGAGAAAGAAGCCACAGCCATCATAGAGGCAGTACGGAAGTGGAACCATTTTCTAGCTCGCCAGCACTTTACATTGATCACGGACCAACGATCAGTCGCCTTCATGCTCGATAATCGAAAACGAACCAAAATTAAGAATAATAAAATACAACTTTGGAGGATGGAACTGGCCTCTTTTGGTTATACCATTCTCTATCGGCCTGGCAAGGAGAATGTGGCCCCGGACACCCTCACACGGGCATTCTGCTCCACTATTTCATCCTCCACTCTCATGGATGTCCACAATGGTTTGTGTCATCCTGGCGTTACGCGCATGCTACATTTCGTACGATCACGGAATCTCCCTTTTTCCACTGGAGATGTAAAGAAAATATGCTCAGAATGCCGGCTTTGTGCGGAATTAAAACCTCAGTTCTTCCACCCCTCAGATGGTATACTCATACATGCAACCCAACCGATGCAACGACTTAGCATCGATTTTAAGGGCCCAGTGCCCTCTTCAACTCGGAACACATATTTGCTCACCATGATCGACGAATATTCACGTTTTCCGTTTGCCTTCCCCTGCTCCAATATGCTGGCGTCCACAGTAATCTGCTGCCTTGAGCAGGTATTTTCTCTCTGTGGCATGCCGGCTTATATTCACTCAGATCGGGGTCCATCCTTTATGTCAAGGGAACTCAAGGACTACCTCTCAGAACGGGGAATTGCTACAAGCAAAACAACACCATACCATCCCATCGGAAATGGGCAGGTAGAGAGGTATAACGGTATCATCTGGAATTCCGTACGTCTCGCTTTAAGATCTCGGGGCCTACCAGACCAGCAATGGGAAACAGTGCTTCCGGATGCATTGCACTCTATACGGTCCCTGCTTTCTACAGCCACAAATACTACACCTCATGAGCGGTTCTTTGGATTCCAGCGTCGCTCATCTCATGGGACATCACTCCCGTCATGGCTAACTACTCCTGGACCTGTATTACTCCGAAGATACGTTCGGACGTCTAAAAATGACCCTCTTGTAGACGAGGTCGAACTAACCGATGCCAACCCCACCTATGCAAACATACGATATTCCGACGGCCGAGAATCTACCGTATCATTACGGGATCTGGCTCCCTGCCCACCAGGACCTAGTGGGACATCGGGTGATGGCATTTCACCAGGAAACTCTTGGGACCTATCGGGTACCCCTCTCCAGGATCCTGATCGGACACCAACTAGCTTGGTGCCGGTAGAACCCCGTGCTCAAGGTTGCGACCCTCCCAGTACCGCGCATGAAAGTACTGATCCGCCACAGACCAGCTCTGCACCTCCCTCTGAACAGAGGCAGTCCGACTTTGAACCTATTGGGGCTCGTACTCGAAGCCATGATCTCCCCGACCCTTCACGGGGCAATCCAGGCCACACAGACTCTGACCAATGGCCAACCGCATGTAAGCGGACCAGCGACCCTCTACGACGGGAATCCAAACGGGTGCGACTCTTCCTTGTTCGGCGGCTGCGGACCAAAAGGTAGACCACAGCCGCCTAATCCTGCAGGAGGGAAGAATGTGATAAAAATAATAACTTCCGGGAAGTTATGTCATCACTTCCTGTGAACTGTGAACTATGAACTATGAACTGTGTACATACCTCACTTCCTGTCATATGTCACTTCCTGTTGGACTGGTATAAATACTGGTCTGTTCAGTATTGTAGGAGGCTTCTACCAGAGGCATGTTAAAGACCTCTCTTGTATATAGTGTGTTTTTAAGTTACTTAAAGCTTACTTTAAAGTTACTTGATGGTAAGTCTCCTTTTTCTTACATCAGAGTATAAGGGCACGAAACAGCATGGAAACGCTGATGGGCTGTCACACCTGCCACTGCCTACGGTGGAGGAAGCACCTGCAGTGGACCCTGTTGAGATATTCCATTCAACCATAGTCGAATGTCTACCTGTTACAAACTCAAGTATAGAGAAGGAAACCCGAAATGACCCGACACTCTCTCGGGTCTATGATTTGACGGTGAAGGGATGGCCAGCACATGGCGACTCACTGTTGCCAGTATTCTCGCCAAGGAGAGAACAGCTGTCAGTGTGCCGGGGGACGTTGATGTGTGGATCCCGAGTGGTAATTCCACCCAAGTTGAGAGAAAGAGTGCTCAATGAGCTTTATGAGGGTCATCTGGGAGGGGTAAAAATGAAGAGCCTAGCCAGGGCGTTTGTGTGGTGGCCGGGAATCGATAAAGAAATCGAGGAAATGACCAAGAGATGCACAGGATGCCAGAAAGTCCAAAACGCTCCACCACAGGCCCCGCTACACCCATGGGAGTGGCCCTCATCTCCATGGCAATGGGTACACATTGATTTTGCTGGTCCATTTATGGACTCAATGTTTTTAATCGCCGTGGATGCACATTCAAAATGGCCAGAGGTCATCAAAATGTCCTCTACCACCACGGAGAAAACTATTGCAGTCCTACGGACCATCTGCGCCAGGAATGGCTTGCCAGAACAGATTTGCTCCGACAATGGGCCACAGTTTGTGTCCGAGGATTTCTGGAGGTTTTTGAGGAGTAATGGGATAAAGCATTACACATCCGCCCCATATCATCCAGCCACAAATGGATTGGCTGAGAGGTTTGTTCAAACCTTTAAAAAAGCAATAAAAGCGATGTATAACGACAACATACCACTGCAACACGTTTCAGCCGGACAAAAATTGCACCCGCGGGATCCAAAAAACGTTCAAAATTCCGCTCATTAGCATCTCATTATCCGCTCATTAGCAATCGATTGACGTCGAGGTCGACCAATCGTACGCCGGGTTCCTGCCGCGTGCGGGCGGGCCCTCCTACAGTCGAGTGACGGGACGATTGACCAATCCTACGCTTCGGTGACCTGACGGTCGACCAATCGGTGCGTGTGTGGGCGGGCCTTATCGTTCTGAACCGAGGTGAGTCGCCGCCATCTTGATTCCAAACTTTTCATTTCTTTTTCCCGCTTTCTGCGTCTTTAAAAAAAAAGTTGCTTTTAAAACACAATTGTTTTTAAAATAAGTTAATTACTTTCTAAATCTTTTATCTAATGTCATTAATTTTCCTACCTTTCCCCATTTTTCCAGGTAGGCCTCGAAGCCTCGGCCTCTCCTCTGCACCCACGCCCGAGCTAGGCACCTCGCGGCCCCAGTCAACAAGCGGCCCCCGATCGCCGCCATCTTTGTGAAGGCTGGAGGGGCGGGCCTCAGCTGAGCGCCGCTACCGCCGCCATCTTAGTAAAGGCTGGTGCGGCGGTGGCGGCACGGAGCTCCACGGAGCAGGTGCGCGGCGGCGTCTAACTCTCCCCCCCCAGTCTGTCTCTCTCTCTCTCTTCCCCGCGCCTCCTGAATGCGCGGGGGAAGAGGCCCGGGGCACCATGGCCGCTTTTGGAGACTTCAACTCCGTGACAGGTGACGAGGGTCTTTGTTCACGTTGGGTGGCGGGCGGGTTCCCCGGGTGCTGATCCCTGGCGGCGTGAGGGTGTGGGCCGGAGCCCGTCTCTTACCTTGCCCCGGAGAGCGGGCGGACGGCGGGGCCTGGAGTAGCAAATCGGGCACGAGCGCCAAGATGATTTCCATACAGAGCCTGAGTGGCCGGCGAGCTCGCAGACAAAAAATGCAGAGAAGAAAAACTGAGAGCGGCAGAGGGGAACAGGCGTCAGAGAGACAGAGAAATAGGAGAGGGAGGAGAGGGAGAGGGAGAGGGATCAGGGAGGGAGAGAGGAGAGGGGCAAGGAGGAGAGAGGGAAGAGAGAGAGGGTGGGGGAGAGAGAGAGGGTGGGGGGGAGGAGAGAGAGAGATGGGTGGGGGAGGGGAGAGAGAGAGGGTGGGGGGAGGAGGAGAGAGAGAGGGTGGGGGAGGGGAGAGAGAGAGAGGGTTGGGGGAGGGGAGAGAGAGAGGGTGGGGGGAGGGCAGAGAGAGAGGGTGGGGAGGGGAGAGAGAGAGAGAGGGGAGAGAGAGAGAGAGGGTGGGGGCGATGGGAGAGAGCAGAGAGAGGGTGAGGGGAGGGGAGAGAGAGAGAGGGTGGGGGAGGGGAGAGAGAGAGGGTGGGGAGGGGAGAGAGAGAGGGTGGGGGGAGGGGAGAGAGGGAGGGAGGGAGAGAGAGAGGGTGGGGGAGGGGAGAGAGAGGGTGGGGGAGGGGAGAGAGAGAGGTGGGGGGGAGGGGAGAGAGAGAGAGGGTGGGGGGAGGGGAGAGAGAGAGAGGGTGGGGGAGGGGAGCGAGAGAGGGTGGGGGGGGAGGGGAGAGAGAGAGGGTGGGGGGGAGGGGGACCGAGAGAGTGTGGGGGGAGGAGGGAGGGAGAGGGGGAGGGGGAGGGAGAGAGAGTATAAGCAGGGAGAGACAGGGGGAGGGAGAGAGAGAGGAGGTAAGGGAGGGAAAGCATGAGGAGGAGTAGGGGGAGGGAGAGACGGGGGAGAGGAGAGAAAGTGGTGAGGAGAGAGACAGACGTGAGGGGGTGGGACAGGGAGGGAAAGAGTGAGGGGGGTGGGACAGGGAGGGAGAGCTTACCTTCTTCCTTTCTTCGCAGGAGGGTCCATCGGGCCACCTTCCCCCCGAGTCGCTCTCTCTCTTCTTCCCCCCCCAGTCGCTCTCTCTCTTCCCCCCCAGTCGCTCTCTCTCTCTTCCCCCCCGTCGCTCTCTCTCTCTTCCCCCCAGTCGCTCTCTCTCTTCCGCCCCAGTTGCTCTCTTTCTT